>NC_081566.1:10204375-10504375 GCF_022355385.1 Mustela nigripes
AAAAAAAAAAAAAAAAAAAAGCCCACGGACCAGTCTTCTCTGTATTTGAAGACCTTTATAAGGAAGGGGGGGAGGCCACATGGAGGCTTGGATCATTTATAAGCCTACAGACTAGAAGAGGTAGCATTTAGACTAACCCCAAAAGAGTAAATCCTCATTATTTGGAGTTAATTTGAAATACCGAGTAATTCAGGGCTAGATCATGGTTCCTACTGGACAAACACTTTGAAATAGAATACTCAGGGCTTTCATTCTTGTTTTTGTTTGTTTGTTTGTTTTTAAGATTTTATTTGAGAAAGAAAGAGCATAAGCAGGGGGAGGGGCAGAGGGACAAGCAACTTCCCGCTGAGCAGGGAGTCTGCTGCAGGACTTGATCCCAGGACCCCAAGATCATGACCTGAGCCGAAGGCAGACATTGAACTGGGCAAGCCCACCAGGGGACCCTCATTCTTGCTATTTATATATGCGCGATAACATACAATTGTTAATACGGGTGGTTTCTTTTTATTTACTTATCTATTTATAAAATAAGATTCTTTCTTTTACAATTATGATAGAATCTGGAATCACCAATAAATTGGAAAATTGAAGTCTCCGCCTTACCTGCCCCACCCAATGCACCCACCTAATTGCCTTCAAATTAAGATTTGGCCGTGCTGACCATCTTTAGCATGACAAATTGGCGTGCCTCGATCATACAGGGGTATTTGTGGGGATTGGTTATTGAGTCATGTATTTCATGTGCCTCACTCATTCCCAGGAAGTCATCTGGGTGTTTAGAACATACATTAGTCACCATTTTTAGGACTTTGGAGAGCTTTTAGGGCATGACTGCTGCAGCAGGGGCCTCAAAGGGTTAATAGGTCCCTTCAGCAGCTTATCTGAGGCCCCCCGGGGATGACCCTGGGGAGA
Organism: Mustela nigripes; assembly: GCF_022355385.1. Classification (NCBI taxonomy): domain Eukaryota; kingdom Metazoa; phylum Chordata; class Mammalia; order Carnivora; family Mustelidae; genus Mustela; species Mustela nigripes. The sequence goes on from NC_081566.1 coordinate 10,205,288, forward strand.
AAGAAGGTACCATTTGAGAAGCAAACCCACATCTGCATTCAAGGCTGTAACCAGTTTTGGAACTACATGACCCGTCTGAGCCAATCCGATGGTGACCGTTTCCACCATAATTAGCAAGGCTGGCCGTCCCCAGTTCCCGAGGATTCGGCTGGGAGAATGCAGCCCATGAGTCCGCTCCAGACGTGCTCCCTTTTCATGAAAGCACCCAGACCTCAGAGACCAATGGAAGCAGAATGGCGGGCCGCGCCCCCTGGGAATTACAGTTTACAGACGGAAGCCCGGAAATGTCAAATGACCTGCCCAAGGTCACGCGGCTAGGAAATGCCAGAGCTGGGATTCAAACACCGTTTCCTGCACACGTGTCCCTGCCCCTCCCCACCCTGCCGAGGGCAGGGGCCAGGTCTCGGATTGCTGGAACGTGCAGCCGCCCCAGGGAGGGACACCCACCCCACACCCGACCAACACGGCTGTTGGGCAGTTCTGGGTCACCAGGATTTCCAAGTCAGGTCTCCTGTTTTATTGCTCTGCATGGTGGGGCAGATAAACCTTCCGTGTCACATCTTCTCTCTGGGAGGTGGGGAGGCAGTGGGGACAAAGCTGGAGACAAAAATGGGCAAAACAACAACAACAAAAAACCACCCCAAACAGAAAAGGCTGGGTGAGCAATGCTGCCCTCTAGTGAGACCTACTTCGGCTCTCCCTAGAGGGAGACTGGACCCATATTTAGAATCTCATCATAAATTAATTCCCTAAGATTAAGAAAAGAGCCATTTCCTTGTCCATCATATGGGTTTAATTTCACAGAATGATATATGTTCAAATTCAGTGTCTTCACACATATCCTTTCAAAAGGACTTGAACTGATCTCAGTGGAAATGGAACTCTGTTCTGGCCCCGAGGAGGGGGCCCCCCTGATCTGCCGAATAGCTGAGGAACATTCTGACCACAGAATGTGGAGATCCGCCCTGGAGTGTCCGTCCCTCAGACTGCTTTGAGGAGTTGGTTAGTTCACCCTAAAATTTATTTTTGAATTCTAAGCATTGGCCTTAAATGCAATTTTGCACACGCACAAGCACACATACACACACAGTTGCAAAGTGAGATTGCATCCTGAGAAATTCCGCAAAGCCCAACACGCACGGGCTGCTCGTGCACAGCGTGGTTCTCTGGCACCCGGCAGCCACACGGCACGCTGAAAGGTGACATTTGCCCACGGGAACAACGCACCCAGCCCGGACACGGGGTGAACCCCCGAGGCGGAGGCCCTCCCTTATGCCTGAGGCTGTGCAGCTCAGTTTAGGCAGTCCTCTCGTGATGAGTAGCTTTTTTTAAAAAATTTTAAGGTTTTATTTATTTATTTGAGAGAGAGAGACAGCGATGAGATAGCAGGAGAGAGAGAGGGAGAGAGAGAGAGAGAGCACAGGCAGGGGGAGCGGCAGGCAGAGGGAGAAGCAGGCGCCCCGCTGAGCAGGAAGCCCAGGACCCTGAGATCATGACCTGAGCCGACGGAGCCCCCCAGGCACCCGTCGTGATGAGTGTCTTGAACGCAGCCGCGTGCAGGGAAGAGCCTGAGCGAAGGGAGTGTCTTCATTGTGCTCCACTCCCACCACCGCCCTCGTGAGCTCTGGCCGTTTCTCCACCCGCAGGGGCGAAGCCTGAGGTTCCCGGGCTGCCCTCTGCGTCGTCAGCCTGTGAGCAGACCCCACTGAGCCTCTCCCGGTTCACTCCCCTATGATATGCTCTTCCCCCCCGCCTCGGGCTTTGTCTCTGGTGCCCTGGCTCTCGGCCCGGGGAGCCGTCGGTGAATATCATCACTGTGTCTCGGTCATAAAAGTAATAATTACAGCTCATGCCCGCTGGCCGCGCGCTGTCTGCGGGCAGCACGCTTAGCACTTCCTGTGTGTTTGTGCCGTGCGGCTTTGTCACGGTCCTGGGAGGTCCGCCGATGGCTGTCATGGTGGGGAAACTGAGGCACGAGTGTGCGGAAACGGACACCACCCCACATGCGGGAACCCCACGTTTCCGGACTCTGCAGAAATTAGCCAATGGGTGTTTTATGGAGCATTGACTTAGTTATTTGTTAGGATTAAGAAGTTTTGTCGATAACTTTTCTACAAGGTCACGATGTAAGTTTTACGTGAACAGTGAACAGTGAGGAAGTTCAGTGAAGAAGTTCTTACCTGAGTGTGAGTGTTCAGCAGGTCCCAGACTACGGCTGCTCAGATTCAGTTACCTTGAGCCTCCTACCCCCATCCCCTCTCTCCCACACACTCTTTCTGTCTTTTTTATTTTAGAGTGTGCAATCGCCTCCAGCGAGTTCTAATACCTAATCTTTGATCCCACAATTGCTCATACCTTTCCCCGCATTCTACCCCTCTGCTCTGAATTTGTCACGGTTTATTCGCCTCTCCGAGGTGGGGAGGCAAAGGAAATCCAAGGACCTGCAAGGAAAATCAGTCCATTCCATCACTGTGAGGAGCTGATGCCCAAGATTTGGCAGAAAAGGCCGTGGGAACAAAAGTAGAGCAATTAACAAGAAAGTCACTTATCGAAACGTTGCAAACCTTCGACCTCTTCTAAGGGGCTGCTGAGTTCCAACTAGATCATAGTCTAAGCGGTAAACAGACGAATGCAGCCTTTGGGGTTAATTGGTGTGAATGTGTTAATTACAGTAACTACTCATTAAATATCTAATAAGGTCTATACGTGGCTAGTGTACCATCTATCCAAACATCAGCCACCGGGTGCACATACATGGTAAGCACACGCAGCTTCATCGAAGCAAGCATTTGCACACTCTGGCACTCTGGGGCACCCCTACATTGTAGCACCCAGAATCTACACCCCTGCTAAGGTGTCTTAGCGGAGAGCTTCCAAGAAGATGAAGGAGGAGCAGAGACCTAGAGGCTCGGGGTGTCACGGAAAGGTGTGCTGGGAGCTGGAGAAGAGCGGGAAAATGGGCAGAGTGGGCTTCACCCCTCCACTGTCCGAGGCAGGGAGAAACTGTCTGCAAACAGGACTCAGGCAGGTGGTGGGGGGCGCCTGCTGCCGCAAATAGGAAAGTGGGGGCCGCTGCTCTGGGCAGTGGTGAGGGGTAGCAAGCAGAGGGCTTGGGTGAAGGGTGCACAGATTGCACAGATATTTAGGATAAGGCTGAAGGCCTTAAGGATTGGTGGGCTGGGGGTGGCCTCCAGCCTGTGTTGGCTGCCACGTGGGTGGTGAGCTGCTGGGCCCTCGGGTCCGGAGCCAGCTGTCGACTTCGAGACTGGGGGTTGGAGGCGAGGCCACATTGGGTGCTGGTGGCGGGGACGGATGAGGCTAGACAAGTAAGGGAAGCAAGAGCCAGTTAGGCGATGAATGCTTCCGAGACCCAACCCTTCTGACTCGAATTCAACATCTTCTCCACTGGGCCATTGTGTCTTTTCAGTGTCTCAACAGCGAAAGCGGCGTGACTGTATCACCCCATACCTTACACAGCCATCCGTGTACTCATCCCTTCGGCAAACATTTTTTGAGCCGGGCACCGTGCTAGTGCCTGGGAATAGAAATGAAGCACACCATCACACCGTGCCTGTTTTCAGTGTGTCTTGTTCTAGGAAGTTACCGGGGGAGGATGGGCTCTTCCAGTTATGGGAGGATGGGCTCTCCTTTACCTGCGCTACTCTGTCCCCATGTGTAGGGGAAGGGAGGGCGTCTGTGACTCTGGTGTCCTTAGTGGTAGGTGGGAGCTATGACCCAGGCTGCTAGGTGGGGGACTCAGGAGAGCCTGATGTCCAGCTCAACTGGACTCTGACCACCCACCTTGCAGAAGAATCTTGGCCCCTTCCCCCACCCTGTCCATAAAGACCGCACGGGTCATGGGGATCCCGCCGACCCGACTTAGCATTGTTCCTCCTTGAAACAACCTCTTTTTAAAGCCACCCATTGATAAGATAAGTGATGGATAATCTCCCCAGCCTTGCCTATGACTCTCAGATCCTGGGAAAACAAAAACAGTTCAGCTGGAGAATGTACTCGAGTCAGTATTTTCGTTCTTTCGGGGTTTCAAGATGCCCACCGTGTCCAGGGTCAGGAGCTGGGAAGGAAAGATGAGGAAAGATCCCTTCAGGGGTCTCCCTGAGCGTGGTTCTCTGGTGTGGGTCCAGCTGGGGTCGGTGCCGGGGCAGAAGCCAGAAAATAGAGCAGAAGCCAGATACACATTCCCTCCAGGAATCCAGAAAAATGTATTTCGCCTCCCTTACTTAGAAAGCTGTGAATTGGATGGACCATTTGGATGACTCATAACCCAGAAATAAATAGCAAATACTGTGTTACTGGATGAAGTAGAGGCTGCCTTAGCCAGTCCAGCTCTTGATTCCATCTTTAAAAATCTCTTTCTGCTTCCATTGTATGCATGACGATAGCAGCAGGCTGGGCTGTCCTGCACGTACCCAGAGTGTCACTGGCCACCGGTCCGTTGGTAAGGACCCAAACACGGGGTGTGGAAACCTTCCCAGAAAGTGGTTTCTGGGAAGGGTGCCAAGTCCGCTAACCTCCCTCACCCACTCCGACCCAGCTGCTCACCCAGGAAATGTTACGGCTTCTGGGCGGCATTACCAACTTGGGCATAATATGTATTAATATTTTTGAGGCCAGAAGAGGCCATTTTGCAACCCTGAGCTAAAAGGTCCTCTGGCCCCACCTCTCCGTTCAGAAACCGAGCGGCAGGTCTGTTCTCTCTTGTCCAGGTGATTCTTTGGTGCCCATCTCTGTGAGACTGGACGCGTTTCCAGGAGTGACCTGGGGACTCCCGTGCCTGAGATCCATGAGATGAACCTACTGGGGTTCTTTGCTGTGGTACAGAAAAACCGCTTTCTGGGAAGGTTTACATGACAACTTTCTCTCTGGATCGATACTTTGGAAGAAGAAAATTGTATAGAGCAGCTCAGATTGAAACATAGTGTTCCTTGAAAAGTGTGATTAAAGAGACTATTAGAATCAGCGCTTTAGCTCACTGAGGACAAGTTGGTCACCTTCAGTGACTAGCCACAGAAATGTCATAGTCCCGCTTTGCCCAGATTTGCTCTCCCCGTGCTCTCCCCATGTCCCCCACCCCGCCCCTGCTACCTCCTTGCCCATATGATGGTGTTAGCAGGTGTTGCTGGGTTTGAAAATTGCCACGATGACGACCATGTTAATGAATCTGGTCCAGCCCCTTTTCACCATAAGCAGGAGTATGACTAAGTGTGACCCCTGTTCCTTCCACATGTCTCCCGTCTTCCCCGGAGAGAAGGGAAGCTGAGTCTTCGTGGAGAGTTGGTGCTCACGTGTACTTTGTAAGGGAGAGGAATCCAAGCCTTCAGTTAAACCTGACCTTCACCTCCAGTTTGTCTGGAATTGTATTTCTATTAGGAACGCCGCTCTGAGTCTGTATGTTCCAGGAGGGAAGGTATCCAGTTGATGGGTGGGTTCTGACCCTCGAACCCCCGGCTGCAAAGCCCTGTGGATGTTTGAGGTATGTTAACGTGCCCGGCATGCCTGTCTCTTGTGAGGGACTCTGGGACCATGAACATTGGAGAGGCAGTGGCCCTGGGGTCTGCTAGGGGGACCTTGTAAGTCAGCCTTGCAGTTGGCACGAAAGCTCATTCCAAGGGAGGCCATGGAATATGGAAGGAAGAGGAGGTTGTTTCTCTTACGTCTAGCATTTAATAACTCAAGCATTCTCCCTGTGTTCACTCTTGAAAAAGCTCATCTTCGTGGACACACGTTCACACAAACACACAAACGTACAACTCTTCTGACAGAATGGACTGAAGTATAATTTATCCATCTTTATTACTAGAATTGGCTGACAAAGAGCAATGGCCTGTATTCTATCAACATGAAAAATGAAATTACTTTTCAAGCTCATGGTATACAACCATGTTTATCCTTGGGAAGGAGTTTTTCCAGTCTCTTGAGTATTTAAAGCAATAAAGTAGGCTTTGGAAGAAAGCTTCAGTTACCTAGAATGCTTAAATTTTTCAACCAGGTCCATCTTTTATCAGTTTTTAAATCAAACTTACATGCACACGTAAGTTAAAGAGTTAAATCATTTGACAAGACTTGATGCAAAAGATGCCGTTCTACTGGGAAGGCAGTGGGTGTTTGTTAATATTTATTTCCATATCATGCCTTTCTTCTTTTGCTTCTACTTGATTTATTTTGTTTGAGATCACCTGTGACAGCAGTTTTCCAAGGGTCCTCCATGGACCAGTGGTATCTCCAAAACCCTTTCTCTGGGTCCATGAGATCAAAACGATTTTTATAGAACAGTCAGACATTATTTGCCATTTTCACTGGGTCGGCATTTGCTCTGATGAGTGAAACTGCTGGCATGTTTGCGCGAATCAAGGCAGTGGCACCAAACTATATGAGTCATTGTATTCTCCATCATCACACGTTCGGAAATTTTTTAAACCACATTTCCACTTAAGACTGTCCTTCATGCAGGTGCCTGGGTGGCTCAGTCGGTTAAGCATCTGCCTTGGGCTCAAGTCACGATCTGTCACCATACAACATCACGACAATACCATTGACCGTATTCTCTATGTTGTACCTTTCAGCCCGTGACTTTTTCATTCCATAACTAAAAGCCTGTGTCTCCCACTCCCCTTCACCCGTTTTGCCCATACCCCACTCTACAACCATCACTTTATCTTCCGTATTTATAGGTCTGTTTCTGCTTTTGTTTGTACATATAAGTGAAATCGTATGGTACTTGTCTTTCTGTGTCTGACTTACTTCACTTAGCATAATGTCGTCTAGGTCCACCCTTGTTGCAGAGGAAAGATCTCATTCTTTTTTTATGGTTGAGTAATATTCCTGTGTGTGTGTGTGTGTGTGTGTGTGTGTGTACAAAAATCTTTATCCAATCACCTATCCATGACTTAAAGACTTCCTGATAAGATTAATGGTGAAATTAACAAATGTGATTTTTTTGGATATTGTGTAACAGAGTATATCAGCATCTGGAAGATACATATAATTCAGTAAACAAACATTTTCCAATGACCTATGCATTCTTACAGAATCTTGTAATAATATCCATTCTAAGTGCAAGGGAGCCTAATGGATTTTAGTATAGCAGAGTAATAAGCCTGGATTAACGCAGTTTCAGATTGCTCGTTTCTGTGAACCTTTAAGTGACCACCACTTGTCAATTTTTAGTACAGTATCCAAGAAGAATGTTCCCAATTATCTGGAAAGGCTATTAAAATAGCCCTCCATTTACCAACTACATACATCCATATAAACAACAGAAACAACATAACCAGTCATAAGCCGCGTAACTTAATGTACACCAGGCATAAAAGAGATTTGTGAAAATGTAGAACAATGTTCATCTTCTCATTACATTTTTTTTATTTGGGTAAATAGGTGTATTTCCTAAGGTATGTCACATATGCCAACATATAATGGACTCCTTGTTATTTTAAGATAAATAAATAGGCATTTTAAGTTGTAGTTGGATTTCTAAAATGGCAAATATCAGTAGATTTAAGAGGGAGGCACGATCAGGAGGATACAGGAAAGGATCCTTGATAAGAGGTAATGATCCCATAGCTGATATTTTGAACGTTTTGAGGGTGGAGTTACAGAATACAGAGGAGAGTTTGGGGTTGAATTAGTGATAAAGATCCAGAACACTAAGCAAATGGAAAAACAGAAATTTTGCCATAATTTTGGTTTGATCACTACCCAGTGTTACTATGACGACGTAAAGACTATCTCAAGGTATGGCCATGACTGTATAAAGCCTTTTTGTAGCCCACCCATGGAACTCTGGTTCCTTTCTCTGTAAGCCTGCAAACAGGGATCGAGCCCCGTCCCTGGGCTCTGGGCTCAGCTGGGAGCCTGCTTCAGATTCTCTCCCTCTTCTTCTCCCCTTCCCCCACCCTCTCTTAAAAAAAAAAAAAGGCATAAAAAATACCTTTAAGGTACTTTCTAAGTAAGTGAAAAATGGCTAATCGTTAGACGCATCCCTTTAGTCCCTACTAGTTCTTGAACACATTTCTTTTTTTAAAAAATCACTCCTCTCTGAAATAGTATAGACCTAAAAGCAAATTAAGCAGCTTGATTTTGGTTCCAAAGTCAAGCAGTCAGCATGTGATACAAGGTTGTGACTCAGGTAGATCTGGGCGCGTGGATATGCTAAAGGCAGGTCGCCGTTGGGGTCTTTTAAGGTTGCTTGGGCTTTCCCGGGTGGATTTTCTAGCATCTTGATTTACTTGACTTGACTTGACCCATATATTCTCTGTACTTATCCTTCCATTCCTTTCCCAGAAACAGCCCAAATTATGAAATAAATTTAAAAGACAATTATGGAGTGGGAAAAATATATATATATATAAAATATATATATTTATATATTAAATTTACATATTTAATATATAAATATATATTTTTATATTTATATATTAAATTTACATATTTAATATATAAATATATATTTTTATATTTATATATTTAATATATAAATATATATATTTTTCCCCCTGTGTATCTATCTATATATCTATATATATATATATATCTTTCTCATTCACCGAAGAGCAAACCAGGAGCCACGTAGAATTTTCTGGATGCTCTTACCTGGAACCCCACTTGCTGGAGGCCATACCCAGGTCATGGCAGGAGTGTTCACAGCTTGGGAATTGGCAGTGCAACAAATCATGATTTTTTTTCCTGGAATGCTGGTTTTGGAGTCTTCCCAAACACGCCACGCCTAGGCCTGACTTTACTCTGAAAGAAGCCCGAGGAATTCCCATGATGACATTGTATTTATATATATATAGCACCATTTATACCCCCCCATGGGGTGGCCTAGGGAAGCTGGTGTCACAGCGGTCCAAGGACGACATTTGGAGACGGAAGGCCTGCCATTTAAGCTCTTCTACGGCCCCAGCTTCAGTTACCGAATCTGGAAACAGGGGAAACAGTGTCTACCTCGCCAGATTAATGTAAACATTCGCAACTTTGCCAGCCTGCCCTCCCCGACCTCTGTCCGGCAGAAAGCCCTGGTGCTCTGGGTGGATGCTTCTGCGTCTCCTTCTGTTTTGTGTCAGCATTGTGACACCTTGGATCAGCTCCCTACGGTTAGAACAAAATGCTAACCCTCCCCGTAGTTTATCCTGCCTCCAAAAAGCCTTTTTGTAGCCCACCCATGGAACGAGGGAGCTGGGAGGCCACCTAGCTTAAGATTATAGGACCGGTGCCCTTCAGACTCTTCTAAGGGAGTGTGATCTCAGATGTCCTTCTCTCCGGTGCTCCAAACTCCAGAGGTCTGATGAAAGGTCAGTTATTAAAAACACAACCAAGACACTGTCCAGCTATATTCTGAGTTATGCCGATTAGATATTTACACGTTCGGACCAAATCAGCTTAACCTTTCTTATAACCCACCATCCACTCTGAATCGCGTGTTGACCTTCTGCCTTCAAGCATTCATCAGAAATTATTATAAGAAACAAGTCTTCTCATTTTGCTCCGGCATTTGCTGTGAATTTTGAGTACAGAAACTGACCATCCGTTACATGGCTCAGTTTCCCAGCATTTGCAAGGCCTTACACAGTGAATAACCTTGTCTCTCCTGAGGAACTGGTCTGTTTCATCCTCTTAATAAAGGTTCATGAAACTCGTAACATTTCCCCATTCAACTTTGTGCCAGGAACACGAGAATCAAGTTTTAAAGTCAATCATGAGAACTGTGTAACGTTTTTTTTGGGGGGGGGGGGAACTATTAGATCGCTCCTCCAGACCCTGTTTTCCATGCAATTATTGCTATATTGTTAATTTTATTGTATTTTTCTACTTCTTCTTCTTCTTTTTTTAATGACAAATCCTGGGGTGCCTGCCTGGCTCAGTTGGTAGATCATGGAACTCTTGACCTCAGGGGCGGGAGTTCAAGCCCCCCGGTGGGTGTGGATCCTAACTAAGAAAAGAAAACAAATTTTGGGGGGAATGAATGAATGAGTGAGTTGTGAGTGAGTGAGGGAAGGTCAGTGACTTTAACTAGTTATGTTTTATCAATCATGTAGTGTGAGACATGGCAATAGGACTTGGCAGGATTTGGGGCTAGGCAAGAAAAGAAAGGGGACCGTGAAAGTGTCCTCAAATGTTTGAGATGCTGTGTTTTGGAAGAGGCAGTGACCATGACTTCAGTTGCTCCCAGGGATAGGATAAGAGCCAAGATGTAGACTCCCCATTAATGCAAGCTATTTCTCACGTGCCTGCCGTCAGGACACAGTACAGGAGACTTGATGAAGAAGGCGAGTTCCTTGCTCGAAGGTTCTTCCATTTTAGGGAAACAGAGGCAGCTGACTGCAGAGGAGAACTTTCTAACGACCAGAGTTATCCAACAGTGGGAGGTCCTGCTTTGCAAAGTAGGGAGCTTCCCATCTCTGGAGAATCCCAAGAAGTGGCTGAACGAGAAGGAGCCTGAAAAGAACTCTGCAGCAGGAGAGAGTGTGGCTTGGTTGCCCTCAAAGGTTCGGCCCTGCTCTGCTTTCACGGTAGTCATTATTTGGTGGTTTGGGGGTCGAAAAATCTATGCGGTTTCACAGTAAGTGGGCAGAGCAGAGTGCGGGAGGGGAAGGCAGTAAACATGCCTTGTGACCCAGGCAGCTCCCATCCGTACCTTGACCCTCCACAATCCTGGTTGCTGGTGGAGGCAGGGAGGGCTGGCCACCACGTGGAGAGTCTCGTGAACTTTCCGAGCCACTGTAGGGATGGCTTTCACTGTTGACAGAGACTTCCCCCGTGATCTCTCCCTGTAGAAGTGAGAGCAAGAGTCTGGCACCTGGACAGATAGTAAGACCCAGCAGTCAAAGCCTGTGCACACTTCTTTCTGTGGAGAAGCCACAAAGAACTCAGGTTCATGGGCGAGCCAGGGCTGGGCCGGGGAGAAGCCAGCCTGTGGGCAGATGTGAGCCCAGTTACCACATGGCATCTTGGACCCCCCGTGGAGCTCAAAGCCTTGCTGTGGAAAGCCGGTGGAGAGCACAGGGATGGTCCAGCATAAGTTCCTAAAAGGGAAATTCGATCTGAAGAATGTTTTCCCCCCACTCTTAAGGGAATTAGAATTTTTTGTAAATAACTTGTAACACACAGAAAAGTGACAAGAACATAAACAGTACAGAGGGCACCCATATTCCCCGTCTCCGGGCTAACTGATGCCCAGTATTTTTCCCCCTGAATCACTGAGAGCCTTTATGCCAAAATACTTCCATGTGTTTCCCCCCAGGCAATGGGATATTCCTCTGTGTAGTCAGAGTCCAGTTATCAAAGTCCGAGGAATTAACGTCCATGAGTCACTTTAGGCAATCTACCATCCTGTCTTTCAGTTACTTTCAGCTGATCCCCGTGATGTCCTTTAAATTTTTTTAAATTTTTATTTATTTATTTGACAGAGAGAAATCACAAGTAGGCAGAGAGGCAGGCAGAGAGAGAGAGGAGGAAGCAGGCTTCTCGCTGAGCAGAGAGCCTGATGGGGCTCGATCCCAGGACCCCGCGATCATGACCTGAGCCGAAGGCAGAGGCCCTAACCCACTGAGCCACCCAGGCGCCCCTCTGTGATGTCCTTTAAAGCATTATTTCCCCTCTGGTACAGGGTTCAGACTAGGCTGAAGTTGCAGTTAGTTTTCATGCCTGTTGAAGATCTTTCAGTGGTTCCATTATTACAGCTATGTGTCTCCTTCGGGGCTTCTTCTAAATCTTTAGGTAAAAACACTTTTCGTTGTTCACTTTCCACGTTCTGTCATTCACTTGAAAGCCAAGCCTAGATTCTCCAGAATCCAAGCCCGTCCCGATTCTACGGAAAATATTTTCACATATGGGGTGGAAGGGATGGAGGGGGAGGAACTTGGGTGTGTAATTTAGGCACGGTTGACTTTCCCTTACTTGATTTGAAACGCACAAAAACAAATCAGAAACTACAAGATCCTTCTCGAATTCCTGTTGTCAATCTGACTTCTTGCCAAGAAGTTTTTCCTTTGTCCTTGGGGAAGAAAAAGATCATTTTGAGATTCTTTGTTTTATTTTGAGACAGCACACTGTTATGAATTTAGAAACAGATAAAAAAAAAATACCTTTATACCATCTCGGAGTCCTCATCTCAGCACTTCTGTACGATTTATGAGTCAACAACAGCAACACATGTGATAATTAAGCATTTCTATGCATGCTATATTTCGGTTAGCTCTGTAAAGGGTATATTCAGCATTTCTGGTCCCTGCCCTAAAGAACAACTTGCTTTACAGGCATCAATATGCATTATTAAGTGTTATAACACATCAAGTAAAAAATATGCCCAACACTTGCAAGACCTGACACAGACTTGAATTATTGGGGTGATTTTTCAGATGGCAACATTTAACCACAGAGAAATTGAATAATTCACCAAAGCTTCATTTAAAGAATCAGAGCTACAATGCTGACCTTTTGGTGTAATCCTTCCCTTTCAAAATAACCTATTCCGAATATCTCCTTTAGAATCTGAAAAACAGAGGGACGGTGGAAGAGTAATGGAAGATACATTTTTTTTTTAAGTTTATAGAAATCTAGAATAGCTTCTTTGGGGAAAAAAAGAAGTTAAATGGAAAAAAATTTGGCTTCTTGTTTTCCAAAACATCTGCATTGAAGAAGCTACAGAGTAGGAAACACTGATTTGAAAAGATAGATACACCTTTATGTTTATGGCAGCATTATTTACAATAGCCAAGATTTGGAAGCAGCCCAAGTATCAACCGCAAGATGAATGAATAAAGAAGATGTGGTGTATATATACAATAGAACATTACGCAGCCATAAAAAAGAATGAGGTCCTGCCATTTGTGGAAACATGAATGGATCCAGAGGGTATATGCTAAGTGAAAGAAATTGGAGAAAGACAAAAGTACCATCCAGTTTCACTCCTATGTGTCATCTAGACAAGCAAAAACAGACCCGTAAATATAGAGAACAAACTGATGATCGCCAGAAGGCTAGGGGGCGGAGGGATGGGCAGAGTGGGTAAAGGGGAGTGGGGGCACAGTCTTCCAGTTGTGGCATGAATCAGCCCCGAGAATAGAAGGCAGAGCACAGAGAATATAGCCAGTGTTACTGTAATGGTGTTGTGCGGTGACAGATGTTAGCTACGCTCAGGGTGGGCAGAGTGTAAGGTCCGCTCTTGTTGAATCACTACGTTGTACACCTGAGACTAGTGTAACATTGTGTGTCAACTATTCTTTAGTAAAAAAATGTTTGAAATAGGAGTACCTGGGTGGCTCAGTGGGTTGAGTGTCTACCTTCAGCTCGGGTCATGATCCCCGTGGCCTGGGATCGAGTCCCGCGTCAGGCTCCCTGCTCAGTGGGGAGTCTGCTTCTCTCTTTTCCCTCTCCCCCTTCTTGTGTTCTTTCTCTCAAATAAATAATAAAAATCTTTAATAAAAAAATTTTTTTGAAATTAAAGTTATTTTTATTTTTTATAGATTTTATTTATTTATTTGACTGAGGGAGACACGGTGAGAGAGGGAACACAAGCAGGGGGAGTGGGGGAGGGAGAAGCAGGCTTCCCCCTGAGCAGGGAGCCTGAAGCGGGTCTCGATCCCAGAACCCTGGGATCATGACCTGAACTGAAGGCAGATGCTTAACGACTAAGCCACTGCCCCCAAACAGAAGTTATTTTTAAAGAAAAGGCTACAGGGACTCTGAAGGCTGATAGATGGTCAGATTGGTCAAACTTTCTTTGTTACTCTTCATTGCTCTTAACATAGACTTTTTTTTTTTTTTTTAAGATTCATTTATTTATTTGACAGAGAACACAAGTAGACAGAAGCAGGCGGAGAGAGAGGAAGGGAAGCAGGCCCCCTGCTGAGCAGAGAGCCCGATGCGGGACTTGATCCCAGGACCCTGAGATCATGACCTGAGCCGAAGGCAGCGGCTTAACCCACTGAGCCACCCAGGCGCCCCTTAACATAGACTTTTTTTGTGGCTGCCCCAAGTATGTTCTTCTTAACCTTGTTCACTTTGTACACTTTGCCAATTTTACTACGAGTTATAAACAGGAGAAAATTGGACTTTAGAAATTGCATACAATTTTAAGGTTTTCTGAGTTTATAGTAATGAGATTCCTAGTTAAAGCCTGGGGCGGGTGTGTCCACCGGGTCCAAAGCAAACGTAGATAATGAGATTGCTTTGCAGTTGTCTTTTCCCGACCAGACCAGTCGAGGATTCTGTAGATCCTCCCTATCCAACATGGTAACCGTCGTCCACACGTGACTATGGAGCGTGTGGGGAATGGTTAGTCCGAACTGAACTGTGTGTCCATAAAATACACGTTCGATGTTCAGGACTTAGTACATGAGAAGAGAATGTAAAGAATCTCCTTAGGGCCTTTTCAGGTCGAATATATATTGAAATGATAATATTTTGGATACATTGAGTTAATGAGTTAAATAAAATATTTAAATGAATTTCCTGTTTCTTGGCTTTTTTTTTTTAAGATTTTATTTATTTACTTGACAGACAGAGATCACAAGTAGGCAGAGAAGCAGGCAGAGAGAGAGAGAGGAGGAAGCAGGCTCCCTACTGAGCAGAGAGCCCGACTCGGGGCTCGATCCCAGAACCCTGAGATCATGACCTGAGCCGAAGGCAGAGGCCTTAACCCACGGAGCCACCCAGGCGCCCCTCTTGGCATGTTTTTAATGTGGTTCCCATTGTACTTCTGTCGGACAGTGCCGATCTGGCAGGAAAGAAAATCGAGAGCTAATAACCCAGCTCGTTTCGTGAGTTTGGAAGTACGTCGCGGAGGGGGAAGCTAAACATCCAGTGATCCCAATTTTTTGGTTCGGTTTGGATTTCATTAAAGCTTCTTTAATGAAATCCATTGTAAACCTGCCCCAGGGTCCCAGGTGGGAAGAGAACTAGATCTTTTTGTTTGCTTAAAAGAATTCAAAGAAAATCCTGAATACATGTCAAAAGTGATTTACTTTTCAAAAGCTTTGTAAAAAGCTTTCCATTTACTGAGGTTGGAGGGATGATTAATAGCGAGTTCTTAAGAGGGGAAAGAATCAGGAAAATGATCCAGAAACTTCTGAAAGGACTCTCCTGGTCCCGAGCAGAGGGATCCGGGGGGAGACTTAAGGGCCGCTCGTCGCCTCAGATCAGCCATACGCTCCTGTGTTCACACCTTCCCTCCCATAAACAAAAACCCTGGGAAAGAGAAAATATTTATTCCTAAGTGTCTATAACTGAATTTATGGCTATAACTTGCTGGATATTATTGCTTCTGCAAACCCATGAAACTGTGCTCGTAAAGCATGTTTTTATTAGTTCGTACATAAAATTTTTATGGTAATGGCAAACAAAGGACCGATTTAGTTTAGCTGAGTTTGTTCTTATCACTCCAGCTTGGAACAGATAAGCGACGGCGCAGGTAACACGAGTCAGCAGGGAATAGGGTCAGGTTTCTCCGGGCCGGGGCTCCCGGGGCTCCCGGCCCATGGGTGAGCAAGGTGGGACTCCAGGCCTGTTGAGAAGCTCCCAGAAGGCCCGGCCAGCGCGGAGTAGCGGGACGCTGCTGGGGGGCTGCCGTTAGCTTTCCGATCTGCTGTTGAGCGGTTACACTCCCCATCCGTAACCACGGGAGTATTCAAATGTAGCTTCTGAAAAGGTCTGCATAGTTGCTTTTGAAAGAACTCCCACATACTGTATTTCAGCTGGAGACTCGCAGAGAAAAAGGGTTCAAGCGGCTTATTGTGGGTCATCTCCCACTCTGGGATTTAAACAAAGCCCCAACAGAACAAAGTTCCTTTAAACGGGGTGCCTTCATCTGAGTCCCTCCTGTCCGTGGTTTGGCAGGCTGGACAGAGAGCGAGCCCACGCCTCTCGTTCCCACCACTGCCTTTTCATGCTTGACCCTTGAATGTGCCACATGATCCCTATGGTGGCCTGGAGTGGAGGGAAGTGTTTCTAGAATTTGAAGATGGAGCATTGTTCCTCATTCTTGCCTTTTCCTTCCCGATAACTCATTCGTCATTGAAAGTAAGCCTAGAATCTATAGTGAGTGTGATTCCTGAACCCAAAATCCAAGAGACACAATTGGACACGTACACATCTAAGGAGGGGCACAATAGCAAGAAAAATAACTGTAGACCGCGTGGGGCTGCGGAATGAAAGACACAGGCCGATCACCGTGCGACACTGGAGATGGTCTTAGAAATCAGCGGAGACCGCGAGCAAGCGTGCAGCACACTGGGCTCACTCCGGGCTGAGTTCTGTACAGGACGTTTGTGAAAATGGCACTCAGTGATCAGAGAGCTCCGATCCTAGATGATGCAAGGACTCATGCATCAGAGAAGTCATGCTGCTCCATCTCTTCCTCTCTGTGGATCTACACTGGAGCCACTCCGGAGAGCAGGCAACTTCAGCCGTCCTTCGGAGTCTCTCTAGGAGCAAGGAGCATCTGTAACTCCCAGCAGCCCCCTTTGGGGATGTGCTCCCTTTAGGGCCACTCTAATTTGAGGTGCTCTATTCTAGGCGTTTCCTCGGTGGACTTGTTTGTTGATTCTCAAATGCACCGTGTGCATTTCATAAGTTGTTTCTTGGCATTCTTGATCAAAGATACCATTTGCGCAGGGTGTACGCATGCACACGTGTGTGTGTGTGTGCGTGTGTGTGCATGCACACGTATACTCAACTGTGTGTTTACCTTGATCTCATCTTAGGCTCTGGGAAGAACACAGTCCGCTTAATCTTAGGCTAACTGTAAAATGCAGGCATGACGGTTTGCTCTTGCCGATGTTTTAGGAACGTGCTGCTGGTTAGCCCCGTAGGAAGTCACGCAGCAGGGTTTCCCTACTCTCACAAGGAGGGTTCCTCAGAGCAGTGAAGTAACTCCAAAGCCAAGGCTGATTTCCTACCTTCGTGGAAAAGACCTTCCAGATCGGACATGTTGCTGTCCACGCAGACAAGGGTTACTGCAATTTCCAAGGACTCTCCATTAATACTGGAAATTAGAGCCATGGGCCCCCAGGTCCTCTCTGAGACAGCCTGTCGGATCCCACACTCTGGCCCCGAGACCCCGGGTCTGCATGTCTGACGGCCCTCCACGCGGAAGGTCTGCAGACTTCAAGTTACTTTGTGTGAAGGGTGGGGTCACGGTCTGGGGAGTCCAGGAAAGACGACGAACGGAGTCGGAGGAGAGGCGGACGGCTCTTCTTTCCCTCCAGAGGTTGTTAAGAGAATACCTCGATTTTGGGGGGAATTTCGGGGAGGCTGATTTGTTAATACAGTTTCGAGTCTTTTAACTCAGGATGGGATGAATAGCTTTTCAAGTGTGTATGAAAGACAAGAATCCCCAAAGAACAGTTCTGTTTTAAAGAGCAAGCTCCAGGGACTCCAGGTTTGTAACGAAAGGGCAGATATGAAAGAGATGAACTCTCAGGGCCGACTCTTTGCACTAAAGCACGCTGGCTGGGGTCCCTGAGAGGCCGAGGTCCTGCCAATCTTGCTGGCTCTGGTCCGGTAGCTCGGGGAATCGAGCGAGATCCGCTCACAATAAGTTAGTTGGTACTGACCGGGCCTGACCCATATTATGGAGCTGCAACAAGTGGAAAGTATAGCGGAGCTTTGGGAAAAGCCGTAGCATGGACCGTGGAAGAGAAAACCGACGTCTTAATTGAACAGAGGGGAAATTTGAGCAGAAGCGCCAAGTGAGGATACGAGGGCACTGGATGGAATGTTCCAGCCGCGGCGGAAAGAGCCAGAATATTTCTTTAGTGAGGACCTGATGAGACTGGACGATTCTCTGGGGTCAGCCCCCATGGAACCTCTTTGTCTCTCTGCTGATTACGTTAGAAGCAAGGGGGTGCCGAGAAAGTGATAGGAACTTGAAGAAATCTGACAACAGCGAAATGAATTTTGGAGTTCGGTGTTAATGACCGGGAAGGCCCGGGAGTTGTAAGTATCCTGAACTTTGAGGACTTGGGGTTAGGGAAGAGCCATGGACTGTCCAGAGGTTACCGAACTTCTAAAGGCTGCTCCATAGTAGCTTTACCGTGAAACACACCGTGAACGCATGCATACGTAAATAAGCGTATCTTCATCCACATCCGCTGGGTGAACCGGTTTAGAAACTTGCCAGGTGTAAAGTCTGTCGTGAGTCTGGTGACGCGATGAGGCCTGATTCGGATCCACAGTGCAAACCTGAGGAGACACTGAACTCTAGGAAACCGAGCGAGGGCTGCTGGAGGGGAGGTGGGTGGGGGAATGGATGACAGGGTGTTGGGCATAAAAAGGGCACAGGGTGCATGGCGCTGGGTGTTCTAGGGAGCTGGTGACTCACTACACTCCACCTCTGAAACTCTTAAAAAAAATGAAAGGCAGGAAAAAAACACATGATCTAAAGATTTCCAGTAAGCAACCCTACCACGCTCTTCTCTGAATTCTGGACCTGGAGGACGGATATGGAAGTTTAACTTAGCAGCTTTGTACAGTCCGTGACCCTAACCCTCGAAGGGAATGAGCAGAGGGCCGACTCCAGAGCTCTTCACGGGGTTCTTGTAGGCGAGCCCAGAAAAGGTTTCTACTCCCCCGGTTTTCAATGAGAGGCTTTCAAGTACTGGTTTTGCATCTTCAGCCCATTGTGATTTGAGGAGAAGGATCCTTAAGAGTGTTTTTATGTAATGTGCTTTATGGAAAATCTCTGATTTTAGAGGCAATGCTGCAGAGAGTTTAATTGATTTTGGTAAGGTCCCACAGCCAGCCCGTGGGCCAGAACCAAGCCCCTGGCTTAGTGCCAAACCACAGAGACTGGCTCTCTCTTTCTCTGTCTTTCTATATTTAGGGGATTTTCAGGCATTGCAAGTGCTGTCATCCTACTGTTCGGATAGGCACAAGTGAGTACAGAAAGTCACCGCACACGACGTGTGTGTTTTGGACAATGCGCTTGCCACCCCGGCCCAGAGTCTCTTCCCGTTTACACATGAGCATTGGCCTTGGGTGGATCTGAGGACTTTTCCAGCTCCATTTAAATTTTTTTTGGAAAATTACTATTAGGATGGTGCAGGATTTGGCATTTCTGCAGTTGGTAAGCCAAAGAGGTTGGGTCGGTTTGGAGCGTGGAAGCCCGTGTGTGGCTTTAGAAGGAGCAGCGGACCCTTCCACAGATCAGTTCCTTGTCCCCTGTGGGCGCCTGGAGACATGGCGGGCCATGTTTGTTGTGGCTATTGTCGTCACGGATGTGCTTGTATGTTTTTGCGTCAAGGGTCAAGGCCATGCGGATGTTAAATTAGGAACGCACTTTCAAGACGAAACGAGTATTTCTGAACGTCCCCACTTTCTATTTGATTGTGGCTGTAGACCCACAGAGCAACCGGCTGCACTGTGTCCTTTCATTCCGGGCACGGTCTCCTGATTCCCCTAGTGGGGAGATTAGGGCTAAGAGAGGGGGAGTGACTCGTCCAAAGCCCGTCATGTTGCCACTCGCCCACCCAGGCCCAGAATTCGCCTTTGACCTTCACAGAGCCACGTTTCCTGAGGGCCTGCTGCATGATACGCCCTTTGCCCGGCACCGGGATAACACTGGCCCTTCAGTGCGGTCCAGCCTGTCTCTGGTCTGGGCATCTCTCCTCCGTGGCGGTGGTTCTGAGCTGGCCAGGGCAGAGCAGAATCCATCCCCCAACCTAAAGCCAGCCCCAGTGCAGCCGGCTAGCTTCCTGGAATGTGCTCCAAGCAAGGAAGAGCCTCTCTCTTGGCTGATTTGAGCCCTGAACACCCCCATTTGCTCGTGGCTCCTGGCAGGAGGGCTCCAGCAGCTGCAGACCTCACCCCTGCCTTGTACAGGCTCTCACTTCTGCCCTCCCTAGCGTCCTGAGTGGTGCGTGTGTGCGCACGTGTGTCTGTGTGTGATACATGCACTTGTCCCCTCAGTTTTGTCCAGAATGCAGGGTTGCTTTGTGCAGACCCTTCTGGGGTCACATACAGGCAAGTATTGTCTATAGGCCCCTCATGACTCGTTCTCACAAGAGCACAAGGAAACTATGAGGAAGTCACAGCGCCTACAAGGAAGCCACATTTTGAATTCCAGGCCATAACGCATGGCTGAGTTTCTTGAAAGCTTTCCAGGGTTAGGCAAGATTGAGGTGAGAATGGGCTGCTTCTGAAAGCTGCATGGTGGCAGGCTCTCCAGACAAAACATGGTGGGGAAAATGCATGGAAAAGGCTATGACCTGAGCGGAATCCTTTCCAGGTAAACCTCTTGTCCAGTTTCATAATCTCACTGGGGTTCCCCTTGAAAGCCTAACTAAAAGTCCGTGTCACTCTGCAAAATTGCATAAAGCAAGTGTTCAGACACTCAAAACTTCCAAGCCCCCTTCTTCACAGGTCAGAACTATTGTTTTATTTTTATTTATTTATTTTTTTAAAAGATTTTATTTATTTATTTGACAGAGAGAGATCACAAGTAGGCAGAGAGAGAGAGAGAGGAGGAAGCAGGCTCCCCGCTGAGCAGAGAGCCCGATGCGGGACTCTATCCCAGGACCCTGAGATCATGACCTGAGCCGAAGGCAGCGGCTTAACTCACTGAGCCATCCAGGTGCCCCTATTGTTTTATTTTTTAATGGAAAAGGGAAAGAGAATGGCTCAATTTTTTTTTTTTTACGTGGATCTGTGTGTTTCTCAGTTCCTACATTTTACCTTCCAGCACCTCGGGGTTGTGGAACTGCTGTCTGGTACCAGGGAGAACCCAAGCAGGCCAGTGGGGCTTTGGCCTCTGGACGCCATATTCCTAGGACCACTGGCCTAACATTCCAAGAATTCCATCCAGCCCCCAGCAGTGGCCGGCACATGCTTCTACCCAAGCTGGCTGAGACAATGACCGGCTTCCTCTCCTTCTGTCTTCTTCTCATGTGTGTGTATTTCTTACAGCTTTTCTATTGTTTGTCCCTTTTCTCCTATTTCCCCTTTTCCTGGTCTCAGTCCCTTTGTCTCTTTGTTCCTTGTCTCCCACCCAACCCTCCCCAGTCATTTGTCTCACCACTATCTTGACTCAAGTCTAGGCCGAAATACCTGTTTTATTGCAGAAAGTTTTAGGTAATCTATTCGTGGTTTTTAAAATCAGGTAAAAAGAACCTTTATCTCTTAAAAAAACAAACTGCAGCCAATCCCAACCCCACTAAATGAAGCTCATTTTTATTTGTTTGTATTTAGTGAACGTATCAATGAATGTATTTGTTCAGTGTTGCCCGTATTGAGATGCTGGGCTGCGGGAAATACTGGGGTAGACCAGACCCGGTCTGCCCTGAGCTCGCCTCTGGTTGTGCAGAGAGACTGGGGACGGGCAGTTATCAAAATGACAGGTTGGTGAACCATGAGAGACTATGGACTCTGAAAAACAATCTGAGGGTTTTGAAGGGGCGGGGGGTGGGAGGTTGGGGGAACCAGGTGGTGGGTATTATAGAGGGCACGGATTGCATGGAGCACTGGGTGTGGTGCATAAACAATGAACACTGTTATGCTGAAAATAAATTAAAAAAATAAAAAGGGACAGGTTGGGAGGGAAGCTCATAGAGGGGTGGTCCCAATCATTCAGGGTGGGGGAAGATTGCCCAGGGCACACTTCCTAGGGGAAAACCTGGTGGTTGCGTATTTGGGGCTGGGAAGCAAAGATAGCCTTCTCCAGAGGAAGTGCAGCCCCTGGGTGATTCCATACAGGGCAAGAGGGGTTAGTCCTCTCTGATCTTGGGAGGTGACCTAGGAGGAGCCTTTGACTCGACCCTGATGCCGGGGTTGGATTCATTAGGGTGGTGTTTTCCTCTTGCAAATTGAAAGTGAAGTCAGTTACACCAAGATTCAGACCATGTGATTTTATTTCAAGTTGCTCATTAAAAATCACAGAACATTGGCTGCAACGAGCAGTTTGTGCATATTGAGAAATTATCCGGACGCCCTTCTTTATTGAGTCTCGTGCCTGTGACCCCAATTCTCAAACGGGCAGCCAGAGGGGACGTACTTTGTTAGGAGCAAGAGAAACTCAAGGCTAGAAACCAAGCCCAAGGGCATTAATTTGTCCCAGGGCTTTTCCACGTGACAGAGCTGAAGCTATTATCTGGTCATCATTGTGCCCACTTTGTAGGGTTGTTGTCACACGTGGACACGGCAACACATATAGAAAGTTGTTGGACTAGAACCCGGCTCCTGGAAAATGCTCCAAAACGGCAACACATATTGCTGATGGTCGATGAGGGGGGCCTGCCCTCGCCTTTCGGAGTTCTCCCAGGCTGGGCTCTGTGCATCATCGTATGTCCTCGAATATGTCACCAAAACCACATCCACAAAACGCAGTCCAGTACTGAGCATTAACGTCACTCTGAGCCAGCATCTCTGCAAGGGGAAGTAAAATGAAGCTGTAGAAATCCTCTGAGCTGGATGGCAAGAGTTGACAGAGCATTTGTCCTAAGACATTCTTCAAAGGGATAGCTGAGCCGTGCCTTGAGCCGCACATCTTGGGGCTAAGAAATCTCCGGGAAGACTCCCAAGACACAAACGCAACTGACGTTTGGCTTCATCTCACAACCCTGTCTTTTTCTGCTTTACCGTTTCGCCACCCCGAGTGTCAGAAAGCAGTGGGCAGGGGCTCAGGGGCCAGATTTCAGCCCTGACGGTGAAATCGTGCAACGCGACAGCCTTTCCCATCGGCAGGACCCTGGATGGAGGCGAGGCTGTAAATCGAGGGTGAAGAGAAGGCGAGCGGCCCTCCTAGGCCCTGGGCAGCCCCAGCGAGTGGAATTCTCCCTTGCGAGAGGTCACGGAGTCACATGCTGTGGATGGATAATTTTATGGCCGCTAATAAAATTTATAGCCAAAGCAAGCTAAGATAATAAGGGTAATCAAACGTCCAGCCTTGGGACACAAGAATCCCAGCGTGGCCCCTCGGTGCTGGCCGAGGTGGGGGCCAGTGCACAGTGCAGGGAAGAGCTTATCTGTCTGTCTCCAGGCCAGCACCAGAGTCTCAGCGGTGATTTGTGTCTGTGCGAGCCGGGGATAAGCTTCAGGTTTGGTGGCAAGAGCCTGTGCTTTGGGGACAGCATGCCAAGAGCCGTAGGAGAATTAACTATTTAAATTTAAATAGTTAACATGTTATACATTAATGTAAATACATAATAAAACATATATAAATTCCTGTAAGTGAATAGTGAGCCTAGGACGGGACTAGGAGCAGCCCAGTGTGCAGCCAGCCCTGCTTTAGGGAAAGGCTAGCCGAGCACTTGTGACTTGACAGGCAGGAAGCAAGATAAGGGAGGGTGGCATGTCACTCGGGCGAGTACACAGACATCAGGTGTTTCCGCCCAGGCCGGGGCTTCCCGCAGCCCGGCTTTCCAGGCAATTGTAGTTGGTTTCCGTTAACATGGATCAAAAATATTTATTGAGCACCCACTGTTTGCAAAACTATGAAAACATTAAGCGACTGTGTGAGCCATACATGATCATCCAAGAGATGTCCCCAAACAGGGAGAGAGCAGTCGCCTAAGAGAAAGTGCTATTAGGTGTTATTTTCTGGAATTTGGGGGTCGTGATGTCATTAAATATAAGGACAGCATGGACGGGTTTGCTGTCCACAGATGTGTCCGTGCAGGAACTGGAGGCTGCAGGTGTTCCCCACTGCCTTGGCAGAGTCAACGGAGGTGGCTTTCTGGGTCAGTCATGCCATTTAAGATGAACCCCCCCGTGCCGGCGCAGTCTGGAAGCTCTCAGCCGTTCCGGTCTGTAGGGGAGTGAAAGGTCATTGCTTGTAGATCGCAGTTTACACTGTGGACCCGACTTTGGTTTGGGAGAGCTCGACGTCCTTTGTCTTGATTTCTGTAGTCAAGATCATGACCACATGTAAGATCTGCTCTTTCTTAAGGGACAAGTGGAGAGTTTCTCCTATTGAGGGAGCGGTGCACAAGTCTCACTGTGGTCGACAGACACAGATCTTGCCTGAGCTTAAGATATAGAGAGGAGCTTTACCCAGGAGATGTGTGAAGAGTGTCAGCCCGCCCTGGGAATGACACGTGGGGTTCTCCCACAAGGACAGAGCCCACGTGTGCAAGCGCACGTGTGTACACATGCACACGTGCACCCTCCCCCTGTAGCCTGGTTCCTTTGATGACTGCCTGGTGTTTGCCTGACCACCACCCGCAGGACGCGATGTGCTGTTTTCAATGTAACAGATACTGTTGCTTTAGTGCTTACCGCAGGTCCCACGTGCCTGAGTTGGAGCCTAAAGCAGGTTTTAATCCGAACTAAACTGAATAGGGGCCGCTGGGTGGCTCAGTCAATGAAGCATCCGACTCTTGGTTTCAGCTCAGGTCGAGATTTCAGGGTCATGAGATCGAGCCCTGCGCCGGACTCCGCGCTCCGTGGGGAGTCTGCTAGTCTTCCTCTTCTCCTCTCCCTGCTCACTGGCTCACACTCACTCTCTCTCTCTCTCTCTCTCTCTCTCTCTCAAATAAATAAATAAATATTTTTTAAAACCTTAAAAAAAAAAAAAAAAAGAACTAAGCAGAACAAGATCGTGTGCTGAAAATCTACTCTCCCTCCGAAAGTTTGCAATTAGGACTCAGCGAGCATTCCATCCGCTGCTCCTAGATGGGGACAGTGGCAGTGACAGATACACATAACCGTGGTGATGAATCCTTTCTGGCGAAACCTTAAGTTTTTCAGACGAGTCAGATGCAGAGCTGTAGGTTTGGAATCTGAGTTTTCACAGAAATGTTGTTTATTGAGTTTGCCCGAGAAAAGTTCCCTCTGAGCAACCTGTGAAGCAGAGGTGAACCGTGTAGTCCTTTAAAAACGAGGCTCCTGATTCCGAATTATGCGGTCAAGTTAAAGTTCCAGGTACCTCGCTGTCTCGGGCATTTTCCCCTACAGCAGATTACAGGGAGGCCCTCAGGGGGAGTTAAAGGAAGGCTGGGCATATGGAAACAAGAAGGAGATTGTAACAAGGACTAAGTCTTCTTCCTTCACGGCCTGAAGAAAAAGATTTAATCAGATAAACATAGAGAAAAAGCAGAAAATAAGAACAGCTCTGATTTATCCCACAAACATGGTTTAAACATCTCTGTGTGGCAGACGCCGGTTTGATTTCTATGGATCCAGTGGTGGGGCACACCAGCCCTAAACACGCCATCCCTGGGTTCTGAGAAACAACAACATATCATTAAATACCTAATCGGAACCAAAGTAAAGACACTGAAAGAAAAAAAAAAGACAATGAAAGTAAAGATTGCATTCCTGTTACAACATCTATGCAAGGCTGGAAGCAGTTTGGAAGGAGGCTTCTTCGAGTAAGTAATGCTTGAGCTTGGATCTGGACGAAAAGTAGAAGCATGCCAGATAGAGAGTGAAGGCATGTGCAAAGGCCCTGTGACAGGAGGGAAGTATGTATATTTGAGGAACTTCAGGAAGTCCAGAAGCCTGAAGTGCAGCAATTGAGGGGGGAGATAAACTGGCAATTACTATAGTGATTTCTATGTTATTTCTGAAAGTTTGTATGTGATCTCTAGAGAGGATACTGGGTGTAAATATAAGCGAAAGCATGAATTTGCTGGTGGCCTGTGTTAGCAGACATCTGCGGGGATGCCCTCTTCCCGTTGTGGAATAAGCAGAACAAAAATGAGAGAATGTTCAAAAGAAACCAGGTGAGCTCAGCCGGGCTCTTGGAAGGGGCTGGTTGTGATGGAAGGTGTGGGCTGTCTCCCTCCCAAATTATCATTCTGTATCTGAGAACGGAAGAGCTGATTGGAAGGACCATGTGACTAGGGACCTAGGCAATTGTGGTTTTATACAGGGCTTGATTTCTTAAAAAAAAAAAAAAAATGTTTTCTGGGGTTGCCTAGGTGGCTCAGTCGGTTAAGCATCTGACTTCCAATTTCTGCTCAGGTCATGATCTCAAGGGTCCTGGGATCAAGTCCCACTTGGGGCTCCATGCCGAGCATGGAAACTGCTTCAGATTCCCTCTCTCCCTCGGGCTCTTCCCCAACTCATGCGTGCGTTCTCGCTCTCAAAAAATATATAAATAAATAAAATAAGAATATTTTCTAAGATAAGTCAAACGTTAACATTTGTTGATTATGGTCCTGGATCTACCCCTATGTGTTTTACTTATTTATTTATTTTTCTATCTGTTTAAAAATTGTTTTTAACTAGACAGGGGTGGGAAGAAGGGGTGTAGGAGCAAGGGAGGGGCCAGCACTGGCCTGAGAGTCGGGGGCCGGTTCTCAACCTCACATGAGCTTGGGCGAATGTGATCTGAGTCCTTATTTATGAAATGGGGTTTTGAAGAGGCTGATCTTGGCAGGGCTTTCTTGCTCTAAGACCTTCTGTGTTTCTGATTTCTAAGAACCATTGATTATTGAATCCTTCTACTTATAGGTTTGGGAATCGAGTGTCCCATGTCCACAAGTGCTCACTTTTTTTTTTTTTTTTTAAAGTATGAGATCCAATCTTGCTTGGCAAAGATAGCCACTAGCACTCTCGAAGGAGGTCAGGGCATTGAAGTCCTTTTGCTGAGCGACTTCCTAGAAAGCCATGGGCCCGCAGGATGCTTATAGTCTTCCTGGGCTAGACTCAGGAACCTGGAACCACCTAGAAACCTGTACCTCTCACCATCCTCCCCACCCCACATCCCAGGGGTTTCTCTGTGGGTTTGCGAGGACCGTGCATACATAGTGAGACAGAATCCCGTTCCTGCTCTTCCAAACTTCAGATGAGAAATACAGAAATGAACAGGAAACGCCACAGCCAGATGATCAGACAACAGCCACGTTCATGAGCCCACGGACATCTGTGGTGACGAATCACGCAATGGGTTCATCCCCTGTACTGTACTGCCTCTCTTCAGATGTCTCTGTGTGCCGAAACCAGTTTACGGAGGCACCTGGAGGTGCTCAGTCGGTGAAACGTCTGCCTTCAGCTCAGGGCGTGATCCCGGGGTCCTGGGATGGAGTCCTGCGTGGGGCCCCCTGCTCAGTGGGGAGTCGCATCTCCCTCTCCCTCCCCTCTGCCGCTCCCCCTGCTCGTGTGCATGCGCACTCTCTCTCTCAAATAAATAATAGATAAAGTCTTCAAAAACAAATAACTAAACCAGTTTATCTATGGTAGATTGTAGCTACTTGATGAAAAAATGATGGTCCTGTGACAGTGGGTGTGTTTGTGGCCATTGGTGGAGCAGACGTCCTGGAACACGGGGGTGGGGGGCTTCATAAGTGCTGCTTAGCGCTAAGTGGTGACATAGGTGTGAACAACCTCCTCCTCTTCTTCATCCCTCTGGGAGAGTGGCAGCCGGTAGAGGGGAGCCCTCACCCCACACACAGCAGAGGAACCCAGAGCGGAGGGGATGCACGCCCCCAGCCTGGGCAGCAGCTCTGGCTGAGTGCACGGAATGTTCCCCAGGCCATGGGCTCCTTTCTCTGCCTCTTCCTCCCGGGGCTCCCTTATGTGGGTCAGGTTTCCTTACAACACATTGAATGAATGAGAATAAGAAAGTATGTGTTGGCAAAATTTCAGCTGAAAAATGCCAAAGCTTTCCAAGTAAGGGCATGAATTTAAGCGAAGTTTCAAGTCAATGGGGCTCAGAGTAACGGCTGTGCAGCTAATAATGAAAAGTACAAATGTTTTTATGTTCAAAGGTTAGCAAATGGGACTCTCACTGGCCCGCTGGCCTGCTCAGTTACAAAGTGGAAACTGTGCCTGATCTTTGCTTTATTGCGCTTGTATTTTCTAGGTAATTAGGAACATTTTCCATTCAGCATTTAAGACGTTTGAGCTGCCTGCAGACTCTTTTTTAAACTGAAGTCTTTCTTCTTTCTTCTTTCTTTCTTTCTTTTCTTTTCTTTTCTTTTGTTCTTCCTCCTCTCCAATCCCCTCTCTCTCTTATTTTTGTTAAACTAACATTTTTCCCTTTTGTAAGTGGACTAAAGCTTTAAACCAACAGGCTTTCCAAATAGCACACTTAGGCTTTGCCTGCATCATTATTATATGGTCACGGAATGACCACTTCTGCGAAAGCGTATTTCTACATGAGATTCTCATTTTGCCCAGAAGCGAGCTTCTTCCTCGCACATCCGGTGGGTTTAGATAAAACGGACCCAGCCCCCATGCACTGGTGCCTCCGTCGTGAAGGCGATCATTGCAAACAAAACCGAAGCCGTGTATCTTAATGAAGGAGTAGGAATATCAAGTCTGCTGAAATGATCTAAATCCTTCCAGAAACCACTTGGAAAACTACAGTGGCTATATTATTTCTATGAGTTTCTCTGCACCACGTTTGCTGACGGTTTATAGCAAACAACAATGATCGTGTTTGAGTCCCTCACATTCTCCGATAGCCGGTTCGCTTCTCCTTTAATAAATGATAACTTTGCCCCTCTCGTCTGTCAGCGTTTGGGGCCAGTCCCAGTAAGAAAGCAGCCGTGGTCGATGCTTCTGCTCCGTCCGGTCTTGGGCCGCAAACTGTGGATAATGGCTCACACTCTCTGCTCCAAATGGACAGGAGACACGGGCATAATTGAAACTCACAGTGTTGGGGGGTAATTTTATCCCATTATTTCTAATGAAAATGAGGAGGTGTCCAGACTAAAATCCTGCAAAATATGTTCTGAGAAGCCCAAAGAAGCCCCAGCGTGCATGGAGCATGTCCCTGGTCCCCGTTCCTCACCCCGCCGGGCCACCGTCCCCACCTGTGCTGGGACCCCCGCCCCCTGACAGAGGGATGTCATCGGTGGTGCGGGAAGGGCAGTGAGTCACAGGTAACGAGCCCCGTGTCCGTTTTCCTTGTCAGATCTCCCAGCTGATGACGGAGACGGGCCGGGAGGGGCTGACCGAGGCGGCGCTGAATCGCTCCAACGCGGACAAGCCCTCGGCCTGCGGCGCCCCAGCCTCCCAGGGCTCCTGCGCGGCCAGTGAGACTTCCACAGGCCCCTCGGTGGCCGCTTCCTTCTTCGCCAGGTAAGAGAAGCGTCCGGAGCCTCACTTCTCCAGCTTAGCTAAAACACTAGTGAGAGTTTGGAACTGTCTTGGACTTCCCGCTTTAGGAGGGGGTTCCGCAATCTCAGACTGCCGCCGCTGGGTCCGGACGACCCTGACGGTCTGGACACTCAGCAGCATCCTTGGCCTCCCCCGCTGGACTCCCACTGCACCTGTCACACTTGCGACGACCGTGAAGGTCTCCAGACACCGGCATGGGTGTCGCGGGTGGGGGACCACAGCTCTAAGAATATGTGGCTTTCACGATGTCCCCCTGGGGTGAGGACTTCGGGGGGCCCGGCCCCCCACCTGGTGTTTCCAGACTGATGTTCTTAGCACAGCAGATGAATGGCTTTGACCATGAACTAGGAAAGAGATGGCAGCCTTCTTTTTTTTTTTTTTTTTCCCATTCTGGACAGATGAGCAGGATAGTTACCCTATACCCTCCAGTGAATCTCAGGGCCTTTAATAAGACAAGAAACCCAAATGAAAGGTATCTCGACAATGTTTTATGCCTAATTTTAGCAATGCGGCCGAGACAGGGCAGGAGACAAAGGACAGCTGACCAGAAGGCGCTTTCGGGATCGTCTAATTCGGTCTCCTTGTTTTATGAAGGACCGGCCTGAGGACCAAGAAAGTTGAACTTTGAGTTAATTTATAGCAAAGTCAGAAATAGAAACCAGATTCCTCAGCTTCCCCCCCACCCCGTGACTCATTCTTTATTTGATCCTTGGAACTTAACTTTAGAAAACTTTTTCTGCCTAAGATTTGCATGTCCCTGGATAAGCGGAATTCAGAATAAATGGCTCCAGGTCCGAGATCGGAGGAGCCCTGAGGTCTGCCTTGGTGTCCCTGTCTGTACACCGAGGTCAGCCCCTCCTCCTCCGGGCTGCTTTGAACATTAAGACAGACTAGGGTAAATGATAAAGTCTTGTACAAAGGGCGATTTGGTACAGACTCCGATAATATGTCAGGAGGAAGGAAAATTGCGTGGTTTCTCTGCTTAGCCTCGTGAGTGGTACCATCCAAAGCACAGCATGTGAGGACGGGGCTCCGAATAGGGGAGGATCCGGTCAGAGGGAGAACAGAGGCCAGTGTCCTGGGTTAATAACATCCCCAGTAAAGACGGCATAGGGGCCTGTCGGGAGACTGGGTCTGAGGTTCTCATTGTGTCTTGGTGCCGTGTTTATTGTCCTGTGAAAAGTTGCGCCGACTCGGGTGTATGGCAAGTAACAGGAAATGAGGTTGTGCCCGTATCCACGGGACAGATGCTCCAAGCCCGCCAGGGGATGCCTGAAACCGTGGACAGAACCAACTAAGAGGCCATGTCCACGCCATTCAGGGAGGGAATAAGAAGGTGGAAATGCTGCAAGCACAGACGATCCCAGGACTTAGGCGGGTGGTGAGAGCGTGTCCGGGGTGGGCGACGAACATGCTGAGGAAGGAGGAAGCCACATCATGGCAGATTTAGTCCAGAGAAGACGACCCTCAGCTGTCTCTTGGGCCATCGTGTGAATGAAGAATTTGGTTGGTTCTAAGAAACACCCAAGTATGTAGGCAAAGATTGAATAAAACCTGGTGATGGGACCCAGCTCGGACTCCCTCCAGCTCAGCTCTCCCAGCTCAGGATGCAGGAGAATTTGCACACAGCTCAGACGACCCCGAGAGAGAGTGAGGTCCCCGTCACTGAGGGAGATCAAGCTTACACTGGGGGACTGCTGGCCTTGGTGCTGCCGAGAACCTTCACTGCCCAGATGGAGGTTGCCCTCCAGGGCACTTTCCTGACCAGAAGTACCTTGAACATGAGAGGCCTCAGTGCAGACTCCACCCAGAGACTTTTCTGGATCAGCTACCCTTAGAAAACCCCAGAAGCAGGACTGGAAGCAGGAGGAGGTAGGGGTTCACTGGGAAAGCCCATGCACCAGACATAGGGTAGGCCTGAAGCTGACTTTCAGTTAATCCGAGGAGCATTTCCAAACGAGCCAGCACACACCAGGGAAGGGAAGGACAAATGACAGGCAAGGGGAGCCTGGCCTGAGACTTACCTGCACTCCCGGGTCAGAATGGAGACCGTGGGCTGAGCCCAGAGCCAACGGGCATTTGATGTGGGTTGCGGGGGAGGGGCCAAAACCAGCCCCGGTTGTGCTGCCCGGCAGCCTCGGAATGCCGGGTCCAGGGTTTTCTGCTTGGGATCAAGGACAGGTGGCCTTTGGTCGGGGTGAAATCTGCATCCGTCGCTGGTGCGCAAACCGGAAAGGCTCTAGAGGTTATGGTTTCCTGTGGAAGCTCGGGAAGGTCTTTCCACCCGGGAATCTGGGGCCGGGGTTCACTCCTGTGCCTCACACACGTGCTCACCGCTTCTCAACTCCTTGTGCGAGACCGGGGCGCAGAGCTGTTTCTGCAAGGTTCTGGAACCTCCTCGCGGCTCTAAGTGACCCGAGGTGGCCGGCTCTCAGGAAGCTGGGCCGGACATCATTTCATCATTTTATAGGGGAGAGGGGCCATTTGCCACCTTTGTGGCCAGCGTGGCTGAGGTTTCCGGGACGGTCAGTGAGCGTCACTCACTGTGCTGAGCTCCCACTGGGCAAACTCTCCCTTTGTCCTCGGACGAGCCGTGGCAGGTGGAACCTATCGTTTCCCCGTTGGGCAGATAAAGAAAGAAACGTCCAGAGGTTAAGTCACGGACCCAAGGGAGCACAGCCAGGAAGTGGCCGAGTGGGGACCCTCACCCACGTGCGTGAGCCCTTGGTGCCCTCAGTGTGAAGCGGGCACAATTCGACGCATTAGTGACTTCTTCACCGTAATCAGGAACCGAGGGTCACCGCTTAGGAAACAGCACTAGGAACAAGTGGGCGCTACTGTTTGTTTGAGGAAATGAGTAGAGCAGAAACCCAGTTTGTCGAGGGTTGTGGACAGCCCCTTTACTTGGCAACATCAGCCTTTCTGTGTAAATGTTGGCTTTCTACGGGGAAAGGTGGGATGGACTTGACTGTGTTTCAGATGCAACGACTAAAAAGATGAAGAGCTCCAGTTCCACGTAAGCCGCGGTACCTTCATGGCCGGAGCTTCTCCGAGTGTGGTCTGTGGGGCCGTGGGGCCACACACTGTTCCTAGTCTAGCACAGGTGGAGAGGTGGAGAGGAAGCTTCTAGAAACTTCTGGAAGCCAGCGAACAGGAATGTTATGGTTGTTGGATCTAGGAATAGAGAAGTGGAGCTTGTATTTTGGAGGTCATTAGAAATTAAAGAAAAAGTGATTCTTCACCGCATGAGGTCTGAGAAGAACTCCTCTAGAAAGCGACGAAGTCCCAAGCGGGCAACCCTCGATGCCTGCCTCGTCTGAATCTATTTCTTTAAGTAACAGCATCGGGGTAGACTGACTGCCTTTGCTTTTAATTTTGGAAAAGCACTTTTTTGGGGGGTGGGTGGGGGAACAATAGCATGACACTAAAAATAGTAACGGTCATAGTAACCAGGCTGGCACAGCGAGTCACCTGGCTGGTTAGCTGTCCCAGCGAAGATCCTAGGGGATCTTCTGTGCACGATTCCCACAGGAACGGGAGGTGGCGGAGTAGCGTGTGATGAGTGCGACTAGAAGTGGCTCTAAAATCTGTTTGCATGGTCTGAGTACCTCAGATCACTCCATGTTCCAAACCCTTTGGTGCGTGTCTCTTGGCTTCCCGCAGGGTCCGTTCCGTGCCTTAGTGCTTCTTCCTCCCTCAGGCTCTCCCCCCGCCTCGGATGCTCCAGGAACAGAGTTGTCGTGTACTCCCCGAGTCTCTTCTTGAAGTTTCTGACCTTTATACAATGTGTGGCTATTGGTTAACAGTGCATCTGCCCTGGGTTTGGCATCTTCTGGGCAAAAGTTGGTGTTCTCAGTATCGGGGTGCCCTCGGATACATTTTGTGGGACCTGTTCGCTCTGCTTTCTCTTTCTCGCTTGCTTTGTTCCTCCTTTCCTTCTGCCAGCTCCCCCAACCCCTTGCCTTCGGCCCGATCGCCTTCTTTCCTGAGGGATGTTGTTGTACTTCTGTCCATCTCGACCTGCCTCACGGTTTCTTGCATCCGCGAGTTTGGACCCCTTGTCTGATTACCCAGCTGCTTTCTCCAAGCCCCTAGAGCACATCACTGAGCGTTCATGACCGACTGGCCCCGTTTCCCCCTTGATCAGCTTGGGTCCTGGGGTTGGGGGCCAAGCCGAGTGGCGGGAGCTGTGTCCTGGCTCCGAGGACCTGCCTTGGGACCAGTTGGCTCCGTCTCTCATGCCCCTTGGGGCCCCTCCTCTTTGCGCCAGGCACACGCGCGTGCTGTGTGTGCACAGGCATTACTCTTACAGGCGGCCGTGCCTAACATCCCCTGCACGTTCTTGCCGACAGCCCCTTCAGATAGTGCCTGTTTGCTCTGGTTAGAGCACGCACCGAACATACAGTCTTGCTCAGTGATGCCTTTTTTTCCGACCCCGGGTGTGTGAACATGGAACAGTAGTCCTTGGCTCCATGCCAGGAGTTTATGGCGTCAGAGAAGGATGAGAGGGAGCCGTGAAGCTGCTCCTGGTCCTCTTGTTCTCCCATCAGATTCGATTCCCCTGAGGGACGCACAGGTCTCCCCGTGATCGACACATCAGCAGTTAGCCCCAGAGAAGAACTGTGACAGACGTGGCCCAGCTGGTCCCCGGTGATGCGGGAGGAGGAGGAGAGAGCCGGGGACCCGACTTGAGAGAGAAGTAAATTTCCATGTTAGTGTCTGTTGTGATGGAAGAGCACTCCAGGAGGGGCGCCTGGGTGGCTCAGAGGGTTAAGCCTCTGCCTTCAGCTCAGGTCATGATCCCGGGGTCCTGGGATCGAGCCCCGCATTGCGCTCTCTGCTCAGCTACGAGCCTGCTTCCCCCTCTCTCTGCCTGCCCCTCTGCCCACTTGTGATCTCTGTCAAATAAATAAATAAAATCTTGAAAAAAGAAAAAAAAAGAGCTCCTCTGGGAGAAGAAGAGCCCCGGAGAGCCCGTCTCTCGGAACTTGCCCCCACGATTATTGCTTTTTCTGTTTCTCGAGTTCAAAGAAGCCTGTTGTACCTGCGCTTAACCTCCTGGCCAGGATCGCACTTGGACCCCGTGTCTGTTCCTTCCCCCAGTTTCCCCCATGAAACTCCGTAACCTCCAGCTCCCGCTGACTTAGCCCATGGCTAAGCTTCCGCTGACTTCCTAGGAGATATTCGTGGTCAGGATCAGTGTCCAAAATTGTGCCGTTCGCTCAGGGGACGAGGGCAACATTTAGAGGGGTGAGTGGGGTGCCTGCTCCCGGGCTCCCTCTATCCAGGAGGGCCTCTGTGAGTCAGCTGCCCGGAGTTACAGTGTGGGCTTGTCTGCACCAGCTTCCTGCCCCCTTCCTCCACTGGGGGCTCAGCGGGGTCGAGGCCGCAGTTTGGAGGGCCCGAGTGGGAAGCCAAATCCCCACTCTCTGGGTTTCTTGTTTATTTACTCCTGGCAGGTCAACCTCCCTTTTCTTAGAAAAGACTCCGTGGACTTCTGGGAAAAGAGGGGACTCTGGCTCATGTATATGAATAAGCGAATTTGGAGGATTCGTACCTGCTTGAGTAGGGCTTCGCTTGAACACCCATCAGTTGGCATATGAAAGGCAAAGTTTAAGAAGGAGCCAAATGGGTACTGAGTGCCATCAGATTTCAGGGGGCCGGGGAAAGAGCTTCATGTGTTTGCTGCCTGAAGCAGGAAATCCTTGATTGCTTATGAGACACAAGGAACGCACTGAGGGAACATTCAATGTCTAGACCGTTACCCTTTGTGTACAAAGAAAAAACTCCTAAAATGCTTGAGATAGAGAACCCGACCGTCCAGTACCAACCCCAGCAACCTCCAGAACTGTTCTGTTTTGGGGTATGCAGACCATCGTGCAGATGGCAGTCGTGGCGTGGCCCACACCGTTCTTCAGAGCTGCCGGTCTACACAGAAGAAAACGACCAGTGTTCGCGGCCCCTTCCCATCTCCTGCTGCAGGGAATGTGTAAAATGGGGCAGTTTCTGATTAAAGGAATCCTTTGTCTGACTGATGGCCTGTTGGGGTGTTGGCAGTCGGCTCACCACATCTGGGAATCATTTGCAGAGCCTGGCCTCCCCTGAAAACCCAATTCATGCCTTGGTGGGATTGCTCCAAGGCGAGGCGAATGCCACGGGCCCCAGGGATCCCGGTGATTCTTGTCAAGCGTTCTCAGCTCAGACAGTCTGGTTCTTCCTGAACATTTTGAATATCTTTTTTTGACCAGTGTTGGGGGGAGGGAAGCGGGGTATGGGAAAAAGAGAAAGGGGAAGTGGCCCGGGGTCAGATCCAGAGCCTACCACGGACATTCTGGACCGGACTGGATCCGGACTTGAGGCAACTAACTCAGCCTCTGGAAGACTGTTCCTTCTGTTCCATGGCAGTCGGTCACTCTGTCTATTTCACGGGCTTGTGGAAACATGACAGCACTTTGCAAACGTCATTGAAATCCCACAGACAATGTTAAGACGGCATATGCTAGGGCTAGAAGTCTGCGCTTCCCGGGAAGCCTAGAGCATTCTCAATGTTCCTTCTGGAGTGGATGACTTTTGTCATGGCCACCTTCGTGCTTACATTGTACTTTTTTCATCGGAGTTAGTGACCAGGAAATGGATTTCAAAAGCATACACTCATGAAATCGGGTCCTCTCCAGCCATATGTCCTCTGCTCTTTCAGAACCGACTCCAAGGAATGTCATCCTCCCCGATCAGACCATGCGGGTGTCAACAAAGAAACAGACTGTTTCCCCTTTTGCTTCCACTGTTTTTATTCAATTTCATCATCCGCTTTGTGGCCCCACCCAGCTGCTGGCACCTGAGTCCTCCCTGAGCCGCAGGCTCATAGAATTCTCCACCGTCCCTTCCTTTCCTGTCTTCCCACTGTTTTCTTTCTTACCACCCCCCCCTCGAAGGCAGCTCCCCAAGGACAGCCTCTCTGCATGGCTCACGGATGTTTCCAGTCACCAGTGGAACCTGGTTCCTCAGAGGTGAACTATGCTCTTCAGCCTGGTGTGGGGAGCGTTTGTCTCTTGAGGTGCAATGCCCGGTCTTCACCATTTTGCAGAGGTCTTTGGTGGTCACTAGATCAGAGAGGTTGTCCTCAGTACTTACTCATTTAAGAATAATGAAAGCCAACATTTATTGGGGCATTCTCTTATGCCACACGCGTTTCTGAGTTCTAGACACAAATTTAAACTTCAGAAGCCCCCATGAGTTGGCCCTCTTCTTAGTCCAAGGCTTAGGTATGGAAACCAAAGCATGGACTGGTGAAGTAGCTTGACGGCTGTTTCGCAGCTAGCCGATGAGGCGGTCCTTGAGCGCCGCTGTCCGATCTCAGAGCCCATGAACATGAGCGTGAGCTCTGTTAAGGGTAGGGGCGCTCGTGTCTTTGTTCTTGGCTGAAGCGCTAGTGCCTCAAAGAAGCACTCCAGAAATGCTTGTTGAGTGAATAAACAAACATTCTCCGCCACCATGCTCTCCTGCCTCCAAACTCAGGATGGGTTGTGGTGGGTGGGCCATCGTGAGGCCTTTGCTTAAGGGCCGTGAGTGACACCAAAAAGGAGATTGGAGGCAAAGCCCAGCAGAGAAGCTACAGAGGAAAACATTTTGGCCAATTACCTTCTACTTTTCTAATTTTGTTTGTTACCAGATACTGCTTCCTGTCTCACTCAGAGTCAAGGCTGAAGGTTTTTTGGCGACTGGCCATCTGCTCTTCCCCCATCCTCTACCATGGCCCTCTTGCCTACCGTGTTCCGGGAACACCAACCTCCTTGCCCTTTCTCAAAAGAGGCAAGACCATGGCCTCTGCAGAAGGTCTGCTTTTCCTGTTCCCTCGGCCCTTTCCCCAGATTTCTGCTCAGCTCAACCCTCCCTTTTTTCAGATCTTTGTTCAAATGCCTTCCCTAACCTATTTATTTATTTTTATTTTTTTAAAGACTTATTTATTTTAGAGAGAGAGCGAGCGTGTGTGCTCATGCATGAGCAGTGGGAGGGGCAGGCGGAGAGAGAGAATCTCATGCAGACTCCATGCTGAGCGTAGAGCCTGATGTGGGGTTAGTCTCATGACCTCAGACCATGACTTGAACCAGAATCAAGAGTCGGATGCTTAACCGATGGAGGCACCTGGGTACCCCCCCCGTCCTCTCTATTTAAAAGTACAACCATTCTGTCTCTGCATCCCTCCTCCCATACAATACCTACCGTCTTCAATATTAGTTGAAGGAAGGGAAGTGGGAAGGAAGGGAGTTCAGGCTAAAAGCAAGATGGGCAGCTAAGTCTCCAGATTTTCCTCCACTGAAGATCTTTGAGAATTTCACATCTTTTCCCATTCGGTTCAAGTCCCATGCCCAGGAATTACATTATTGCTGTAGTTTTGGGATGTTCTGGGGAGATAGCATCATAACAAAGCATGTGGAAGGCACCACTGAGAAACTGAGATTCTTACGGAAGCTGCGAGTACCTAGCTGTCTTTTCAAGAGGAAGATTTGCAAGAGAGGGGGTTGCATGGCGCCACCCGGGGCCAAAAGCACCAAGAGTCAAAACAGAGAAAAGAGTCAGGACCAACACAACCCAGTAGGGCTTGCCATCTTTCCTCCTATTTCGTCCCAAACCTGACTTTTCCTCCCTTGGATTAAATATTTTTGCTTTCTGCCTCCTGTTTTATTATTTTAATTCTATAACTGTCCTAGTGAGGTATGCAAAGCATTTGGGGAAGAAAATCGTGCAGAAGACGTTATAGAAACTAAAGATGCATCATATTACACGGTATTGGGTAGAGGTTCCTCATGCTGGTGATGAATCTGTCCATAGCTTTGTCTGCCCCGTAAATAAGGAACCGGCTCCTCATCAGCGAAATGTGGAGCAGGACTTCAAGGGATACTGTCGTAATAATTTGCTGAGAAACAGGTCGGACTGAGGCATAAAGAGACAGTGGCCGTCTCGGCTTCTTCCACCGGGGATGTTCCTGAAGGAGCGCTTCTTCCTTTCTTGCCTCTAACGTGGAAATAATGAGTTTTCCCTTTTCTCCTGATTACCAAGATGTAGCTCTCATGAGAACAGTAACTGTGTTGAGTCTCCCCCTATACTTGGCACCGTGCTTTGTATACAGTAGGAGCTCAGTAAGTGAATGCTGAAACAGGGACCCCACTGTGTGGGAAAACTCGGGCCTGTCCTGCTTCTCAAAAGAGTAAAAATGCTTAAAGAAATTAAAATGTAAAATGAACCTTGAGACTGTACCTGGAGATAGCCAGATTTATCACGCTGTCTCCCGATTTCTTATCCTTTCAAGTACTGGCTTTACTGGTAAGAAACGTGATAGCTAAATAATCAAACAGACTTTTTTCATTATTGATTTCAGCACAGGTAGGTTCTGTACACGTGAATTTGGACCATCATCTTTTCATTGAGCTGATGCAAAAGTGAGTTTAGCATCATTAGAAACGATGGCCTGTGCCATTGTCTTGGTGTCCTCCAAAACCAAAGCCTTAAGAGTCCATAGTTGGTCCTTTTAGACTCCGGCAAAAGGGGGAAAGGGCCTTGGCCATGACAAAGAAAGATGATTTATCCTTGGGCCTATCATGAAAAGGGTGTAATGAGCCCCAGGCCCCACTTTGATTTAAAAAAAAGAAGAAGAAGAAGAACAAATATAGACCATCACTCAAAATTTATTTCTAGTCTTTCAGGTGCTTCAGAAAATAAATGTGGTTCATTTTTCTCAAATAAATTTTCATTTATTCTCCTGTCTGTCTCCTTGGTGCTCAAGTTAAAGCTGCAAGGTGGCCTTTGTGGAGAAAGCAGACTATTTCTGAATCTGGCCCTGCAGAATTTTAGTGACATTTTCAATGGACGAAAAAAATACTCAAGTCTTAAGTCCTTATACAGGTTCTCACCACCAATAGTATTTAAAAATCAAAATAAGACCTTGTTCCCACTGTTGAGGAGCTCCAGGGGTCAGAGTAAAATCAAGAGAGATGGGGCGCCTGGGTGGTGTGGTCAGCTAAGCGTCTGACTCTTGGTTTCAGCTCAGGTCGTGATCTCAGAGCTGCAGGATCGAGCCCCCCACCAGGCTCCACGCTCAGGGCAGAGTCTGTTTGAGATTCTCCTTTTCCCTCTGCCCTTTGTGCTCGTGCTCTTTCTTTCTCTAAAATAAGTAAATATATCTTTTTTAAAAAAAAAGGTTGAGAGAGATCGTGGAAGAGGCCCAAGGATTACCAACCTGTATGTCATGAAGTCCGACCCTGGCTGGGGTCTGGCCGCTCAGCCCTTCCCGGCCCCCCTGGGAATTCGTGAGATGAACATAACTGTCGGCAGCTGGTACTGTTGGCCTCTACCCCCTGGACTCCCACACATCATTCTCTGAACAAGGCCTTGTAGCTCCCAAGGTCCAGCCCTTACAACTCTGCCCACGGGTTTTCTCTGCTGGAGCCCACTGCATTCAAGTGTGGGTCTGGCCAGAGTGCCAGGGAAGCAGTGTTCTTGGGAACAGTTCCCAAATAAGACTGACAGGAGTTGGGGGTAAATGCTCCAGCTCCCTTGCCCCTTGTTTGGGACATCGCTGAGGCATGGTCCACCCTGACCCTGGTCCTTGGTCCAGATTTCCTAAGTAGGGCTGAGCCCCAGCTGCCTGTATCAGCAGCCTGCTTGATCATGTATCCTTCAGTGGCTTCCTCCTTCCCTGTCTCACTCCTACTCCCCTGCGTCTGTTTCCTGTAGTCACCTGCCATTTAAACCTCCTAGAACTCTCATCCTTATCCAGGGATGCTTCTAAGAAGACCCAGCATAAGATATAGGCTGTATATCCCCATTCAGCCAGCCAGCCAGCCAGCCAGCCATCCATCCATCCATCCATCCATCCATCCATCCATCCATTCATCCAACCATCCAGCATTTTTTTAAGTCCATGCTATATGCCAGGCATTATATGTGATCCTGAAGATGGCAAATGGGCAGCCACCACCATCGGGAGCTCCCTCCCAGGACACAGAAGAACACCAGAACTCCCAGTATCACCCACCCCGAGTCTTCCAATCCTTTAGCTATTAAAGGGGACTTCATCGCACCTCTTTTTATCAGAAGTTATCTTATCCATTCACTTGCTCTCTGGTTTATTGCCTTCTCCCCTTCTACAATGGAAGATCCATTCAATGAGCCACTTGTCTGTCTGTTCCACAGTTGTATCCTCACCTCTGAGAATGGATCTGGGGCTCAGTGACTATTTGAGCCCATCTGGGAAGGGGTAGGAGTCTGCCCAGGAGCTGGTCAGCCTCCTCCTGTCCCTCCTGGGGTCGTTCATCTCTGCTGCAGTGTAGCTAAGCTCCACAGAAAGGCTCTGCTCAGAGCAGGAGAGAAAGAGCGTGGCTCCCTGCCTGCCCTACCTGCCTGCTCCCTACCGCGCCCCGAGGGCCGGGGCTTCTTTCCAGTCACCAGTCCTGGGGAACTAAGTGCTTTGCCCAACCGTGTGCTTGAGGAGAGCGCGTTCCTTTAACACGACGGATGGGGGTAATATGCTTCATTCAGAATCTTTTGATGTCAGTATCAATCACGCTAAAAGACACCTTCTGGGGAACGTCTAGACTGCTGTTTGGCCAAAGAAGTGGGCACCATAGCCTAGCCAAATTGGCCCTCTAACCTCAAATCAGCACTGAGCTTAACTGGAAAGAACTTTTCATTCTGGGCCATTCCTCAAGCGTGTGTGGAGACTTTCTGAGGCTGCTCCTGATGCCGTGTCTTTCCGTCCAGGCTGCTGGGGGTGGGGTGCACCTGCCAGGCCTGGGTCAGGGGGCATGTCTGCACCCAGTCTCTGTGCTTTTCTGCAGTGTCCCTGCCTGGGGCCATGTTCAATGTAATCCTCATGTCTTTTGCATAAATTGGAAAATCCCCTATCATTTATGACTTAAGATGCTGTGCATTTTGTTTTCATTTTCGTGTTAAAGAGAGAGAACATAAAGATGGCTATCATTCATCTTGAAACCTCTCCTCTGGTCCCGATTGCCAACCACAGCCCCAAAGGCCGGTGGGGGACTTACCACCCTGCCTGTTCTTTATTTCCTTTACAGCTGGGCATGTGAGCAAAACTGATTTATGGAGCCTGGGTCTTGCTTCGAAGTGGGGGAGGGAAGCCGAGTGTTCAAGCTGCCATAAATTTCAGCACCGCTCGTGTTTCCTTACACGTCCAGGAAAAGAAATCCTAATTTACATCTATTGCTATAGGAGCTCGTAAATTAAAAATAACAAGTCTATTTTCTATACACCTGGAACTTGAAAATCACAATCTGTTCGTGTGGGATGGCCCCCTTCCCAGCAGGACCACAAGGCTGGTGGCTCAGACAGGGTCCTTGCATCTGGGCTTTGAAACGCAGGCAGCGACTCACCCTGTGTCTTGTGACCATGCGTAAAACGTGTCAGGGAAGGGGAGTTATTTACGAACTCGAGCGTCGACTCTCAGAATTTGGTCCCATTTTGTTTTTGTCTGTAACCTTCCTCTTTTGGTGCTTTATTCCATTCTCCGGCATCTTTCTCTCCCTTTCTGTCTTTGTCTGTGACAAAACACAGGAAAGTCTTCTTGATTTTCCATTCTGTTCTGAGCCGTAAATTACTCTGTGTACTCAGATAACACACACAGGAGGGCTGGTGGGTTGAATCTGGTTGATAAATATTTCCACACCTGCATACCATAGAGCCTCCAGGAGGGAGACAGGACTTTTTTCCTCCTATCCCTAAGGGGACTGAGTGTCACCTGGGCAGTGTAGCTGCTTTGTTACACTTCACAGAGGTTAAGACTGAGCAGTCTTGGTCAACAAGTATGATCACCCCCCCCCCCCCGAGGCCCCATGGTCTTTATGTCTTTGTTTTATTCTTTGAGAATTATGTTTACTGTTTTTTGTTTTTTTTTAAGAAAATGCATAAATAGGGGTACCTGGGTGGCTCAGTGGGTTAAGCCTCTGCCTTCAGCTCGGGTCATGATCCCAGGGTCCTGGGATCGAGCCCTGCATCGGGCTCTCTGCTCAGCAGGGAGCCTGCTTCCTCCTCTCTCTCTGCCTGCCTCTCTGCCTACTATGTGATCTCTGTCTGTCAATTAAATAAATAAAATCTTTAAAAAAAAAAAAAGAAAATACATAAATAAAGGAGAAAGAGAGGATATAGTTTACTTGGATTTTCGAAAGCTTTTAAAAATATGTCATACCGGGGCACCCAGGTGACTCAGGTGGTTAGGCGTCTGCCTTCAGCTTGGGTCATGGTCCCGGGATCAAGCCCTGCATTGCGCTCCCTTCGAGGTAGAGAACCTGCTTCTCCCTCTCCCCCTCTGCCTGCTTGTGTTCCCTCTCTCGCTCTCTCTCTCTCTGTCAAATAAATAAATCTTCAAAAAATAGATGTCATACCAGAAGTGGTAGAAATGATACCACCCAGCCCTTCCGCTCTTAGATGTTAACCGAAGAGCAGCTGAGGCGTACGATAGTGCAAAGGCTTACGTGGGGATGTTCAGAGCAATATTATTCGTGGTAACCCCAAACTGGTAGCAGCACGAGGGTCTACCAACTGAAAAATAGAGGAACAAAATGTGTTCTATCCGTACCACGGAGTACCACGCGGGATAGTCAAACTTTCGGTTTATGGAAAAACACTGATGAATCTTAAAATGATTAGAGTGAGTGAAAGACGCCAGACTCCCCCACCCAAACCAGAAGACTACATACGGTATGATTTAATTTAACTAAGATTATAGACAATGCAAACTAATCTGTAATGACAGAAAACATATCTGCAGTTGGCTGCAAAGGGAGAGGGGTGGGAAGAGACTATGAAAGGGCTTTGGGGGATAATGGAGACATCTGTTGTCCTGGGACGGTTTCACAGGTGCCTACACGTGACAGAACTCCCCGAATTGTATGCTTTGAATATACACGGTTTATCATGTATCAGTTATCCCTCACTAAAGCTAAATCGATAGGTTTTGTGGGGACGAGAGAAAATGTTTTGAGCTGGAGAGGGAGTTGTCTTAGAGAATAAATAAGGAGTGTGGCCAAAGGATCATTTTTCTCTGGAGGGAAAAAGTGTTAATAATAAGAACCCCGAGGAAAACATATTGAACTGGACTTATTTAACGTTTTTGTAAAGGATCAAGAGAAGAAAGTACCACGGGGAATCTCCAAACTTGTGCACAAAACTAAGTTCCTTCAGGTAATAAAATATCATCAAGACAGAATAACCAGGCAAAGAAGTAAGCAGAGAAACTTTAATGGGAGCAAGGAAAAACACTTCTGGACAAGCAGTTCACGCTGTCCTTCTGGGAGGGAAGGCTCTGGGAGACCGGTTGTAATCGGGGACAGGAACCGAAGGACGCAGCCGCCAGAGGATTCTGTCTAAGATCATGACCAGAGAAAGCCACAATAGCAACGTCTGTCGGACATTCTCAGAAAGGATGTTGGCGATCCAGTGAAAGGTATCATTGTGTCCTTGGGCCAAATAAAATTGTGTTAGAACCTGGGAGTTCTTATGAAGGCTTTTTTTTCCCCAAAAGATTTTATTTATTTGTTTGAGAGAGAGAAGATGAACGAGGGTGGGGGGAAAAGAGGCAGCGGGAGAAGCAGACTCCCCACTGGGCTGGGAGGACTCGATCCCAGGACCCTGGGACGTGACCTGAGCTGAAGGGAGATGCTTAACCACTGGGAGACTGAGCCACCCAGGCGCCCCTTCTTATGAAGTTGTAATAAATACACCTTAAAATGTGCAAGAGAAGCAAAACACTACTGAGGGGGTAGAGGAACATCCCTTCCATCACAGGCTGCTGGAAGAGCTCTTCCGTCCAGAGGACAGGATCTAGGAGGGAAACTGAGTCGCTTACTTGACATGCGGATAGATGACTCATTAAATCCTGGAGTCATTTCTTAAGATTGGGAAGAGTCCACATTAGGGAAAAACAAAGCAGACTGTCCTCTACGCGCTAAGACCGAGTGGGTATCAAGCCTTCAAGTTTGGGTTCATGCACAGCTACTAGAACTGGATGGGGGAGCCCTGCCCCAGCTTCTCCGCTCCAAAAGGTGACCACCTGCCTTTTGTGCCCAGGAAGAGGCAGAATTCTCCACTCAGTGCTTTAGGCTTCCAGTCTGATTTAGGCTTCCAGTCTGTTTCTGAAAGTCTTTTCTATAGCACTTTCAAAAGTGCCTATATTATCCTGAGCCTTTCTACCAAGCCATAGTTCAGCTGATACAGTGCTCAAAGTTTGCTGCAAACAGGCCAGGACTGAGAAGCCCTAGGCTTAGCAGGTTTTAGGCTGGACACACGTCACTAGCCCTCTCCCTTGAATGGAGGCAGACTCACGGGCAGGCCAGGGTCAAGGGACCTCTGATGTCCAGTACGAGTGTTGTTAACAGATGCTGCCACATCCCCCGGCACCTGGACTGTTTCATGCCTAAAAGGAAGCGAAACAGGACGAAATACAAATCCAGATCAGTCCAGTCCCTCGCAGAGAGGGCAGGATCAGGCCGGTCCTCTCTCCTTGGTTTTGTGTGGCCTTGCCAAGTGCTGCTTTGGGACTGTGAACTCCAGCCATCTGCTTGCTTGGAGCCCGGAAAGTGGTGCCACCAGCGTCTCTATGGCCCTAATGAAGCAGTGCGGTGGGACCTGGAGGCATTGCTGCCCAGTGTTCATCGAGGACAACGGAGGCGGGTGTGGGAAATGCCAGGGGGAGGATTCAGGGGAGCCCAATGGC
Organism: Mustela nigripes; assembly: GCF_022355385.1. Classification (NCBI taxonomy): domain Eukaryota; kingdom Metazoa; phylum Chordata; class Mammalia; order Carnivora; family Mustelidae; genus Mustela; species Mustela nigripes. Next base: position 10,250,040 of record NC_081566.1, read on the forward strand.
TCCCCAAGGACACAGCTGCCCGGCTTCCTTTGTCAAAGGCGAGGCAGCCTCTAATTCAGGAAAAAAAAAAAATGTTGACTCTGTCCCTAAAACGTCTGGTCTTCAGCCACAAAGGAGTAAGAGTCTTTTTCTGCTATTGGCCTCATGTTTGCTGGAATTCCACCACTTCTCAGTGCTCCAGGGGGATGGTCCGTGCTTCCTCCTGCTTCCTCGCCCTGAACGCCCCCCACCTGCTACCCCCCACTTCATCCATTGGCTTTTGGCAGCGGAGGTTTCCGTCCACTCCACTAACGAGTGTGGGATTCCTACAGTAACAAGCAACCCGGGGAGACCCCAGGAGGGGAACGGGGAATAGGACGTTCCTATATTTTTATGGGGAGATTGATAATCAAGGCTGACAATCCCAGCAGAAGGTGAACAGCGCATTAAACAGAGGGGAAAAGATAATAAAATATCGCCTGCTGCTTAACAATCGTTGGGTGGAAACATTCCCCGGAACTATCCAGCTGTTGCACTTGATGGCTCATAAAGCCTCCCTAACGTCCGTCAAGGGCCTTTTTTCTTGGTGAGGGACCATTTTTTTCCCGCAGTTACAACAGCATCTGGTTCCTGTCCCTGCAAGTGTGAAGAAGCTGTGGGTGCCGGCAGATGGCTGCTGGGGGAGAGCCAGGCTCCAGAGACGTCCGGCTCCTGGAATGGGCTGGGGGGGTCACTTCTGACCCAAAGGGCATCATCAAAGTGCCAAGTCGGATTCGGCAGGCGGTTCCTGAGCGCCCGCTGTGTGCCCGGCGGCTGTGTTAGGAGATCTCATTGAATCCGCACATCTGTGAGGTACGTATCACCATTTTAAAAAAGAATACCAAAAACAAAATAAAACAAAACAAGAAATACAGAGCCCAGACCCAGGTCACCCTGCAGCGGGGAGCAGGCCAAGGTCGCCCAGCCTAGTGGCCTTTGTTCCGTGCCACGGTGCCGCACACGTGGAAGAAGGGAAAGTCGCGTCCTGTCTGTGCTCTGTGTGTGTGTGTGACATCCTTCGGCATGTGACCGTCCTTCCTACCTGGGTGCCTGGGCCCCCTGTGTGTCCAGGAGGGAGAACACTTCCCAGAGAACCCCAAAATAAATCACAGGAGTCCTTGGTGACCTGCCGTGCTTAGGTTGAGCTCCCCAGAAGCAGATCTGAAAGTGAGGCTTGGTGATTGATTGAGGGTGTGGTCCCTGGGGGCCTGGTGAGGGAATGGGGGAGGCGGAGGAGGAAGGGGAAGCCAAAGAAAGGCCCATCTCTGCAGCCTTCCATGGGCAGCTGCCGGGGCGCTCCGGGGTGGGAGCTCCGTCCCACAGTGATCCTGACCTGGGCAGTGTCGCTGGGGCTGTCACACCCCCTGACCAGCCATGAAGGTTGCCGAGAGCAGTCAATCCCAGACCCTTCCGGTCTGCTCCCTGCGCATGCAGGCGAAGCAGGCTCCAGCAGCCCAAGGACAAGGCTCTGGAAGAGAGCAGCCGGTGCGGACCTTGGAAGCAAAAGCCCGCTGAAAGGAAAGGCACCGAATGCAGAAAGAAGGCTGAGGTCCCTGGGCTCTGCTCCCGGACTGGTACCTGAACCTGCCCTTGTCTCACGGCGCCGGCGGAGTCAGAGGCTGGTGGGACGAGAACCAGAGAGATTAACCCGGCAGCACCAGCGGCTGTGAGGCACAAGAAAGGGGGTCGGCTTTCCTGAATTCTGGGGGTGCCCTTTCTCATCACTAAGTTCAGATGGCTTTCAACCCAAGGCAGCGGGAACAGAACACTGGGTTTATTTCACGTTGGAGGACACGACGGGACCAGACCGACGAACGTCTGTTGGAAGCTAAGGGAAGTTGTTCCAAGTGAATCTCCATGTTCTCTTACGAGGTGGGAAAACAGGAGGGGAAAATGAGAAGGGGAGATATGCCCAAGGCGGGGAGCCTCCCCGTCGGCGTCCGTGCTGGGACTCCAAGTGCCCCAGCATCCAGAATCCGTGTGTGTCTCTCTTCAAAACCAATAGCATGCAAACCCATAGCAGCCCTATTTTAAGTGGAATCAGATTTCTTCTCTCATAAAGAAATGTCAGCTCTTTCTTTGGGAGGCGGGGGGTTCCTCACATGTGTCCCAGCTGATCACAAAGGGCAAATGCTTGGGTAATCGGTAGCCGAACCTGGTTCTGTCCTCAGCTCCCTTCCCATGGGTCACAGCCATTAATACAGAGAGTGAAACCCAAGGTGTGGTCTTCAGGAATTGTGGGGAGACCCAAGCTCGACTTACGAAACCCCGGTCTTCCCAGGCGAGCCTGGAACATCACTGAAGGGGCGTGCATCTCAGTTCAAAAAAGCAATGAATTACAGTGTGTTTGATGATGGTGATAGAATTACCGTGTGTTTTGAGGTTGTAGTTATCCCTTAGAGACATCTCCCGGGGTATTTACAGATGACATGTTACGATTATGGTGTTTTCTTCACAATAATAAAGAAGAGAGATGTGGGGGGTGTACGTGGAACAGGTGGGCTCTGGATCGATCGGTGCTGAACCTGGGAGATGAGTACCTAGACGCTTCTGTCCATATTTTCAAATATGTTTGAAATTTCCCATAATGAAACTAGTCTATACTTAAGGATCCCTTCAAAAGACTCTGTGAAGGGCCAGCCACAACTTAGTCGGTTGGGTGTTTGCCCTGGTTCAGGTCATGATCTTGGGGTTCTGGGGTCAAATCTCGCATCCTGCTCCGTGGGAACCCTGCCCCTTCCTTTGCCTCTTGCCCACCCCACTTATGATCTCTCTCTCTCTCAAATAAATAAATATAATCTTTAAAACAACAACAACAACAGAAGGTATCGCATAGCACTGTACATCCTGCTCTGTCCCCATCCACAAAACATCAAAGGGGAACCCCGGCCCCTCCCATTTTATACAAAGACAAAGCATGACCTCATCCCTACGGAGTTCCCATGACACTGCTGTGGATTCTGGAGAAGGAAAAGGGGTTCCGCTAAATGGGAAATAAATTTCATTTTCTTTCCTGTTTGGAGATACAGTGTCTGAGTACCGCCAGTGACCTCCTCCATAAAGATGCGCGTACCGTGAATTCTATAGACTCTGGGGATAGAATCTAACTGATTGAATGGTAGTCTGCGCAACAGTTGCAACCCCCAGTTCTGTTTGTGCTTCACCTCACAGTGCAAGGGGTCCATCCATCAATTGCCTCTGTGGTCTTGCACATTCGATATGACAGCAGCTCCCAGGTGCTTTGATCTTCCGCTCAAGGCCACTTGGTACTGACAGTGCTGCGAGCTCATGGGTAACGCTGGAGGCTTGATGTTTTAATTCCATTCAATCCAGCTCGTCTTTTGTTTTGAGCATCTCCTAAGTGAGTAAGAATATGGCTAATACTGGAAAGAAGCATCCTAACTCTCAAGGTACGGCTGTGTTCTAAAGCCTGGGGGAGATGCAGGCGCTCCCCCAGGGTGGAGCATTGCAAAAACAGCCCAGGGCTCTTCCTGGTTTGGTCTGCAGGTCCCTAGCTATCGGGTAGATTCAGAATTGACATCGCAACCTGTAAAGTGTTGAATCCTCTCCTGCCTACACAGAGCTACCTTGAATTTTAATAACTTCATGCCGGCCACTCACTGAAAACTATATTGAACACCTGTCGGTTCCAGAGAATGGGATCCTCTCTGCTTTGGCTAACCTTGTGATTTTTTTAAACCAGAAGCTCTCAGCAGCTGTTAAATCCTTCCAGCAATACAAAATATTCCTGGCATCCTCAGAGTAAGGGGCTGTCAATGCCTGAAATGAGGAAACTCTTCACTTTCGCACATCTGAACTTGAGGATTGCTCCTACGTGGTGGCTTTTGGCTTGCAAGTTCAGAACGGCATCGACTGGATTGGGAACCCAAAATGAATGTAGCGACAGATGGTCCATCACGATACAGAAAGGCCAAGCCTTAGCTCTGTCCGTATTGAGGGCTTTGCTCACTCTGACCTCTGCGTCCCTGTGGATCACTGTCATATGGAAGTGATTGGGGTGAAAAAAACAAGATGTTTCTAAAATCAGGGAGCGTGGGGCACCCGGGTGGCTCAGTTGTTGTGCGTCTGCCTTTGGCTCGGGTCATGATCCCAGGGTCCTGGGATCCAGCTCTGAGTTGGGCTCCCTGCTCATGGGAGGCCTGCTTCTCCCTCTCCCACTCCCCCTGCTTGTGTTCCCTTTCTTACGATGTCTCTCTCTGTCAAAAAATAAGTAAAATCTTTTATTTAAAAAAAATCAGGGAGATCCATGTGCCAGCCTGACTCAGGAATCACGGTAGACACACCACAAAGGAAATACATTTCCCCAATAACTCTTTTTGGAGGCAGCTTTAGGTAACTTGCCTTTGAATTGTATTTGTTTATGAAATGTCTTAGTAATCATCTCCACCATAGCTGGACCAGGAGAGACTCATACCAAATTTTTTTTTTACCTAAATTTGTTCTGCTCATACCTAATTTCTATGATTCAGTGTGCCCCAAGAGCACCCTTTTTATAGCCCACCCCCCTCTCCTGTGGCTGCGGGACGTTTCCACTTTGTATTGCTAATCCGATAAGTTTCTAAGAGCTGGGAAGTGTCTCCCCTAAACACCTGACTAGCCTCGAGCTCTTTCTACTTGACAAAATAGGAGAAAATTGATAATGACTTCCCATCTTAGACCGGATGGTGGAATTCTGTAATTAAAACCCTTGTTGAATAAAAAGGTAAAATAAATGTGATTCCTCACTGTTGGGAGGGAAATGTATCCAACCAAAGACAAAAACGTAAATTGCAGATGTCAGTTTGTCCCAAGGACACTCGCCTACCATGAGATGCTTTTGACGATCTAGTTGATATCTGACACAGGTTACTGCCGATGCTTTGGGCTAATGGATACGTTCAAGAATATTTACTGTATATGGAATCTATCCGTTCTCATGTGAGCAATTTTCATTCTTATTCACGTCAGCTGTGTCCACAGGCGATGGATGTGCTGTTTATTAATAGGGAGAGCAGCATGTGTCGCTGTGGTTGGCCTTGGGCCGCACTAGCATTGTTCTATGAGGTGTAGTTGGGGTATGTTTGGCAGAATGTGGTGACTTTCCCTTGCTTTTTCATTCCACTGACCCACATGTAGAAATCACTGCCTTCCCTGGTTGGTACTGTTGGGATCCATTCTCTTTCACTCTTCCCTATGGACTTCATGGTTCCAGGTGCAAGTTGCTTTCTCTGTCTAGCTTGGAAGCAAGGAACTTGGCTCCCTCCAAACCACTGAGTTTATGGGGCTGAAGGAGCTTGTTTGCCACCCCAAGGAGTTGACTGAGATTCAAATTTGGGGGCACCTGGGTGACTCATTGGGTTGAGCTTCTGCCTTCAGCTCAGGTCATGATCTCAGGGTCCTGCATCGGGCTCTCTGCTCAGCAGGGAGCCTGCTTCCCCTCCCCCACCCCCGCCTGCCTCTCTGCGTACTTGTGATCTCTCTCTCTGTCAAATAAATAAATAAAATCCTTTAAAAAAAAAAGAATTTGAACACAACGATTAGACGGGTAGACTCGAATCATGCTTCTCTGCCAAGATTTTCACTGTTGCTTCAGGTGTTCTGAAAGGGGAAATGAGTCGTGTTCTCTCCGGTTCAATGTCAGAGGGAGAAAGGAATTGTGTTAATTATCTGGGAAGAGTACTCTAATTTTTTTTCTCTTAAGATTTTTTTCAGTAAAATGTAGGGCCTTGTCTAGCATGCCCAGTGGGTCCGTGAGAACAATGATAGATGACAAGTTATTGTTTCACTTCTGCTACTAGCTGCTTTTGGTACTTTTGGTTTTGGTGTACAAGTCCCTGTTGAGTTCTTTAAGTTCCCAGGGTCCTGGGATCAAGTCCTGCATTGGGCTCCCTCCTCTGTGGGGGTCTGCTTCTTCCTCCCTCTGCTGCTCCCCAGACCTCATGCTCCCTCTCTATCTCTCTCACTCACTCTCTCTCAAATAAAAAACATCTTTCAAAAAATATTCACAAATGTTATACTTTAGCTATGAGTCATGGCTTTACTATTACAACGTCTTCTGTCTTATTTCATATTTTTTTCCCTCAACTCCACCTTGCCTTGATGTCAGAATCACAAACTATAAGGGAAAACTTCAGAGTCTACCAAGTCCTCAGTTTGTAAATGATGAAACTAAGGCCCAAGGACTTGGGAAGAAGTTGGAGTAATTACGCTCATTCAGTTAAAAATGTGGATTACTTCCATGTACTGATAGAGTCACGGCCTTGATGTGTTTCAGTGTGGAAATAGCATCATTCTGAAATTGTCTGAGTAGAAATTACAGCGAAGATCCTTATCATGTACAAGTATATCATGGGCCAGAGGCCCACCCAAGGGCTTGGGATGGGCAGACTGGGGAGGCTAGCGGGCTGAAAATGGTACCCCGCTAAGTGCTGAAACTTACACCAACATGCAGGATGTGTGCTGAAGGAAGGCCATTCAGTCGAATTAGGATGATTCAATCTACTCAGGGTAGTTTGAAATTGGGATTTTAACCAGATCCTGGGCCTCCTCTTTGAGCCACTAGAAGCTTCATGAGTGAAGCAGGGAGCCGTTTCACGGCACTTCACTGAGTTAAGTCCTTACTTTTCCCTTTTGTGCTTCTTACTGTAACCTTAGAGCCTCTCCTTAATTCTCCTGGCTTCATTCAAACAGCTCACCAACCTTCCAGACGGCCCTCTTACTTTTCTCCTCCGTAGTTTCGAGTCTGTGTCTTTGAGCACCCAGGGACGTAAATCTGAAGACGGGTGGAAATAAAATCTGCCTTCGTGTTTGCCTTCACCAGCCCCTTCCGAAAGCTTTCACGCTACACACGTATTACGTGAACGGAAAGGAGGGGGAATAAAGCACATTTCGGTCCGCCGGGTTTTCCTCCCTTTGTCTCCTTCTGAGGTGCTCAAAGGCATCAGTAACAGAGCAGGAAAGCTCTGGCTGAACAAAACGTCGTAGTTTCCTTTGCCGCCGTCCAGGGGGAAGCCTCCTACAATGCACTTTGCCAGCAAGCTGGGCTGGGCAGACATTGAGAAAACTATTGAGCAGGTCTCAATGAAAAGATCGGATCTGCCCTAGAAACTGCCCCAGTTCCCTCTCCCAGCGCCACCAGCAGTGGGAGAGAAGGTTGTCCCCGCCACCTTCCCCCGCCCCTGCAATGGTCTTTCTTCCCTTGTCCTTTTTGCTCTCCTTTCTATTGTAGGAATTGTGGGAACTCTCTTTAGGTGAAAATCTCTCTGAAGCTGGGCTTTGTCTGCCAACATGGATAGAGGCCTAGAGATCTCGTATCCACTCAGTAGAACGAGCATGTCAACAGCAGATTATAACAAACCTATGTGGGACAGACATTTGAGTTCAAGCTGGAAGGAGCAGTAGGTGTGGTGCGTATGGTTTGTCAAAGACCTGAAAAATTAAATGCTTGTTCCTCGAGGACCCTCTGCCCAGGGGCCCTCTGCTCTCTACTCACTGCTCTGTCACTTGCACGCCTGCACGAGGCTGGCTCTATATCATATTTGCATCGGTTTCCGGTGTCTTGCCACCACCTCTTGCTTGGTTTTAATTGGATTAAGGGTTTCTGAACCCCTGAACATCTATCTCATCTATTTTTTTTTTTTTAAGCAGCTATGCTATGTTACTTTCTATTTGTACTGGCACAAATATGCAAGTTACAAGCACATATGCAAGGGGCATTGCCAAGGGAAATACGGCCCTTCTGCCGCTGCCTTTCCCTCCCACTTGTGGTGCTAAACCCTACTGGATACAGAGGGATGAACAGTCTGGAAATGAGAGTGTGAACTTCTCCCCGAACACTCGTTCATGCTTGTTCGTGGACCCCTGGCGCCCAGCCCAGCCTTCCGCTCCTCTCTAGGTCTTTCTCCAAACATGGCTCAGGCTGGGAAGGGAAGAGACCCCCTTAGGAGTGGTGCCACCTTCACTTAACATCTCCCATCTCTAAAAATGAATAGGTCCTCCCTGGATCTTAATTTTTGTAATTATCTGAAAATTTGTGTCTCGGGCTAATTATGAAACAGGCCCATTGAGAAATAGATGAGGGCGAAGGAAAGAGGCTCTTTATGATCTCAGGGGGTCAGAGATAACCACGAATGGCTTTTTAGGATGTCACTTTCCAATCTTTTCCCGACGCATATAGTTATTTTACAGAATTGGATTCTCGTGTCTAGGCAGTGTTGTCTTCCATTCTCTTCAATAGCGTTGTCTCTTGAGCATTTGTCCATGTCACTTAATATAAATTGAATATTTGAAGACTGCAGATCATTACATGGTGTGGATAATATTTTGTTTCATGAAAACCCTGTTATGGTATCATTTAGGTGTTTTGCTATGACAAATGATGTTGCCGTGAGTATCTTTGCACATGAATTGTTGTGCATATTTTGGGTTATTTCCTCCATATGCGATCCTTGCAGGAGAATCACTGGGTTTGAGTGTGTGGATATTTTTAAGGTGCTTGACGTATAATGCGTATTCTCTACCAGCCATATGTGGGTACCCAATACCCTGAAACTGTACCAATACTGAATTTTACCTTTGCCGATTTGACAGTTTCCATTGATACCTCATTTTAAATTTTGTCCATTTTATTGCTTTTTTGGGCTGTTTTTCAGCTGTTCATCAGTCATTTAAATTATCCTGTGAAAATTTTTCCGGGTTTTTCACACATCCTTCCATTAGAGTATTTGGATTTTACTTAGTGATTTTTTTTTAAGAACTCTAAAATTCTATTATTGTAATGTGTGAATTAAGCAAAATGGTTTAAATTTTTCATGATGGTACAATAGTCAGTCTCTTTTCGTAATTGTAACCCTATTCTGAGTTCCCATCCCTGGTGCCTGGTACGGAACTATTATGCACACAGAGAGCTACATAATGATTTTTAATGAGAGGACCATCCATTTTCCACAAATGCCATCAATGCAGAGTGCTGGCTAGTGGAGCTCAGATGAGAATTTTTAGGCACCTGGATAGCTCAGTTGGTTCAACAGCCAGCTCTTGACTGGCTCAAGTCATGACCTCAGGGTCATGAACTCGAGCCCCACGTTGGGCTCCACATTCAGCGCAGAGTCTGCTTATAATCCTCTCTCCTCTCCCTCCCCCACTTGTGCTCTCTCTCTAAAAGAAATAAATCTGTAAAACGAAATGAGAATTTTTAAGCCATGAGGGGTTACACGAAGGGAAGCCTTTTAGAATGAATTGTCGCAGGGAAAGAAAATGGAAGGAAAACATAAACAGTATTCACATATGTGACTCTACACTAGCTGAACGTCAGAGGGGCCAAATTACATATCACAACGAAAGCACAGCTCAGAATTCTTTTCAAATTAAACGATATTTTATGCATGTAAAATGAGGACAAAATCAGAAAGGCTTTATGAAAGCTTCACATTTTTTCATGGGTTTTTCCTGATTCTTTTCTTTTCAAAGAGATGAAGCATCCCAGAATCGCCGGGGCCTCCTGGCTCCTTCCTTCCCCTCCCCCTCCAGAAGCAGCTATTCTTCCAAATATGTTAGTTTTTATTCGAGTTCCTGTTTTTATACTTTTATGACATGGATGTATGTCCATAAGAAATATGAAATATTGTTATCCATTTTTAAACTTTTTATGAGGAAACTGCAAGCCTCCTATTGCAACATTTCCTTCTTCATTCAATATTATGTTTTTGGTATTGATCCATTTTCATAATATTCTGATGCGGGGAAGACACAGCTTCTTTCCCCACTCTCCCATTGGCGGTCATTCCAATATTTTGCTCTTGAAAATGTTGCTGCAGTGAGTGTCACTGATTGTGTCCCCTTGTTCACACGGGTGAATTTCTCTTGGCCGGTCATGGAAGTGCTAAGTCACAGGTATGTGCGTCTCCTCCTTTTCTAGAAAGTTCCGAATTACTTTTCGTGTTTGGAAGGTGTTCTCTAATCACCAAAGGCTCCGCCGTGGACACTTCCATAAAAAGTGCCAGTTGAGTATTTTTGGAGTGAGCACTTTGGGCCAGGAAATGTTTTAAGGGGATTTACATGAGGCAGCATAATTAATCTTCACCGATTACCTTCGCAAATGAAGAAACTGGCTGGCATACAGAGCGTTTGATGATCCTGCCTGCGGTCATATAGCCAGCGACAGAGCCTGCTCAGGCCCAGGCAGTGTGACTCCCAAACTCTGAGATTTCATGACTCAAGGCTGTACTCGAAGTCCCAGAGAGACACCAGCCCCGCCATGGTTCTAGTGGTACCAAGACACCAGCTCCGTTGTCACTGCTAGGAACCCTCTGTAGAAGGAAGAAGCCTTTCTGGAGTGTTCCTGTCCTACAGATTAGGAAGAAGAACCTGGTGGGTGCTGAACCCATCCCGGGTCCACTGATCAGGGAGGGAGGGGCTGACTAGAGGCTGAATGACCGTCCCATCCATGCCAGCCACCTTGTTTTTGGCTTCTCTCTCCACCTTGCGTTCATAAAGGCGTATCACTACGTCTTCATGGGCTTCCCATTTCTTTTAGTCTAGGGCACATAGCTTGCAATATAAAGGTCAAATACAATCTTTAGGAGTAGGAATGGATAGGATCTTGGATGTGTACATTTTAATTGCAGGGCTTTAATCCCCGTTTGAGGGCCAAACTTTCAGGATTAATTTGTTGCATCTGTTGGTAACACGGTGCTCAGTCTTCAGACCAGATTCTTTGCCCAAGGGTCCTCATTTACTAATGAGTAATTGCTGCAGTTTTCAGAGAAAATGCCGCCGGTACAGTCCTGTTTGAACATTCATCAAATGTGATGGGAGCCCAGTTAGGCGAGAGACGTTAGCGTCCTTGGCTGGCAAATAAGGGTATAGAACTGATCTCCTTCCCACACTGGGATCTTCCTAGGATCATCCCTGCCATCCGCGTTTGTGACTGTGGGTGAGGAATTTCTACCTGTGGTCTTAGCCTCCTCCAGAGGATCACGTGGAGAGTCCGCCTGGCAGAATGGCTGGCTGATGCCTTCCTTTCAGTTGCCTTGTGTTAGTCAGAAAGGGAAGGCAGAGGGGGCGGTGGAGACCACTTCAGCTGGAATGCATTTCTCTTTGTAGACGCATCATAGACACATGCCATTGACAAACTAATTATAGCTTTAGTGGGAGCATTTCCTCCTTCTACATTTCGTTTGCAAACAGCCAATTACGTCCATCTTGTGTGCTAGAGAAACACAAAAACCACCAAGTGGACTTATCGGTTATGTTTCTGGGTGAAGTTCAGCTCTCCACTTACCACCCCTCTGTTGGTTTTACTTTTTCCGGGTGGGGTTTCTAACCCCACTTCCATGCCCACCCAACTGTGTCTTGTATCTTTCTCAGCTGCCTCCAGACCAGTGGTTGGAGTTGCAGGTGTCTGTTATCTCACTCGTGTTCAGCCTTATCTACTTTGGAATGTCCTGAGAGAGTCAACAAAGCCAAATTCCTCTACCTTCCTTAAGACAACCAGGACAGCCATCCCACTGCATCCGCAGTGCATCTCTGGTACACGGGGCACTGGTGGTCACAAGGAGGATGGGGTGAGATATATAAGCCAGTGCGACCTTGCCGTAAAGGAATTAGAATTGACAGAGTCAATAAAAGAATGAATGGGTACTTTGGGGTCATCTGAACTGGTAAAAAAGAAAAACAAAACAAAACAAGTTCCAAAGAGAGGCAGCAAAAACAGAAAGTACCATCAGCATATAAATCTGATACTGCAGATCTGGGGCTAAGTGCCTGTCCTCTCTCCCGGCATATGAAAGGAGTTGAAAAGCTCTGAGATTCAAAGTCGATCTGTGGTTCAAAGTCTCTCTCCGGCCCCCTCATGTTTATTTTATTTTATTTTATTTTATTTTATTTTATTTTATTTTATTTTATTTTATCCACCTGTGACCTGTGGATGAATGAGGAAGTCGAGAAATGCCCTAGCTTCATTATCTCCAGAGTTTTCTTATAGTAGAATTAGTTTATCATGTTCTCTCTGGATCATTTTTCTCTTAGATCAGGAGTTAGCAAAATATGGTCCAAGGGCCAAACCAGCCCAAAGCCACCTGCTTTTGGAAATTAAGTTTCATTGTCACTCACCTCTGTACGGGAGCTGAAGCAGAGCTCCCAAATGATGGTGCCTCTCTAGGGTTTTTTCTTGACCATCGTGGTCCAAAGCCATTCAACAGACTTTCCTTGAAGACTTCTGCCCTCAGAATAGGCAATGAAAAGAGGGAGAAAACAGAAGCCGCCCCCCCTGCTTCTGACAAGGCAAACACGTAGACAAAATTCACAAACAAAAGTTACCAAATCAAATATCCCCGTGAGTATGGACATGGGGGCAAGGTGGCCAGGAACCCACCCACTGCCTGGAGAGGCCGAGATGAGCCCAGCCTGTGGTTCTGGAGTGTGGTGCCTTTCATTCTGATAGGAGTGTCTGAATCAAAACCAAGAGCCGATCCAGCCATCGAGGACGTGAAGCGTCCACCAGCTGTCTTCCCGCTCACGGCTAATCAGACATTTAGGACCAAGGATTCTCCTCTCAATCCTCAAACAACACTTGAGGACCCAAGTCGAAGCCTGGATTGCTTAGGGGTGATGCCCTAAAATCTTGACTGACTCTTTCCGTTGCTTTCCCATAAAGTCATTCCTGTTTGCTCAGACTTACAACCAATCAGGTCCATAAAGAAAGTTTTCGGCAAGCCCACAGCAGGACTCAGAGTGCCCCAGCCAGCTGTGGTTTGTGGTGATTTGTTGAGACAAACACACTAGGGAGGAAATTGAGATGGAACCCATCTTTCGTTCAATCACCAGCAGCTGCTCAATGCTCAAGCCATGTCCAGAGCGGATCAAAACCTCCCAGGAAGCTGGGAGCTGGGTGCCCCTCCCCCGCTGGGTCTGTGGTCATGGCATGTTGACCGTGAGGATGGCCCACCCAGTCAGTGGTGGCTTTCTCCAGGCAAGGGCAACACTTGAACAGCGACGGAATGGAGATGTTCATGGGATTTCACGATTGCCTCAGGAACTGTAGGTATCTTGAAGACGAGAGATTTGGACCAGTAATGGTTTAAGAATTTTGCCGAACTCCACAAATCTACCTTTATCCTTGGAAAGACTGTTGAGAGTGGACTGAGCTTTATCAAAATCTGGTCAAATGGAATGGCTTCAAGACCTACTAAAAGCATTACATAGGCACACTTGCTTTTCCTAGATAACATTTTCTGCAAAGTTATCTCCAGAATGTTCTCAAGTCGGGTTTTGTGGTAACTTCTTAAAACATGGAGATTAAATCTATTCTACGTTACTGAGTATTTCAGCCCGCAAATCAAAGCTCAGAGAGGTTAAGCAACTGGCCCTAACTCACAGCTGAGAAACGGTGGAACCAGGGTCCATGTGGCAGTGCAGCAGATGATAGAAGCCAAAACGCCCCATGCTAGCTTGTGTCTCCCTTGGAAATACAGCAATTTTGCACTGGGTTTTAGTTCCTTCTGGGGGGGAAGGGGAGCTGAAGGCTGGTATGCTCATGGGGGTAACAGAAGGGAAGCCAGGAACCTGAAGGTATTTGGACCATCAGGGAGTTCCTGGGTCCATTCCTCAAAGACTTCCCAGGACTGTGCAGACCACTATTGCAGAAATTACTTCAGATCTGCTCATCAGGGGACCTGGGAGCTCCGCGTATTGCCCACCCTGGGGACCAGCATCTTGTCTGGTGGTGACCAAAGGGAGAAGAGGAAGCAGCAGCAGAACCACTTTGTGTCCTGCGGGTGGAGTGTGGCTCAGCGACAGGAAGCGGGAGGTGGCCAACGTGGGACCACACTGTGTACAAACACCTCCGAGAGGAATCTGTCTGACTCATTTCTACTTGGGGATATGGACTGTGAGGTTTGTTGCCCCAGGCTTCCCCATAATGATTTTTTAAATGATTCATTCCTCAATGAGTGATGTTTCATTACTGCCTTAGCACGGAGCTTTCCCTCTCTGGAAAGCGCCCGCGGACTCGGCCCACACTGAGTCACACCGTCCGCTCCCTTTCTCGTCTGTCCTCTAACTCCTGCCGTCCTCTGTCGCTGCAGCGGGAGGAGCACACACCAGCCGGAGGAAATAGACACCGGGCGCTAAAATACATATTCAAAAAACTGGGCTGGCTTCTGACTCTAAAGATGCTGCTGCGGCCCCGTCGCAGATAGCTCCAGACTGTTTTTAAAAGCAGTGGGGGAGTGGGTGGACGCCTCAGGAGATTCTGGGCCAAACAGAGGAAAGTGGGTCCAGTTCCCCCCCAACCCGGTATGTGCATGTGCATGCGTGCATGTACGCGTGTGTGTGCATGTGTCTGTGCGTGTGTGTGCCCAGCCCAGGGTGTTTCTTACCGGACTAAGCCTGTGGCACCAGCCTCCGGAAGACAAGCACACAAAGCTGTGTCCTAGGGAGAGCACGACCTAGCAAGTCATATCCAAAGCAGGTGACTGGTCAGGGGCGGGGCCCGGTGAGCAGAGGGCGTGGTGCAGAGCCCCAGTGCGCATGCACGCTGGGGCGGGCTGTCCCGGGGCACCAGGGCGGCATCGCCTGGATCATCTCATCTCTCCCAACAGCACCCTGAGAGGTGGGGTGTTTGCTGCAGTTCCACGGGTGAGACTTGACGAGCTGTCACCCCTTAGCCTAAGCTCGTGACCAGACAGGGGGAAGCAACAGGGCGCACCCCTAGTGCTCAGGGTTCATCTGAAAGCATGAGGAGTAGAAAGACTGTGTCAGCCAAAGGATGGGAAGGAACCACACAGCAAATGTCTTTGGGTTTTTCCACCCAGTTTCCTGGAGACGCACTTTCTAGTTCTCACCAAATTCACCGTCCTTCAGATTCATGCAGATTCCTTTACCCTGTAACATCTTCCTAAGTTTCGGGGGTCAGCAACCTCTCAGTCATTCTCGGGAGCCCCGCAGAAAACAGGTGGCACAGACTGTATAATAAACAGTTTCAGGAGGGGCTGCTTCCAAAGCAGGTGCAGAGAAGCCCCCGGCGAGATCCCCTCCAGCCAGAAACGGAAGTGCCCCTGACAGGAGCAGGTCTGAGGTTATCTAAGGAAAGGAAGCCCTTAGCACCAAGCAGAGAGACACAGCCAGCCTTCAGGGGCCCCTCAGGGCAGCCACTGGGCACCAGCACCCTGTCCTCTCCCTTCAGAATGTTCCATCGGCTGAGACCTCCTGAAACCACAGGAAATCTGTCTGTCCACGCAGCGTGCACAGAGGAAAGAGGACAGGGTGGGGAGCAGGGCTGGCGCCCAGGTAGGAGATCCTCCGCTCAAGCGTCTAATGGAAGCAGCAGACTTCCTTGTTCATCACAAAAATACCTAGACATGCAAAATACTACAAATGTTTTCAGTGAGTTCATGCATTCCTTTTAGCCCATCCTGGCCTCAGGGTAAAAGTTCCTGATTGAGATGGATGGCAATCTTTTTCCCTAGATAAAAAGCCTTGGGTGTGGGGTCTCCTTGAAGCGTGTAACAGCTGAGTGAGCAAATGGCCTGCGTGCTGGTCCACAGGGCACGTGTGCAGTAGACAGACGTTTCTTTTCTGGTTTCTACGTAACACAAGAACAGACAAACCCCGAAAAAGGATGCAGCAAAATAGAATCGCGCCTTCGGTTATTTTAAGGGAGTGTCTAAAATGACGGCTATTTAAAGGAAAATCTGCGGCCGGGATTTACAAGGTAACTGGGATCCACTGCGGGAAGGAAAGGAAAGATTGTGAACCAAATACATTTTCTCTCTCTTCGGTTTACAAAATGAACAGCAAATGTGTGGGCAGACAGTTGGGATTCTCTTGACTGAAATGTCTGAGCCTTCTCTCATAAATGCTTTAAATGCTTTTTAAATTATGGGTGGCCCCTTCAAGTAGAAGGTCTCGCTAACCTTTAGCTTTAGCTTTGCCTTCATCTAGAGACAAAAGTCACGTGGGATCTCGGGCCCCACGATGGCCAAATTCTGCTCAAAATGGTGAAAATGCCTGTTTTTACTCCAAAGATGTAACCCTGGAAACTCATAGATGGCCAACAGACACATGAAAAATGCTCAACGTCACTCCTCAGCGGGGGAATGGGAATCAAAGCCACAGTGAGATACCACCTCACTAGCCTTTGCCCGAATGGCTAAAATCAAAAGGACAAGAAATCCCAAGTCTTAGGGAGGATGTGGAGAAAAGTGGACCCTCGTGCCCTGTTGGTGGGAATGTAAACTGGGCCAGCCGCTGCGCACAACAGTACGGAGGTTCCTGAAAAGATGACGAATAGAGTTACCTGCTGTATGGCCCGCACTTCCCCTGCTGTGTATTTACCCAAAGAAAATGAAAACACTAACTTGAAAAGTTACCTGTATCCTCGAGATTAGTGCGGAATTCTACCATAGCCAAGACATAGAAACAACCTAAGGGCCATCAGTGTGAATGGGTAAAGACAATGTGGGACATATGTGTGTCTATCTATAGCTTTATGTCTATATAGGGAGAGAACGGAATAGAACAGTACAGAATAATTAGCCACAAAAGAGAAGGAAATCTTGCCACTTGCGACAATGTAGGTGGACCCCGAGGGCATTATGTTAAGTGCAATAAATCTGTTGGAGAAAGTCAGACACTATATGATCTCACAAGTGAAATCTTTAAAATAAATAAATAAATAAATAAAAATAAATAAAAGAAAATCAGGCTCTTAGATACAGGGAACAGATGGGTAGTTGCCCGAGGAGGGGAGTGTTGTTGGGGGGGGGGGTTAAATGGGTGAAGAGGGTGAAAAGGTACAGACTTCTAGCCCACGGGTGTGGTGACTATAGTTAATGGTACCATATTGTGTATTTGAAAGTTGCTAAGAGAGCAAATCTTGAAAGTACTCTTCACAAGGAAAAATATATAGGATGATAGATGTTGAGTAGACTTGTTAGAGTGATCATCTTGCCATATACCCAAATACCAAATTGTTATGTTGTACAGCTAAAACTAATGGAATGTTACATGTCAGTTACAGCCCAACGGGAAAAAAAATTTTTTAGAGAGCGTGTGCACAAGTATGTGGAGGCGGTGTAGAAGGAGAGGGAGAGAGAATCCCAAGCAGACTCCCACTCAGAGCCTGATGTGGGGCTCGAGCCCATGACCCTGAGATCATGACCTGAGCTGAAATCAAAAGTCAGATGCTTAACTGACTGAGCCACCCAGGTGCCCTCCCTCCCCCAGCCCCCGCCACTGAAAAAGAATTTTTGTGACGCCGCAAACCATTTATTCTGTTTTTGGTTTAACCATGAGGGTGGTGCCTCGCAGAGTATTTCATGCCGGCAGTAAGACCTGGCTTCCATTGTTTCTTAAAATACTGGTTTTGGTAGCTTGTAAGAGTTCGAGGGGACAATCTGGCTCCATGAGAAAAGCGGTTTCCGCCACCGTTGGCACGTACCATGTTTGGGACTCGAGTGCCTACAAACAAAAAGAGGCCTTTGTTCCCCGCTTTTTTCTCCCCCTGTTGGCTCCAGGAGGGATACCGTGGGATCTGAATTCCTAAGGGCTCCCCCAAAGCTGATATTTTAGTTAGTGTGGCCTAGCTTTGGTTGGCAGCGGCTCTCACACCAGCGGCCCCCGCCTTAAACAACGGCCCAAACCAGGTGTGAGGTGCAGGACATTTGTGACATGTGAGAACCAGGGTGAACGCCTCTTAAGCCTCTGCCCTTTGACTTGGATAGTCACCTCTAACTTTTGAACTTTCCCAGGAAGTGCTGGGGGGTGGGTATCACCAACTTAGAATTTAAAAAAATCCTTTCTAATGATTTAAAATGATCAGGAACTTGTAAGTTAATGTCATTTATGCCTTGAATCCTCCCCTGGGCCTCCATCAGCCTCCCCCAGACTCCCATCAGCCTCTCCAGCCTCCATCCTATATTTTTATCTTTGACAAAGACCTTTCCCCTAATAACTCTTGGACAGAAACAGCACTAGGAGTTAGCACAAACCACCTCTCCTCGGATACTACCAGAGAAGGGTGCAGAGGTCATTGGTCCCTAGAAGGAGGGGGAGGGGGGTCTCCGCACGCCCTCATCCCCTCACCAGATTCCCTGCTGCTTCTGAGGACCCACTTCCCCGTCCCCTCACCGGGAAAGAGGTAATGACCTTATTTCAGGCCTTCGTCTGAAAGGGCAGGTGGCAGGCGTGTCCGCAGAAATATCTCGTTCTCCCGAGCATGGAACCCGCTTGGAGAATGTCCCAGGAGCCACGGGCCTTTCTCTCTGAAAACCTGAAGAGGTTAGAGAAAAGAATGAGAAAATAAGGAGGCTTTTGCCTAAAAGAAAAGGAGTTGTTTGCTGAAAGAGGGAATTCAGGCTTAGAATGTTATGTTTTGAAATTCTTATTTCTGAGAGAGAGACAGAGAGAGAGAGACAGAGAGAGGCCCTTGTTACTGAGATGAGTGACATTTCTCTTTATTAAAAAGTTATAAAGTCTGGTAGGGGAGGCTGTTGGTAAGAGCTCAGTTCTGCGCTGTGGTTTGGTTGGGGTTTTTTTTTGCTAGCTCCGCATTTTTGGCTGTTCGCATTGGGACTGTGAAAGTCAGGGTTCTCGCAGGGGAAATAGTCGTTACTGTTTTTGCAACTGAAACTATTTTCCAATCTGTGTGTGTGTGTGTGTGTGTGTGTGTGTGTGTGTATAAAATAGTGTGTGTGCGGCTGTTTTGTTGTGTTGTTCTAGCATCTGCTGGGGTACAAAGGGAAAGGTATCTATGCCGTAAGATCTTTCATAAATAAGAGACAGACTGCCATTAAGTGTCCTCCCCTCTGCCCCCACCGGTGTGGCCCCTTGTTGAGCCCCGACACACACACACACACACACACACACACACACACACACACACACAGATCACCTCCAGCCATCCCGCTGGGTCTCTGTGTCACTGCACATAATCAGAGACCCTCAAGGGGAGGCTGTCAGGGAGGGATGGTCTGCTTCTCATCTCCTCTAAAATCAAGCCATTAACGGCTTTAATGTGGAGATTTTGTGGTTCGGTTTTCTCTGGTCCCCATTCAAAAGGAGGAGGCGGGAAGCTGGATTGATTGGCAGAGATTTTAGGCATCTCGTGTCTATTATTAATATTTAGCATGTATTATTAATATTCCCTCCTTGTAGCAAAGAGCTGTCATGGTTTAATCTGAATTATCCTCTACCCTGGAATTAAATGATTTTTTTTGTGATTACCTGAATTCCAGGTTGGACCAGGCATAGCTTTAGAGTGTCTGATATCTGATAGCATCTTCAAGTGACTTTTGTAGGAGCCAGACCTTTTTTTTAAAGATTTTATTTATTTATTTTTGCGAGAGAGCATGAGTGGGGTGGGGGACCAGGAGAGACAGAGGCAGAGGGAGAAGCAGACACCCCGCTGAGCAAGAAGCCCGACGTGGGGCTCGATCCCGGGACCCTGGGATCATGATGCTAGCCGAAGGCAGATGTTTAACCAACTGGGCCACCCAGGTGCCCCTAGCCAAACCTTTTCAAAAATGCCACACAGACCTGTAAAAACTTGCATTTCTGTCTGTTCTTGATTCATTGGCACCCTCCCTCTGCCTGTGTATTCTAGTGGAATGGTCAACGCGGAGCCCTGATCTCAACACATCCCAAACCCAGCTGACTTACACAATTCACTAAAACTTTTTTTTCTGCTTATCCAAAATGTGTGCAGCCTTGTGCTGCTGTGTGCGAGGGGGACGTGACCTAGTCCATGTGCTTTAGGAATTCACGATCTCCTTGGCAAGAGTCCTATGTGCTCAGTTACATGGATGCCAGAGGTCGTCTGTGGATCTGTGCCGAGTGAGTAGCTCCAGAAGGGATTTCTGCAGGAGTTCAAAGGGACGGGTGGTCACAGTGGATTAGGGTCAGGGAGAGTCTTTAGGACTTTAAAGAACCAGTTAGGGGAGGGAGCGAACCTGGGTGGCTCAGTCGGTTAAGCGTCTGCCTTTGGCTCAGGTTATGATCTCAGGGTCCTAAGATCGAGCCCCGCATTGAGCTGCCTGCTCAGCATGGGGCCTGCTTGTCCTTCCCCCTCTGCTGCTCCCCCTGCTTGTTCTCATGCTCTCAAATATATAAATAAAATCTTGAAAAAAACCAGGATTCGGGTGGCCTAGAGATACCGGAAGGGTTCCCCACCATATAGCAATTATTCAGAAACTGTGTTGCTCAGCCCAAGGGCAGTCCCTTGCAAGGTGGGTCTGACTGGAGGGGACCTTGACACTCAGGCCTAGACCTTGTGGACAGGGCCAGTTCCCTCAAGGATGTGAAATACTGAGGGCCCGGCCATGCTGATGGATTAGTCAAAAGAGATGTTCTTAGAATCGTCAAGACTGGAGTTCCTGGGGCACCTGGGTGTCTCTGTCATCTGAGCGACCAGCTCTCGATTTCAGCTCAGGTCATGATCTCAGGGTCCTAGGATCGAGCCCCACATTGCACTCTGGGCTCTCAGCAGGGGGTCTGCTTGAGGATTCTCTCTCCCTCCTTCTGCGCCTCCCACCACTCTTGCTTTCATGCTCGCTCACTCTCTCTCTCAAATAAATAAATTTTCAAAAAAAAATTCTGGAGTTCCTGACAATATGGATCATGTGGACACGAAAGGGTTAAATAATTAAACCAGAAAGTATCTGACAGTGAAAAAGTGATGATGGAATCAACCAGGCAAAAATCTAGAGAGAGAGCAAACCAGGCACATCTCTGCTCCTGTAAGGGGTACGGGAAGGCACAGGGCTTCGCACACCTGGGAAACTACTTATGCATTTATTGAATGAATGAATGAACAAATGCCTTTATCTTTCTGCTCATAAAACCTTCACCAGTAGACTCTTGGCCTCTAGAACTTTATTGCGCTACTAAAAGTGATCCTGTGTAGTGTTTTCCCTCCGAAGACTTGGTAGAGAAGCCAGTGGCTTTGTGATTGGCCCTGGTTCTCTGCATTCACTCCCTCTTGCCCCCAGATGATTCAAACACACTGACTCCTCCTTACCTTTCAAGGCTGTCGTTCCTCCGGGGGAAGCTTCCTGAGCCCCTTGGACTAGATTGGGAACGTTCTCGTGCTCCTGTGTGGATTTCCAAAGTGCAACTGGAACTATAATTCATGTGCCCGTCTCTTTCTCCAAACCAGGCTCCTCCACTGTGGGCACAGAAAGTTATGTTCCTAACGCAGACAAAAGGGAGATACCGAGGAACCACTGAGTCCTGAGACGGAAGCCGCCAGCCTGGACATGTTCCGTTATGTATGGGGCTCTATTTTGTTCCCTAGGCTTCTGCTCCCTGCCCTCATGCCACTTATCCTTCATTTAGGGAACCAAATAAACTGCAAATAATACTGGCAAGTCAGTATGGTGAGTCCTTTTGGAGAAATGCGGAGGGGAGCAGAACAGGAGAATCGGCTGATCGAGCAGACGTGGATCACCAGGTTGTCTGCATTTGCTCTGTAAAGACCATTTGACCGAAGGGGACAAACCTGCAATCTTTATCTGCCTCCAGTCTTTACTGGTAGACGCGAAGCTCTTGGATTTGGAAGGGCTGGGATGCCATGGTTGCCTGACGTGTCTTCTCTATGATCGTTCTTATTATTTCAAAAATTTCTGGTTGACGTTTTCAATTCCCCTGGAAGCTTTAAGTGTTTCATGATCTTGGGGCCCCTGGGTGGCTCAGTTGGTTAGGGGTCTGCCTTCGGCTCAGGACATGATCTTGGGGTCCTGGGATCGGGCCCTGAATCTGGCTCCCTGCTCAAGGGGGTGTCTGCTTCTCCCTCTGCCCCTCCCTCAGCTTGTGCTTTCTTTCTCTAATAAATAAGTAAAATCTTAAAAAGAAAAAAACAAAACCATGATCTTGGAGTGGCACAGGGCTTGTTACCGATGCCTCTCCTTGGCACTTGAACAAGCTAGTGAGGTTACTAGGCTGCTGGTAGTCCGGGTGAGGGCGTCCTGTCCCTGGTGGGGGGAGGGGGGGAGCTAAAGAGCTTCTCTTAAGTCTACACTTGAAGGAGCTCCCTCTCTCACCCACTTGCTTTTGTAATTACATAATTAACCCATTCTTAATGGGGGAGAAAGGGAGAAAGGGGGAAGGAAAATCAAGCAAAAAGAAAAATTTAAATACCTGTGTTGCCAGCGGCTGCTCATACAACTCCAGCTACTTGGAGAAATTATTTCTTTCTAAGATTTTACAGCACATAAGATCACACTGCCAATTTTCTCACTAACAGAGAATTTCCAGGTCAATCAAAGGTGTCAGTCCATGTTTCAAGGAACGGTGGAAATTGCTCTGTTCAAGAGAACAGGGACCTTGCAAAGGACAAGGGCCCCTCTGGTTGCCTTTCCTTGGGGCAGCTGCATTCTTACGGGAATATGTTTTATTTTAAAAAATTTGGGGGGGAGGTGGGTAGAAGATTTCACTGCTCAGATAAATAAGGACATGCACACTAGTTCCATTGAGTAGAGTAGAGTAGAACCATGTCTGCGTTCAAAGTTAAAAACTCTGATAAACATCCATCTCCGTATATCCGCCTGTACTCGTGACAGCCTTTTGATGGGCACTGGGGCAGCCATTGGCTGTGCCCTGACAAGACCTTGAGCTTCTCTTCCTCTTGGACTGAACTGTGCAATAAGTTGACTCAATACTGGAGGCCCCATTTCCGATGAATGGGAACCAAGTCATCCTTGTGCGTGTTTATCAAGGGTTGTGTTTTTACCCCAGCTCTGCTGAGGAGTCTTGGTTGGCTGACAACTTGGGAAGAAACCGGAGGGTGCCATTGCTTACCCTTGTTGCAGGTGCTGAGTGGGCACAGATGGTGGCTCCCCGGGACATTCTGGGTGGGTCCTGGTTGGGGGTCAGCTTCCCCCACCCAGCGACAGTCTATTCTGCACAAGTGAGAGGTAAGAAGAGGAGAAAATGTTTACCAATCCTGTGTCTGATAAGGGTCTAGAATATAAAAAGGACACTTACAACTCAACAACAGAATCACGAACTACTTAATTTACAAATGGACAAAACATGTGTATAGATCATTCTTTAAAGAAATGTGGAGAAGTTGCAGCCCTCACACCTTGCTGGTGGGAATGTAAAAGGATGCAGCCTCTGTGCAGAACAGACTGGAAGTTCCTCAGAAGGTTAGACATTGAGCTGCCATTTGACCCCGGGGTATGCCGGGAAAAATGAAAACATATGTCTGCACAAAGTTGTACACAAATATTCATGGCAGGATTATTCTTGGGAGCCAAAGAGCGGCTGGACCCGATGGCCATCAACTGATGAATGGACAAAGAAAATGTGCTCTATCCATGCGATGGAATGGTATTGGGCCATAGAAGGGGCCCAGCACTAAAATATGCTAAAGGGGATGAACATGGTAACACACAAAGCCGGACACCAAAGGTACACGTTGCATAACTATGAACAGCCTACTGTTGACCAGAAGCCATATCAGTAACGAAAACAGTTGATGAACACATATTTTGTATGTCACGTGTATTAGGTACTGGAGTCCCATAATAAAGGAAACTGGAGAAAAGAAGGCGTTATTAAGAAAATCCCAAGAGAAAAATACATTTATAGGACTGTACTGTACTTACAAAAGAAAAAAAAAATCTGCATGTAAATGGACCCACGCAGTTCAAACCTGCGTTGTTCAAGGGTCCGTTGTATATAAAATGTCCAGAAGAGGCCAGTCTATTGAAACAGAAAGTAGACTAGTGTGCCTGGAACTGGGGGTGTTGGGAGGTGGAGAATGGTCTGTAATTGACCTTGGGGGTGTTGGTACACAGCTCGGCCACTGTACTGAAAACCACTAACTTGTATACTTTATGTTATGTGAATTTGATCTCAATAATAATAAAAACTCAGTGAAGAGTAAGTTTACTTTTTTTCTGGTTCCTAAGAAACTGCCTTTAAAGGCACTCTTACATTTTCAACAGTCAGCACGAGCGTGAGCAATAGATGGGCCGTCATGGGGCAAAGAGAGGGTGGAGGGTGTGTGCTGATGGGGCTGGAGAAACAGACAAAAACACTCTTTATTTAGAATAACTGGAAGAATGATTGTATCTGGGTGGGAGAGGGAGAAAGGGTCAAAGTCTCAGGTGGGCATGGGACGTAATGTTTTTAAGTGGGCCAGGACATTTTTGGCAAAATGTGGACTCCTCCTTTGTAGAAATAAACCCGCCAGACTATAGCTAATTTTCAGCCTTGGTTTTGATTCCTGGGATGAGTGCCTTGTCCTTGATGCTTAGTCCTGTCTCATTTCTCTCTCTCTCTCTTTTTAAAGATTTTATTTATTTATTTGAGAGAGAGTGAGAGAGCATAAGAGGAGGGAGGGTCAGAGAGAGAAGCAGACTCCTGCTGAGCAAGGAGCCTGATGCGAGACTCGGATCATGACCCGAGCCAAGAGCAGATGCTTACCAACTGAGCCACCCTGGAGCCCTCATTTCTCTTTTCCAAATTAAAAAAACCCTGTTGCACATCTTGACTCAGAGGGCTCCTTTTTTGAAGCTCAAGGAACAACATTCATTCGTTCAACAAATATTTTTCAGGCACCGTGTGGGGGCACTGGCCCAGGTGCCCAGGACACATCCTCAGGAAGCGTTGAGTCTACTGTGTGTGGGGACAGACCCTACACCCCAGACACGCTAAATCAGTTAGGTGGTAGGTAGGTGACAAATGCTATGGGAAAAAAGGGAAAGGGGAGCAGGTGTTGGAAACAGGTTGGCACAGGTGGTTGTGTTAAGTACCTTGTCCAGGACTCATTGGAAGGCCAGGCTTGAGCAAAGACAAAAAGGAAGTGAGGGCGTTCACCAGGGAGGTATCTGGGCATCTCCCAGGGAGAAGCATTCCCAGCAGACAGAGCAAGATCACAGGCTCTGCAGTGAGAACAGGCCTGTCATGTTCAAGGGTCAGCATGGAGTCCAGGTTGGCTGGTCCGAGGAGGATGGGAGGTGAGGGAGTCAGAGAGGCCTCAGCAGGGTCATTACGTAGAGTCTACATAGGACGCCACTGTGAGGACTTGGCCTATTGTTAAAAATTGAAATGTGATTCACATAGCATAGTACTGACCTTTTCAAATCGTACAATCCAGTGGTTTCTAGTACATTCGCAGAGTTGTGCAACCATCACTACCATCGATTTTGAGAACATTTCGATCACCCCAAAAAGAAACCCCCTACCCTGTGAACAGTCATTCCTGCCTCACTGCCTTCTTCCCAGCCTCCAGCAATCACTAATCTGCATTCTGACTCTATGGATTTGCCTTGTTCTAGAAATTTCCTATTAATGGAATTATACACTCCTTGAGATTCTGTGTCTGGCTTCTTTCACACACCATCATGTTTTCAAGGTTCATCCAGGTTTTAGTATCTCTCGGTGCTTCGTTCCTTTCCCTGGCTGAAGAATATTCCATTGTATGGATGTGCCCCATTTTGTTTATGCACTCATCAAGCGATGGACATTTGGGTTTCCTTTGTGGCTTCCATGAACATTGGTATACCAGCTTTGGTGTGTGCATGTGTTCCTGTTTCTTCAGTATAAGGCTGCAAGTGCAAGGGCTTTGGTTTGTTTTCCATGTGTGCAATGGGTTTTTTACATGATCTGACTTACATTTTGAAAGGATTGCTCTGCCTGCCCGTTGAGAACAGACTTAGGAGTGAACACCCCGTAGACTTAGGGAGACATGTCAGACTATCATGTGATTTGGGTGAGAGAGGATGATGGCTCAGACCAGGATGGGAGCATCAGAAGTGCTGAAAAGTGGTCAGGATCTGGATATATTTCACAGGGAGCCAGTAGAAGTTTTGTTTAATGAGAGGAAGTGAGCATATAAAGATAAATCCAGAGATTTCAGTTTGATCGCCCAGAAGGATGGAGCTGCCATTAGGCGAGATGGAAAAGGCGTGAGAAGGGAGGTCAGGAACTCCTTTCGATGTGCTGTGTGAGATGTCCGTTAGACATCCGGGAGGAGCTGTCAGGCAGGCAGTTGGATAAATGAGTCTGGAGTTCAGGAAATAGTCTGGGCTGGAGATATAAATTTGGGAGTCATTGGCATAGAGATGGTATTTAGAACCATGAAACGGAGCAAGATCACCGAGGTCCCCATTTATTTTAAGGACAAAATAACATGTATGTGGATAGAGAATGGTAATATTTTCTGTCTATTGAGCTCCCACAAAGAGCTCACAAGTGAAAACACACATCACAGATAAGCTTCTCTAGAAGTGCATATTTAATATGGATAAGCCTCAGTCACCCCAGGGACGTCGACGGAAGTCACTCATCAACACCTTAGGGGCGTGTGCAGCGATACTATATGAAGACTCCTTTGTTCTAATTGTTATGCTCTTCATTTGGGGGTTATTTTTCTCTTCTCCCAGGTACAGCTCAGCTTGTGGTAGGTCTGTACAGGAGTGGGACTGGTGGTTTGGTTGAGACATGGCGAAAAGTGGGTGGTGACCTTACGGAACAATGAATTTACACTCTTCCCATGTAGAGAAAGTGATTTGGCAAGAGAGGGCAGAGAGGATGGTCAAAAGCAACCCTTTACCTTGTGAGATCACTGAGCAAACATGGAGTCCATACAGGTGAGGCAAATGGATGCTAACTGACCCAGAAACTGTGCCAGGGAAGGATGATTACAGATCCAACAGGCTGAGCCTGGAGAAGGCAGAGAGGAGGAATAGTCAGAATTATATTCAGGTATTTGAAAGGGCACAGATCTATTTTATAGGCTTTTTAAAAATTTTTGTGGCTTTTTATGGGGTTTTTGGTGCTTTTTTAATGTTTTTTTTTTTTATGTTTTGTGTTTGATTTTTTTTTTTATGTTTTATTTTTAAGCTTTAGATAGAACTAGGACTCATGGTTGAGGGTTGCAAATAGACAAATTTCCAATTTTTTAAAAAGATTTTATTTATTTTAGAGAGAGAGCGAGCATGAGCAGGGGGAGGGGCAAAACACAGAGGGAGAATACTAAGCAGACCCCACCCTGAGTGTGGAGCCTGACATAGGGCTTGATCTGACGATCATGATCCAAGCTGAAATCAAGACTTGGACATTCAACCGACTGAGCGACCCCAGCACCTCTAAACAGATTTCCATTTAAATAGGGAATCACTTTCAAACAATTAAAGCCACAAAACTGTGGTTTGGGCAAAGGGCAACCAGCATCCTGTCGCCATGACATGTGGAAGCTGAATGACTTGGGCCAACTTACCCATTCCGTGATTCTAGGGGAGCACGTCTTTAAAAAGATGGGGTCGGGGCGCCTGGGTGGCTCAGTGTGTTAAAGCCTCTGCCTTCAGCTCAGGTCATGATCCCAGGGTCCTGGGATCGAGCCCCGCATCGGGCTTGCTGCTCGGCGGGGAGCCTGCTTCCTTTCCTCTCTCTCTAACTGGCTCTCTGCCTACCTGTGATCTCTGTCTGTCAAGTAAATAAATAAAATCTTTAAAAAAATAAAAAAATAAAAAATAAATAAAAAGATGGGGTGGATTTTGGAAGGGTATTGAGAGTGTCTACATTTCTATGATCCAAACAGACCCTAGTTCTTCAAAAGGTTGTAGAGCAGCTCATAAGCCAGTTTGGGTCAACCAGCACATCTCGCGTTGAACTGAATCGTAGGTCATAACAATGCATTCCCAGAGTCAGAGCTGGTGCGTGATCGGGTGTGCAGACCGAGTTCGGAGCATTTTAGATATACGCCCTGGACTTCAGTGCCTGAATTGTCCCCTATTCTGTAGAGATCTCAAGTCTTTATTTTCTTTATCTTCTATGTTCCAAGAGCTCATGTGGCTTAATCCTAACACTTTTAAAGGATTGAAAAAAAATGTTTCAAGTTCAGATACAAACCCTTGCAATCATTAAATATTCTTCGTGAAAGGGACCACAGAGCTCATCAGGTCTAATCTCATTTTGTAGCAAAGGAGAAGGCAAGATCCAGACAGTGATTTACCCCAGAGCAGGTGGTTGACTCAGACCTTCTCCTCTTATTCCCTCTAAAGGGCTTTGTCCACAGTTATATTATTTGAAGATTTGGCAACAGTTACCATGTGGAAAGTAGTTAACAGCGTGCCAGGCCCTGTGCGGGTCATGCATTTCGTCTCCACTGGCTTATTGAAAATGTTGTCTGTAAGCCCTCTCTTTGGAATATTCATGCTTTAGAAAGAAACCACTGCTTAGAACCAACAGTGAATCAAACAGCTTTCTCTGATCTTTCCTACCACGTGGGTTTCCTCATAGGGGACAACTGGCAAAGGCTCTCTTACCAGCTCTGCACCCTCCCTCCCCCCCAGAGCCTAGAGAGTGCCCACGGCCACCAGCCCAGCTGGCAAGTGAACCATTTGGGGGCCCATTCCCATATTTCAGTCAATCTGTCTCGAGAACAATGGAAGTCCTGAAACATCCTTATGCTCAAATGTAATGTGAAAAGGACAATGTAAAATTTCAGGCTCCATGTTTGAACCACTCCCCTGGGAAAATGAATGTGGCGCTTGGGAACTCATCATTAAACACGGAAACCCAATGTGCATTCCAACCTCACTGGCTCTGGTCTACACACTGTAGAGAGATGTAATGCTCCTTCCTCTTCTCACAACTCTGATCTTTTTTCATGGGGCTAATATTTGAGAATTCTCTCTCTCCCTGGAGTGTCAGACCTCCTGTCAACTCACCGTGAAGCCAAGGAAGAGATTTCCTTTTCAATAAGTGAGGACAGATATGGCCAAGTGTTGATTATTATTGTAAGAGATGAGTCCAAACGTTATCGTAACTGAGCACAAAGCTTTGTTTGTTTCTTCAGAATTCCCCAAAAGCCCTCTGGCTGGGAATCTCACCCACAGACCTTGATAAACAGCCTCCGCCACTTTGAGCGGGCACCAGTTTGATGTGATAGTGTGTTGTGGTCTTCTGTCTCACAGCAGCATCTAACCAAAGTGCACCCCTCTTGGAACGGTGTGTGTTTACTGCCCTTGCTAATGGGACCCATAGCAAAGGAGGAGACCCGTAACAAGTGGGCAGCCATATTGGATTCTAGGAGTAGGTTCAAACCAAGGAGAAAGCTTGTCAAACAAGCAGTCCATGGGGGAAAGACATTTATTTTTAAGTGAGAGCTTCCCATGAGTCATCTTTTATAACCAACCTTAGAATTGGGTGTTTTACTGGGTGGATGTGCATGTTTTTTTCCTCTGAAAATCCAGAGAGCTGATAGAAACATCACTAACCAGGCTCTTCTGAGGGCTTGGGAAGGGCCATCCTAGGGCGCTCTGCCTTCTACACAAATGACCTATTCCATCGGCCTGGGTCGATGAATTGAGAAGAGGGGCACTGTTGGCTAGGTTTGGGATGGAAAGGCGGGGCAGTGGAGAACTCACTTCACTGATGGGTTATAAAGCCTCAATTAATGCGTTCCTCACATGTCTACTACCCAGAGAGGCTGTGTTTACTACCAGTGTTCCCCTCAATGATTGGTTCGCCCACAAGCGCATGTGGCTTTTAGAGGAAGGGGTGAACCATGAGTGTCCAGTTCAATGGAACCAATGAATGTACATGTAGTCTCTGTTGTTGGGGCCACGACATCTGGGAGTGCGGTGTGATAAATCAGAGCAGCGGGTGCTAGGTTCAGGGAAATAGGACACTTTATCAGCTCAAGCCAATCCAAGTCACGGGGCAAAGCTTCCCCTTCAAGAGAAGGCACAGGGGTATATGCTGGGTTATGCTTCTGGGCATGGTTTCCTTTGGAAGGTGGGGAAGTGGGGGCTGGCCAGGCTGGGGGTCATCTCCTTTTGTGTCCCCTTCGGTCTCGAGGGGTTACACAAGGGCCTGGGGTGTGACGTTTACTGTAGAATCCAAGAGCTTGGTGAAGAGATGCTGTCTTGGATCTAATCATCTGAAAATTAACAACTAAGAGTTAACACATATAGGACATTTATTTTGTGTCCAAGAGTGTGCTAACTGTATCATTTCATTTTGTTCCTTCAAGGTTCTGTTAGTGTCCCTACTTGTGGATTAAAAAAAAAAAGAAAAGAAAAGAAAAGAAACTTAGGGACTCCTGAGTGGCTCAGTTGGTTAAGTGTCTTTCTTTGGCTCAGGTCATGATCTCAGAATCCTGGGATCGAGTCCCACGTCAGGCTCCCTGCTCAGTGGAGAGCCTGCTTCTCCTTCTCCCTCTGCCTCTCCCCCTGTTTGTGCTCTCCTGCACTCTCTCTGACAAATACGTTTTTAAAAACATCTTTAAAAAAAAGAAAAAACTTGGAGAGGTCAAGAGAGTGGTCCAAGGTCACCCCACTGGAATTGAAATCTGGGTCTGCCTGACCCCTGGTCTGCTCAGTCTCATCCCAGACGTGGCTCGCATGCCTCAGTCCTCCCCGTGTCTTTCCCGCAGTCGCTTACACCTGCTTTCGGGGAGTGGGGGAGGTGCAGGAGTCAAGTCGGGACTGTGAAGAAGAAATGTCACTCGTGAATGCGGGGACGATGTGTTGAGCAAGCCTGCCCCTGTGCGTGTTTGCGTGCTGTAGTTCTAACAGTGGGATGGGGGTGACCAGAGGTCACAAAGGAGAAGGCAAATCTCAGTGCCGGGGGCACTCCCAGGTGGCTCAGTCAGTCGAGTGTCCGATTCTTGATTTCGGCTCAGATCATGATCTCAAGGGTCGTGGGTTCGAGCCCTACCTCAGGCTCTGCCTCAGATTCTCCTTCTGTCCCCTCCCCCAGCTATCTTGTCTCTGTCTCTCTCTCTCAAATAAATAAATATATATATATTTTAAAAAATCTCAGTGCTGGAATATTCGCTTTGCTGATTTCATCAGGTTTGCTGTGGGAACCCCATCTTCTAATTATGCAGAACTACGAGGGATCCAACCAGAAAAAAACAGTTTTTTTAATCTTAGTGTATCAAATGTTTTTCTCTTTCTTTGCTCCTCCTGGTAACACACCAGTGAGGTGTTGCCTGTGAGTTGCCTTCCTCCTTCTACCTTTACGTCTTGCCTTCTCCTGTCTTTCCTTTACTCCGCTGCCTTTTCCTGAAGCGCGACTCTTGTCCAGAGTGAGCGGATACAAGCGGCTGCTGATCTCTGCTTCCGGTCCAGAAACTCTGACCACCCCCTTCTCTCGCCTTCCTTGACCTCTGACCTCTCTGCCCTAACCCCCTCGTTACGGGTTACCATTCTGGGTTATATTTTCACCCTTTCGGGCCGTATTCCGAGTCTGACTTCACTAAAGGAAGGTGCTAATGAGATGTTCCCTGTTCTGCACGTGCGAGATCTCACAAGGCCGTGTGACTCACGACACCTAACGGAGCCGCACGGACATACTGTCCCCAGTCCCCTGGGTCGCTCTGTCTGCCGTCCCTCGGAACCGTGTAACGGGGACACTGTGTAACTCCCCTGCTCCGCTAGACGTGGCCACTCTTTCTGCTCAGAAAGAGTGGGACAGAGCCCCTTTTTGAAATATTTGCCTCACAAATGAGGCTGATGGGAAGGAGACTTTGTAGCACAATGAAACAGATCCGAGACCTTGTTCAAGGTTTGGAGATTTAGATTTTGTTCTAAATCACAGATTTGGAAGCTATTCCAGAAATTTAGGATTCTTCTCCCCACCTCCCACACATCGCTCCTCCCCCAAAGGAGAAGCGTCCAACGGAGCAGATTTGTGTGAGAGCACCCGGTGACCGGGGGACTGAGGGCTGCTTTTCTGAGTTAAGTGAGAGGACAAAAGACAAGCAGATACCTTAGTATTTAAGTCTGTTTTCCCAGTGGATGTGTTTTTTAAGGTTTTCTTTATTTATCGGAAAGAGAGAGACCGACATGGCAAGAGAGAGCAGGAGCAGGGAAGACAGGGGGAAGCAGGCTCCCTGCTGAGCAGGGAACCCGATGTGGGGCGCGACCCCAGGACCCTGGAGTCACGACCTGAGTGAAAGGCAGAAGCTTAACTGACTGAGCCACCCAGGAGCCCCTTCCCTATGGATATTGAGAAATAAGACCAGTGTGGGTCACGTGTCCATCAGCTGAGGACGGATGCCCATACAATGGAGCATTATTTATCCGTAAAAAGGAAGAAAATTCTGACACAGGCCCCAATGTAGATGAGCCTCGAAGCCACGTGTTAAGTGAAACAAGTCATCCACAAAAGGACCAGTGGACGATTCCAGCTCTAGGAGGCACCTAGAATGGGCAAACTGGTGAAGACAGGAAGCAGAACGGTGCTTCCCAGGGCTGGGGGAGGGGAGAACAGGGGGTTACTGCTTCACGGGAGCAGTTTCAGTTTGGGAAGATGAAAAAGTTCTGGCAAAGATGGCACCGCATTGCAAATGTACTTAATGCCACCAAAATGTACACTTAATAAGGGCTGAAATGGCAAATTTTATGATACATTTGACCACAAGAAAAATTATTTATTTATTTATTTATTTTTAGATTTTATTTATTTATTTGACACAGAGAGACACACATAGAGAGGGAACACAAGCCGGGGGTAGGAGAGGGAGAAGCAGGCCCCCTGCTCTGCAGGGAGGCTGATACAGGACGCGACCCCAGAACCCCGAGATCATGACCCGAGCCGAAGGCAGACACTTGACACCTGAGCCACCCAGGTGCCCCTATTTTATTATTTTTTTAATGTGTTTATCTATATCAGAGAGAGAGAGCATAAGGGAGCAGGGGGGAGGGGCAGAGGGAGAGAGCATCTCAAGCAGGCTCCTCACTGAGCATGGAGCCCGCTGCAGGGGCTTGAACCCACGACCCCGAGATCATGACCTGAGCCGAAATCAAGAGTCAGACGCATCACTGACTGAGCCATCCAGGCATCCCAATAAAAAATTATTTAAAAAGCTGTTTCATGTTTAAAAACAAAAAAACATCAGGAGAAAACTCTGCAGCTTCTCATAAATTAGTGACCCTGGGACTCCCGTTCTTGTGATCGCTGGTCCTCGAAGGTAACGCTTTCAGAAGGGAAACTTTCACACAAGTGATGTTGACTTTTCCTCCTTCGCTGTGAGGAGTAAATAAACGGAGGACGGCATGCGGACTCTGCACTGCTTTGCACCTTCATCAATACTCATCCTATCCCCCGGATAATAGGAGCAAACTTCTCGCAGCTGTTATTCTTAAATACACTGGCATTTACTTAGACTTGACCTTTCCCAGAGGAGGTTTAAAGAAATCCATAAGCCCTGATTAAAAATAGAAGACTGGACGCTTTCTCAAGGGTTAATGCAGGCAAAGCAAAGCAATGTCGGTTCTAATTTAAGCACCTGTTTTTGCAGCCTCCTTTGACACATTCCCGTTTTATCTCTCCATCCATTTGGGCGAACGCCGATTCATGAGCATTTTATAAAATCACTGAGAAACTCCAGAAAAATATTCCTGCCTTATTTTAAGAGGGTCGTATTTGGAGCAAAAGAAGAAAGAAAAGTATGTCGAGTTGATAAATCATTTGTGACAAAGAGGTACCTGCAGAGCACAAGACTGTGCGGGCAGTTCCAGGAATGAAAGAGAAAAGGAGAGCATCCCATGCAGTTTCTTTAAGAATGTTTTTTTTGTTTTTTGTGTGGTTTTTGTGTGGTTTTTTTTTTTTTTTTTTTGGTGGGACGTTCAGACTCATAAAGTAATTCCAGAGGCACCCGGGTGGCTCAGTCTGTTGAGCGTCAGACTTTTGGTTTCGGCTCATGTCCTGATCTCAGGGTCGTGAGATCGAGTCCTGCGTCGGGCTCCACATTCATCGTGGAGTCTGCTTGAGATTCGAGAGATTCTCTCTCTCCCTCTGCCTCTTAGTTTTTATAAATATCCTCTAATCACATGGAAAAGGTGGACAAAAAGCTTTGCATTGAACTGACATTTGTCCATAATCTTGCCAACGGATCCCAAGAAGAAATTACTGATCATTAGAAACATGTCCCTCATTGGGTGACTGGGTGGCTCAGTCGGTTGAGTGCCTTCGGCTCAGGTCATGATCCCAGGGTCCTGGGATTGAGCCCCGTGTTGGACTGCCTGTTCAGTGGGGAGTCTGTTTCTCCCTCTCCCTCTCCCACCTCCCCCCTGCTTGTGCTGTCTCTCAAATAAATAAATATATTTTTTTCCGAATTTCGGGATTTTCTTCAATGATCTTACTGAAATACAGGCTGAGGAGGACTGATGCAAGCTTGGTGCTCCCCTCTCCCTGGGAGGGACCATCTCAGAGGATATGACAGCTGGAGAGGGCCTGGCTGAGGGGGGTCACATGGCATCTGAGCAGCAGCCCACAACCTAGTCCCTGGAACGGAGCACCTTAGGTCTGGCCACCTCCCCGGGGTTAGATCAGATCCACAGATCAGCCGCTCCTGTGTTCTGGCCCTTTCCTCCTCCGTCTGGATTTTGAAGAACAGAAGACTTGGGTCTGGTCTGTAATGGAGACTTGCAGACAAGTGACGCATTTGAGTTTGGAGATTATTATAATTATCCCGGGGCCCTGGAGTGGTGCTCACTTTCACTTCAGACACTAAAATCAAAGGGCAGATCTCTGAGAGGCTGATGTTGTGAGGGAGACCTTAATAACAGAGGCACCCAGACTGGATTCTCTGTGCCTCGGGCTGGGTTTGCGTGGGGAGAGTAAAGGTGTTCCCATGCCCTGACGCCTCGTGCTGTTTGTCTGCAAACCTCCTCGACCCCCCATCTCGTCCTAGAATCCCTGGCCGTGGGTTCTAGACAGGAAAGCAGATTCTTATTTCCTGCAAGTCACTGCCAGGCCTGGGACTACTAGCCCAGCGCCCACATTCTGGCAGCTAGGATCTTCTCTGATACTCTACGTCAAGGCTCTTTACTGATCATAGAAACATGTCCATCACCAAGCAGTCCTTCTGAAGTTCAGGCATTCCCTTGGATGGACTTATTGAAACAAAGGCCACAGGGGACCGATGCATGATTTTCAGCCCTCGGAAGCAGAACAGAGAAAGCAGCCATCGCTAAATTGCGATCGTGTGTCACCTGTGAATAACCACGGACTGGGTTCATGAACGCATGTACCGGAAAGATATCCCCATCACGAGGAAGTAGATCCAGGGGCTCGTTATCTTTTAAAATTACACATTCCATGACCAAGTCCTAGGGTAGAAATCTAAGAGGTGTTGAGCCACACGATGGGCTGAAATGACCCTGGGAGAGCCTGCAAATATGATCTCAGCCTGTCATTGTCTGAGACCGTCAGAATCAGGACATCTGTTAAACACAGCCCTGCACCCCTCTGGGAAGATTTAATTTTAGTGTTTGCCAAGTTTGTAATAAAAAAAAAAAAAGTTTCCACTTTCGATTCCTCTTTGGTTATGGGTGTATGTAATGTGCAGAGGTATTGGGAGAAAGAAGCGAACTTGCTCAGAGGGCGTCATGGTACAACACGTGTGGCTTAGTTCAGTAGTGACCAGGAACTCTGTCTCTTTAGACAGTGATACTAATATTCATTATTCTAGTACAACAATTCATTATTCTAATAGCTGACATTCATTGAGCACTTGTACTGTGCCTGGCACTTTCCTAAGAACTTTATACTAATTAACCTACTTAATGATTACAAAAACATTTTGAGGTAGATACTATCCATATCTCAGTTTTGCAGAAGAAGAGACAGAGGGTCAGGGAGGTTAAGAGACATGAGCGAGAACCATTTGCCAAGAAATGAAGGAGCACATCCAAGGCCCATACTGTAGTAACTGTACTTCTGTATGGAGAACTGCTTGAGTTCCTGGCATAGTAAGTCAGTTTCAGCTTCCTCACCCGCTATAACCAAACCTTGGCCTCCAGCTTGAGTCCTGACCGTGGCAGGAAACACTTCTATCAGTAACTGATCTGTACTATCCACAGTGGGTAGATATGGGACAGAAGAAAGATGAAACTGTAGCTGCCGTTCCCATATTAGAGTGTCCTCAAACTACCCCCGAGGGACTTCCATGTGGCTCACGTGCCATCCAGGCTTCTGGAGAACACATTGTTATCACACAGGCTGTAATTTGCTTTTCTCGCCTGTCAGTGGGCTCTGTACTAATAAAAAGTAGGCAGTTTTGTATTCGCGTCTTCTCAAAAGCGGTGCCCACTTTCCATTAATTCTACTTTTAGGTTTGTTTTCTTCCTCGATGTGGAATCCTTGGGAAAAGTGACATGATGAAAAATATTTGAGACAACCTGAGAGTGATTTCTCACTGTATGTGAACCTTTCTAGCAAGACTCCGAAGTGCTCTGTGGTTTCCCTGTTTGAGGAATCCATTGCTAACTCTAACTGTGGCTGGGGAAATCAAAAGAGAGAAGTGGTATTCTGAAATACCTGTAAGATTGGCCATCAAGTATATCAGATCGTCATAATTCTTCCCTTTTTACAGGAAACTCAAACACACATCTACCTCTCCAGTAATGAAGATTTTTTTCCTTCTTCATGTTGTTGCTTAGATTGGCATCTGTCCCATGAGAAATCACTGAACAGATTTAATTTTGTTTATTCTTTCTTTCGAAACAGCGTATTTGCTCTCTGCCAAAATTATCCGAAGAATGAAATGAATTTCAACCAGAGATGTAAGGACCTAAAAAAAAAATCTAGGTCAAAGCTAACATAGAAGTGGTTTTGTCTTGCTGACATCAGGGTTTTCCTGTTCCTCTTCTGGAAAGAAAACAACTATATGTTGATATTTCAGAATTAAAAGTAGCCTGCATTACTGACTTGCTATTGTTTCCTGTTCCTCTGATAGAAAACTTCGATTTCCTTTGTCTAAGGCATTCTGCTTTGACCCCACACAGCTGTACAGACACAGGCGACCTAAGAGTCCTGGGCCAGCTTCAGCGTTATGGTGATGTCACTTTGGCTAGGTCATAAAAGCAAGCCCAGGAGAATGTTCCTGTAGCCTCAACAGGGACCTCTGGCCTCTAGGAGCTCCTTGCGGAGGACAGAAAACAAGGCATCCCAAACAAGACAATGAATTAAAAAATCTAGTAAACTGAATTCTAGATCGGGCCTTATGTCCTGTTTGGCTAAGTTACCAAACTTCTCTTGACCTGCTTTCCCGATTAAGACAGAGATGATGAACCAGTAAACTGAAGTTCTTGCCAAGGTTAAGAGTTTGAGGATTCCATGGTACTCTGTGCCCAGAACCTTCCGGATGTCTGCTGTTTCATTCTGTCTCTTGGGGCCACTCCCCATGAACCCGGTGAAGAGGAGGCCTGCGTGCGCACTATCAGCTCAGACCCGTCACGATTGTCAGAAATGTCACGTTAGCGGACAGTCTAGTTCTTGGGTTGTTTCCCTGAGACAGGATTCCCATCCTCCCAGGCTCTCTGGGCTTAGGATGGTATATACAAGCTTTGCAAGCTTTCTTCTGATGGAGAGGGAAGCATTCGGTTCTCCTGAAGGCAGTCGCCTGGATGGATCACTTGGTGGAGCATCTGACCCTTAGTTTGGGTTCAGGTCAGGATCTCGGAGTCATGGGTTCCAGCCGCGCTTCAGGCTCTGCGCTCAGTGGGGAGTCTGCATGGGGTTCGCTTCTTCTCTCCCTCTCCGTCTTCCCCTCCCTCGCTCGCTCTCTTTCTGTCCCTCCCCCCCCAATAAATGAATAAAATCTTTTAAAAGAGAAAGATATTTTAAGACAAACAAAAACTGAAAGAATTCACGAGCAGTAGTCCAGCATTAAAAGAAATACTGAAAGTATTTATATAGGTAGAAAGAAAATGATCCCAGAAATGCAGGAAAAATGAAGAGTGATGGAATAGGTAAATGCGTGGTTAAGCTGGTATATATTAAAAATATAATGGGGCGCCTGGGTGGCTCAGTGGGGTAAAGCCTCTGCCTTCGGCTCAGGTCATGATCCCAGGGTCCTGGAATCAAGCCCCGCATTGGGCTCTCTACTCAGCAGGAAGCCTGCTTCCCCCTCTCTCTCTGTCTGCCTCTCTGCCTACTTGTGATCTCTCTCTGTCAAATAAATAAAATCTTTAAAAAAAAATGTCATTTTACTAGACCATAGTAAGTCAGAGACATATATGATGATCTCCAGTAATTTACTCCAGTAATTAGTAAATAATCCGAAGGAGGGGAAATAGAATGACAACCACTTGATCCATCTAAAAGAAAGCAAGAAAGGTGGGCACCTGGGTGGCTCAGTCACTTAAGTGTCTGCCTTTGTTCAGTTCAGGTCATGATCCCAGAGTCCCGGGATCAGGCCTCACATGAGGCACCCCACACAGCAGGGACTCTGCTTCTCCCTCTCCCTCTACTCCTCCTCACTTGCTCACTCTCTATCTCAAATAAATATATATTTTTAAAAGCCCCCAAATCTCTAACTGGACTGCTTATAAGAGACACTACTTAAATATAAGGACGCCGAGAAAAATAACTCTATTTTAAAAATAAAAGAATGGGAAAAGAGACACCTTGTAAATAGCAAAATAAGCTGGAGGAGTTCTACTAATGCCAGAGGAAGTAGACTTAAAAGGAAAAATCACCATTAAAGAGACATTTTGTAAACATTCACGGATCACTCCACAAGGAAGTCATAACAATTCTAAATTTGTTCTGATAACAGAACTCCAAATGGAGAAAGAAAAAATTGAAATAAGGATAAATAACCCAATCTATAGTCCCAGGGGGAGCTCGAACATCCCCTCTCGAGAGCTGATAGATCAGACAGACAGAAGAACCAATCCGGATGTACAAGATCTGAGCAACACGATTCATTCATTTTCCCTGATTAACGCCCATGGATCACTGGACTGACCAATGACACAGAACAATTTCTTCCGAGTTACCAGAACCTACTGTGTGTGGGCTTTTTATAAAGCAAGTCTCGACAAATTTCAAAGACCTGAAATCCATGGAGTTTGCTTTTTGACCAAAGAGAAATTGAGCTAGAAATCAATGACCAAGAAAATAGAAAATCCCCAAATGTTTGGAAATGGAGCAGTCCACTTTTATGTCACCCAGGGGCTAAAGAAGAAGTCTTGGTGGAAATTAGGCAATATATTGAAGTTAAATAATAATGAAAATTCTACACGTTGAAGGCTAACTAAGCTATCATGCCTGAAGTGTGGGTTTCCTTCTAAGGCATTTTAAATGTTAAGTAACTGTCCCTGTGGTGAAAATGAGTACTGACCATATATGTATTGCATATGTATGCTGAAAGACTATTCTATTTTTTTAAAAAGATTTATTTATTTATTTGAGAGAGAGAGAGAGAATCTTAAGCAGACTCCCCACTGAGTGTGGAGCCTGATGCAGGGCTCGATCTCATGGCCCTGAGATCAAAGCCAAGAGTTAGGTGCTCAACTGACCAAGCCACCCAGGCACCCCCAAAAGACTGTATTTTAAACGTAACAAGGGTAAAACCAGAGCTTTAGGTGAGACTTCCAGTTGGGACAAACAACGCTTAGACGAAGGTGATTTCTCAACACCGAGACATCGTCTGTCAATGCCTCCGATGACCATCTCCCATTTCCCTGGGTATTGCTTTCCCCACGGGAAGCCTTCCTGGGAGCAGAGGGGGAGAGAGAGGCAGGAGACCCCGCTCCACCACATTTGGGGGCTTAATATTCTCCACCGGATGGCTATAGTGCGATCGGAGGAGCTGGAAATGGAATCAGAGACCTCAGGGGCAGCCCAGATGATGAGTCAGCCTGGGTGGGAAGGTTATCACTGGTGGCTCCGTGTGCGTAATTAGAAGCTGGTGGAATATTATCCTTCACTCCACCTGCGCAAACCTGCACTTGCGAGGCAGCTGGGTGTGGGGACATGCTGAACACAGCATTTGTGAGCCATGACTGAAAACCGTTCGTCCCCGGCGGCCGCCAGAGAAAGAGGGGCGCGAGGAGGCGTGGCCGCCTTCTCTGGGGGGTCAAGGAAGTGCGGCCGCCTTCTCTGCGGGCGTGGACAGGCGGTGACTTCCCCGAAGCTCGGGCTGATGGCCCCGTCGTGGAGTCTGGGCTTTCTTCCTGGCATCGGGGTGGATGGCCCGATTTTCTTCCTCCCAAGGACACAGTCATTAGTGTTTGACTTTCTTCCAGTCTGGAACATTCAGGAATGTAAGAGCTGCCTGTGAGGAGGCCAGCGCTGCCCATGGCCACTCGGCCCCACGCTTTCACGGGCAGAGTCTGAGGGCGTCCACAGAGGAGGCAGGAGCATAACTG
Organism: Mustela nigripes; assembly: GCF_022355385.1. Taxonomy (NCBI): domain Eukaryota; kingdom Metazoa; phylum Chordata; class Mammalia; order Carnivora; family Mustelidae; genus Mustela; species Mustela nigripes. The sequence continues at coordinate 10,290,182 of NC_081566.1, forward strand.
GCTTCTCCCCCGTCCTCTCCCTGGTCTACCTGCCCACACGCTTATCCCCTTGCCTCAGGTGTATGTCTGTCTGTCTGTGTGTGCCCACGCACACACACCTGTGTCTGTGGGGGCGGGGAAGTACAATTTCATCCTTTCCTGGAGGAAATTAATTGAAATTAAAGGAAATTAATGCGGCATGATCAGACTATGACGAGCTTAGAAAAGTTCTTCCAGAGAGATTCTCCATGGTGAATTTTATATATATACACATTTATTTTTGTGAGAGAGAGAGAGAATGAGTGTGCACAAGCACGAGTGGGGGTGTGGGGGGAGAGGAAGAGGGACAAGCAGACTCCCCGCCCAGCTAGCAGCCCGACTCGGGACTCGATCCCAGAACTCTGGGATCATGACCTGAGCCAGATGCCAGAGGCTTAGCCCACTGAGCTGCCCAGGCGCCCCAAGATAGTGAATTTGGAAGTAATCTCCGAGTTCCTACATCATGCTGACTTTTTCCTGCCATGTTGCGTGGGAAGTAAGGTGCAGACTGTTATCACCTGATCTGATCTTTCCAGGACAGGTAAACATGGCCACATTGCTGGCTGTGTGCAGCGGACCATAGATGAACAGGTAGCCGCTGCGTTGATCATTGTAGTGACCCGAAAAGGGTCTACCCACAGATGTGCTAATTCTCTGCGTGTGAGTCAGCTGAAGGGGGCACAGAGGCACCCGCTTCAGCTTGGCTTCGGAAACCATGTTTCTAGGAAGCAGCTTGTCCGTACACGCAGATTTCAGATTAATCCTTTGATGTTCTGGGCCGGAAGCGATGGAAAACTGGACGGAAGCCTTGTTTTGTTGGGGTTTCGCTTGTGGTGGTCAGGCTGGGAGGTCTGGAGCCCGGGACCGCGCCGAAGCCAGACGGAATGTAGGAAGAGCTCATCTTCCTAAGGGGGAATTTCCAGGTCCTGCGGGAGTCTGCTGAGGCTTGGCCTCGCTAGAATGACCTTCCAAGGCACACTCTGTTTCGGACCCGGGAGAAGCTTGTCATTAACTAGGATGTAGACCGCCCTGATTCTTGCTAAGAACACAGGCAGTTTTTAGGACTCCCGTGACAGACATCCATTCTCTGAGCCCCCGAGAGGAGCGCGGGGGGACATTCCTTCCGGTTCTGAAATTCCTCAGGACAAGGTTGTTGACTTCCCTGGGAGAGCCGTAAAAGGAGGGCCCTTTTCCAGGGTACCGACCTCGCACCTGTGAGCTTGACTGGCTGGCCTGCGAGTGACCCCTGTCCCAGCCTTTAGCTTTATAAAGCGACAGTCTGATTTGAGCAAACTTAACCCGCATCCTGATTTCCTAAACAAGACACACTTGCAGTGAATACATTTCACCTTCGAGCACCGAGTTCTTTAACACGCTCTGAGTGTTGTGAGTTCGAGAAAATACATGACTTCATAGAGGGCAAAACCTGTAACGCTGTAGAACTCAGACAATGGGGTTGAAACGGGGTTTGTTGTAAGTAACATATTAATAACACCTGGTGTAATGCCTGTTAACACGCTGAGCGCCTGGAGCAAATTGGCCGGCGTTCCTTCTGCTTTTGCCAATAACGTGTCAAAAACTGACTTAGAGCTCCTTCCAAATTCTCAGAAGAACATCCAAGACCAGGTAGCTTATGCAGCCCTCAGCCTTCGCCAGGGTAAGGGCTGGCTCCCAGCCAACTTGAGGAGTCAGGCTGAATCAGAGGAAGAACTCCGAGGAGTTGAGAGGGGGTCCTCGGGATGGCAGGATGCCCGATCGGCATGCGAGGAGTTAATTGATTTGTAACTTACCCAAGTGTCAGGGTGAGGATAAAGGTGAAACTCATTTCCTTCACCAGCTCTAGCACCAGGTCCTTATTTTTGAAGCTCAGACGCAGCCTCCATCCCAGGAGAACCAGAGAAAAATCCTCCTAACGAACCCAGGACCTAGGACTCACGGAGCCCCACTGCTTAGACCTGGAGCACAGTGGGCACCGAGACTTGCACCTGGATCCTGTCGAGGCCCGAGCTCTCTGCCACCTGCTGTTGTATCACTTTATCCAAGCGAGCAGAGGAAATGTTTTCTCTCTCTGACCGCTGAAAGGAGCTGATATCCCAGCTTTGGCATACACACAGATCACGGAGCCGCGTTTCTCTCTGCAGAGCGCTTCTGAAATGCAGGATAATTGCTGTGCCGGGCTGGTAGGTAGAATTCAGACCCACATTAGACTTTGTGACCTGAAGTATAAACAATTGCATTTTTGCTAAGACTGCCTATATTTAGAGGCACCCAGCAGTCCAAAATAATTCTGGTCCTTTATCAACACACACACACGGAGGACCGTTGAGCCTCTCTTCCTAAATTTGGCTCCGCTGCGCTTCTGTCTTTAGAACTAGGCAATTGCTTTCTTATAGACACATAGTGCTTCCCTCGTATTTTGGTGACTATGGCTCTGGGGCACGTAGATGGATGCCAGCTTTCCATCTATAGAATTCTTTGAGAATTTGGCCCGTTGACTACCCAAAGCCGGTACCTGTAAACCAACCAAGGTGGCTTGCGCTTTGGACGAACGCCAGATCCAGGATAGATCACCAGATCCGCCCTTTCTGATCAGAAAGACTTTCTGATAAGAAAGTCGCTTTGTCTCTAGTTTTATAAGGACTGAGAAGAAGGGTCACTAGCGTGTGATCTCTTCCAACTAGAGACTTAACATTCAACGGAAAACTAGATAAAACGTATACACTTTCTCACGTCGTTCTGAGAGCCCGCTGGAATGAGAGGAGGTTATGTTTAGGAAGAAGCAGCTGCAGTTATTCTGGAAACCGTGCAGGCTCAGAGAAGGTCAAAACGAGGTTGGTCTTGCTCTAAGCACTCCATATATACTGGTTTGAGGATTGAATAAATGAGTGACAGGAATGCTCGTGATTATGGACCTAGTCTGGGTATGAAGAGGACGCCGCTGGATGAAGAGAGAGAAGCAATGTCAGGAGCTAAAGGACCCAGGACATCAGTAGGTCCCAGATTCTTCCATGAGTGGCATGGGATCGCCCCCAAAACCTTATCTGTACTAGCAGGGAAAGGAGCTTATGGCAAACTTGTTTTTTGAACTACACATACATTTTCCTAATTTTTGTTTAAAAAATTACATCTAGGGGTGCCTTGGGTGTCTCAGTCTGTTAAGTATCTGACTTCCGCTCAGGTCATGATCCCAGGGTCTTGGGATCCAGTCCCGCTACGGGCTCTGCACTCAGTGGGGAGTCTGCTTGTGCCCCCCCCCCCCCCGCCCCTTCCCCTGCTTGTGCTGTGTCTCTCAAATAAATAAATAAAAATCTTTAAAAGAAATTACATCTAGATTTCCACGCATCACTTTCCTTCGTGTATATACCTAAGTAACATAAAAGATTTCATGTCTATGTGGTCATATATGACATGAATTAAACTTCTAATATATATAAAGTGTCAAGATCTTCATGCCCGATTTGGGTTGTGCCGACCACCTTGCAGATACGTGTCGAAAACTTTTTCAGATACTGGTTTTTCCCAAATTCGGCATTTACATTCTTGAAAGCACTTCCTTTCTGTCCCCTGCACAGATCTAACTAAATATTAGAGGTATTTGACCTTTTATTGTAAAAAAAAAAAAAAAATGTTTGATGTTCTAACAAAAGATCTCTGTTCTCAAATGCATTCTATGGAGAGAATTCCTCAGTTCTTTTGAGAGGGATAAAAATTCTCTCTCAAGTCCGCCAGACTGAAGATCAAGGGCATCAGAGCACCTCATGTCAGGAGAGCGATCATCATCACGAAAGGAGGCTTGGCAGCGAGGGGATGGACCAATGGATTCGGAGCTAGAACTTAGGGCTTTTCCTCTTGGCGTTGGGGTGGTGCCTTATGAAGGTTTGCAGCTCCATCTCTCCTGTGAGACTTTGTTTTCTAGGACCAACCTACTTTGGTAGGCTCAAACCTACCCATCGCTCGCTCCCCCTCTTCGGGGCACAGATGGCCCCATTCTAGGACCTCTGCAACACACGCCCCCCTGCCTTCCTGGCCGCTTTCCATCCTTCCTTTCTCCCTCGGTGCTTCTTCCCTTGCTTTCTCATAAAATTGAAGCCATGATCAGGCTTGGAAAACGGAGTCCGAGACCAGAGCAGGGCATGGAGGAACCTGTAAAATTATGTATCATAAGCATACAGATCCTTCATTTCCTACTATAAGACTAATTGCATAGTGGTCTTAACCTGGGAAAATGTAGCAATAAAACATAGTATTGTTTAAAAAAAAATAAAAATAAAAAAGACAAGCTATACCCGGCTCCCAGGATGCCTGACAGCTCCGAAAAGATAGAGGGACGGTTTTCTCATTAGCAGACTCGGGATCCTTACGTGTGGACAGTTGAAGTCTCAAAGGGACAAAGGGCATTGCATACAAATCGCACATAAAGTCCCTTCGTTCCTTTCGTCAGACGTTCTTCTCTGAATGGCGCGGATCTTGAAACTCACGACCGAATGGAAACATTCATAAAATGTATGGATTCAGCGGCACATCAAGGAACACGGACTGCTTTTTAACCCCCTCTGCGTTGTGTTTCCGGAACACACAGGGTCCATTTTAATCTCCGTGTCTTGAAATGATTAAGGATTTTCTTACATTGGCTATTTCCCTTGGGGACACGCGCAGGTAATTTAGGCAGGATTCTTTCAGAGTTCTCTTCATTATTCATGACGGTTTAGCGGTTTAGCGGCCGGTAAACCTTCTTCCTTGTATATGGATACCTACTTTTTTATGTAAAAGGTGTCACTGGTGTACTTAGATTTCTCAAAATACTTGGGGCCGTATTTTCTTACAAGAGGGAACAGGAGGCTACTCTCCCATAGGCCAGCCTGCTGCCGAGACAGCGGGGCCTAATTTCCTCTGTCCCCGCCAGACAGCCTTTGTCACATGCACTACTTGTGTTTCGGGAGCTAGGAAGGACGTCACTCTGATCCACAGCCAAGGAATTCGTTGAACTGAAAGCTCTTTCCTCTGTTTTACCATCTTCAATCTTTCCAATAGACCCATAAACCAGCAAATTTCCCCCAAGTCTTCTGGGAAGCCATTCTTAATCCCATTGTTATTTATGTAGTTCCCTGTCTTTCTGGTAAACCAGAAGTTAGCCATGAAGGCGTCTGCTGTCAAATCTCTATTATGATCTTGTCTTTATGTGCGAGCTGATTTGTTGTCCCAATCAGTGGATGGCCTTAGGTACTGTGGTCTAAGGACAGTGGGAACATCGTAGAATGGTACACAGTGGGGGCACCAAGATCCCCCTTGAAGAAAGATCTAGAAGGAACCTCTTCACATCCATTACACATGGCCATCTCCAGGTTCTGGAGAACACAAGAGAAGGGGGAGAGGACAGTGGGGGTGACAGCTTTTCCAGCCATGCCAGGCCACCCCAAACTTCTGGTTCGGATCCCCCGCTCACTGGTACTGAGAATGATGCTAAACAAACGTGTTGACCAACGAACCAGACCTTAAGTCTCTTCTTCTTTGTGCTACGGGATCGAATCCTGTGCGTAGTGTTCACTTCACTCTCACCAAGTTTAAGGACCATTTTCACTGATTGGGTTTTAATTTGGTACAGAGGGAAACGTAGCCGATGATGTATAGAAGGATTTGGATTCTAGATCTTATTCTGGAATTTATTAGCTATGTGACCAAGAGCGAGTGGGTTAACTTTTCAGAGCTCTGGTTCTTCAGCCATGCATGGGGGGGACTCACAACCAAATGATACACTTTAAAAACTATAAAGCAGTACTTATAGTACCTTCTAGAAAATGGGTGTTATTCCGGACTCCATTCCTCTAGCATTCCATCCTTCTATCTGTCCATCTGTTCATCCCATTATTTTTTAATATTTTTAAAGGTTTTATTTATTTTTTGAGAGAGAGAGAGAGAGCAAGCAAGCACATAACTAAAAAGGAGAAGCAGAGGGAGAAGGAGAAACAGAGTCCCTGGGGCTCCATTCCAGGACCCTGAGATCATGCCCTGAGCTGAAGGCAGATGCTTAACCAACTGAGCCACCCAGGTGCCCTCCCGTTATTTTTTCTTTTTAAGATTTATTTATTTATTTTAGAAAGCATGGGGGGAGGGGCAGAGAGAGGCTTAAGCCAGCTCCCCAGTGAGCACAGAGCCCAATGCAGGGCTTGATCTCATGACCCTGAGATCAGAACCTAATCAGAAACCAAGAGTTGAACCCTTAATTGACTGAGCCCCCCAGGCGCCCCGGAGAGAGAATCTTAAGAAGGCTCCATCCCCAGCACAGAGCCTGACTCTGGGCTCCATCTCTCAACCCTGAGATCGTGACCTGAGCCGAAACCAAGAGTTGGACGCTTAGCTGAGCCACCCAGGTGTCCCAACTTTGGACTGGGTTTTAAGGGATGGTTTGCCTGGGGAAGAAGAGAATTCTTGGCAAAGCAACAGCATGTGTAGTCTCTGAGCTGAAAAGCCCGGCGTGCTTGGCAAGTGGCCAGTCCTTCTCTCAACTCTCGTTTGGCTCCTCTGACCCCCGCTCCTACTTCACTCCCGCCACGCCAGCCCTGGGGTGTCGTCACAGGTGTGACCCCGCATCTCTTCCCGCTTCGTTCCCTCCGTCATTCATTCACAATGCTCACCCGATGCTGGGGAAGAAGGGAGTTGTTGGAAACTTCCGCCTGCATCAGAGTCACCTGTGGAGCTTGTTAAAAATGCAGATTCTGGTTTCTCGGAACTCCCTAGGGTGGGCTCCAGGGATCTGCTTTGTCAACAGGCGGTCCCCAGGCATTTCCCACGCAGGCGATCAGGACCACACTTAGAGAAACGTGTGAACGGACTCCTTGTGTGGCGAGGGGAGGGTTGCCGAGAACCTGAGGAATCGGAGGGAGATGGTCTCGTGCTGTCCACGAGCACGGCTGCCCCTCCAGTGTGCGTGCGTCATCCGTGCCCTTCTCGCCTCGCCCTTCCGGCTTGCGCTCCCCTTTGCGGTCCCTTCTTCTCCTCCCATGCCACCACCTGTTCCCCTGCGGCCCCGGAGCCCCGTCTGTGTGCCTCCTGCCCCTGCACCGTGCCACTCCTTCCCTCGGGCGCCATCCGTGCCTTGGCTCTCTCTGCCCAGCGTCCCAGGCTGCGCAGCCACACACAATGGAGTGGCGTGCAAAGTTGACAGTCATACTGAAAGCCCCTCCTCGGTGGGGCTCCCTGAAGGAAGGGAAAAGAAACAGGAACACCTGCCCCCCAAAGCGGGGAAAGGCATGACTGGCGATATCCCAGGCAAAGGGCGTGGGGTTGTCTGATTTGCGCTTCCATTACTGAGAGCGTTTGAATAGTTTAAGGACCCGTAAACTGTGAGACTAGATGTTTTCACTGAAAATTATGCATGTAGATATTATTCTCATGGGGACATACGCCTGCATCTGTTTGTCTACAAGTATTTACTTGCAGACTCACACGCGTATCCAGAACCTTGGTTCTGTCGGCTTTGTCTGCACCAAATGGGTGTATATGGATGTGTAATTAAAGATTTTAAACACTTGATTTTGATCGTCTGCTTTGCAGCTGCCGTGCTCAGAAAATTCCTAAGCTTCTGCGGGTTAATGGGAGTTCCAGCAAGTGTTTCTCTCTCTCTCTCTCTCGGTCTCTGTTAGTCGAGCTCCTCTCTTCTCTGCCTCTCTCCCTCTCTCCCCCTCCCCGCCTGCCTGCCTCTGCTCTCCCCTCCCTCGTGCTTCGGAGACAGCAGACAAGAGAGAAACTGGTGCGGCTTCCCCTGAGAAGCGTGCCTGCAGGCAGCGACAGGCAGGATCCCGTGAGTTCCTCTTGCATCCGATGCCCCGTGCTTGGAGGGAAATGCAATGTTGGAGCAGGGGCTGAGCTGGACTGGAAAGGTGGCTGGGAGCTCAGGGAGGCCGGGAGCGTGGTCTAGCTTCAGGCTGGAATCACGGGAATGTTTCACCGGGGTCTGCCCTGAGCCTTCCCAGACCCCCATGGATCGCAGAATTCCCCAGCCTCTTCTTTACCTTCGCTCTATGTCCCTTCCTCCTGAGATGGCCCCAGATCTGCAGGAGACATTTGCAAGACGCTATTTACTAACAGATGTGAAGACATGGATTCTGGACTTGGTTATTTAGCCATGATTTATCCATGATGATGGATTGGAAAGCATTGTAAGTAACAGCGGTCCCTGTGCCTGTAGTTAGATGGTCTGTCTTAGTTGTTTTTTTTTTTTTTTTAACTTTTTCAGTGAATTTTCCTTTTGGAGAAAAGTGAAAATACCATGTATCAAGTATTCCAAAGAAGTTAGGAGGGTCCAGATTATACAAGCTTTCTTCTTGTTCTGTTGACTTGCAGAATCCTTAGAGCTGTATCAGACCCACAAACTACTGAATACTAAATCTCCAGACATCCCCCTGGAGGGGGAGGCTGACATGGGAAATAAATGAACTGGGTTTTTGAACTGACAATCATTGCTATAATCAGACTTATTCAGAGTTGCTAAAATATTTGACAATTGGCTCGCTGCGGAATCAAAGCCAGAATTGAAATGTATTCTCTTTGCCGGTTCATAAAAATGAAGTTAGCCTATGGCTTTCAGAACAGGCTCTGGCTACATACATAGGAGATTGATTTTTTTTTTTTTTCCGCCCTAATGTTAAATGTCGACTCTATTTTCCTTCTATTTCAGCTTTTCTTGAGACAGACCACCTCCCCGATCTAGCGATCTAACGTATAATGTCTGGGCTGTAGGACGCTAGCAATTTGAAAGCGACTCAGGGTTTTCCATCTTTCTGTCCTGGGGCTTGATTTAAGCACTTCAAACTGCCCAGTCTTAGGGGGGAAAGAAACCAGTAACTTGCAGACCAGAATCAGTTTTTTTCATAGGAGAAAGGAATAGCTATCTGAAAGATTAGAAATTGAAATGAAAGAATATGATTTGCTTTTTCTTCGAAATCTGAAATGAGGTTAATTTTGTATAGAGTGAATTAAGCTTTCTTGATGAAAAAAAAAAGTATATTCTAAGAGACTTTGAAGATTCTAAGTCACTTAGGTAAGGATATCAAAGCAGCTTGCTGATCTCCTCCCCCACCCTTTGGCTGGTTGCAACTTTCTCTCTTTGAGTCTGTACAATAGTGTCAATGCAGAGATCTCTGACTTCCTGAAACTTGCTGAGATTAGGAAGTGGGGCTTCTAACAGCAACACTGTAACGAGCTTTATGAGTGACCTTTGGCTTTCCCTCCCGATCACATGCAGGCCCCGGGGAAGAGCCCCCACCCCTCCTACCTGCCCATCCCCCTGTCTCCCAGCCTCCGTCCTTCACCCCCCACCCCCAACCCCCGGAGTCTTGGAACCTCATGAAAGACCCTTCTAAAGATCCCCTTCAGCGAGCCCTGCCCAGCTCTGGACAGAGGGAGCACTGTGATGTAACAGGCGGAGCTGCCAAATTTGGAATTGAATGAGCTCTGTTGATTCCTGAATATGAAATCAGTTCTGTGAGCAACTGAATGAGATCATATCTTACAAACCTAACCCGAAGTGTTCCTAACTTTACTGATGGGCACTCAACATCATCAAAGGTTACAGCACGCAGCCCCCGAGGGGACCAGCCTGGGACCCAACGAAATCCCCAAACTCTTCTCGGATTCCTGCTTGGGCAAATAGACCTAGGGCCACGCCTTTTAAAATCTGTCCTTTGTTATCAAGGGAAATCTGAGACAGAAAACACATGTAGGCAGGGTCACGTGAGTGCCTTGCTGCGCCTGAAAGTGGTTGTTGTTATCACAAGGGGGAAATGCTTTCAATCTTGTGCCGTTTTGTTTTGGTTTTTTGTTTATATGGATTCCGTCAGGCTCGCGCATCTGGAAGAGGTTTGGGGGTGGGGGGATGTGGAAGCGAAGGCAGCACTTGCAGGGAGAAGGAAAATCAAGAAAGTCGGATTCAAAAGGGAATCATTCTCTTACCCAGTTCCAGTTCCCATCCTTGGTCTCGGGTCCCTGTTAAAGCAGACGCTCACGCAGTCTTCCTGGGTTTGTGGAGCTGGAGATCTTCCATTCTGCTTTTGTATTTCAGGCAGAGGAGGGGAGACTGCTCCAGAAATCCTTCTTAAAGGCAGTCAGAACCCATCTTTCGAGTTCTGCTCCCTTCACCCGAGAAGGCGACTCCCATTCCCTCCGACGTTTCCTCGGAGGGGGTCTTCTCTGTGCCTTGGGGTCTTCTCTTCCCACCCCAGGTCTTCTCTGTGCCTTGGGAGCCTCCCTGCCGAGCAGCTCCAAATCCCCCAGGGATCTCATGTGTGTCCTATTAGGGCAAAAACCCAGCTGCCAAGGGCAGGGTTTGCAGGGACCGTGGAGAGTGCTTTTTAGTGGCGAAGGAGCGATGGGACCCAACATGCTGAGACCGTACCGTCTTGGAGCGAGGCCGCTGATTGACATCAGCAGAACTGCTGAGCAATTAAAAACCTACTACAGTCAAGGTGAGAGAAAGACGACGGTTGCCGGTTGCCCTGGAGGAGTTTCAGGCGAAGTTCTGGTAAGCAACAAGAAGGTCGAAATTGACCAGGCCGATGGTTCGGAGCCTGAAACTGATCGATGCCTTGCGGGTGGAAGGGAGCGCTCCTCTTGGCCCCACGGTTTGCGGAAAGCTTGCTCAGAACGAACCGCTGGGTCTCTCACTCGGCTCTGCTGTCCCGGCTGTGAGAGGGCGATCTCCCTGCACACCCCTCTTCCTTGGCAACTGGGTCCCATCTGGCTCTTGGTTTTTATGCTCAGGTCCTGATCTCAGGGTCGTGAGATCAAGCCCCGTGTTGGGCTCCAGGCTCAGTGTGAAGTCTGCTTGAGAGTCTCTCTCCCTCTTCCTCTGCTCCTCCTGCTTGTTCTCTTTCTCTCTCTAAAATATAATAAATCAATCTTTACAAATAAATAAATAAATAAAAGGTTGGGTGCTTACCAAGGTTGCCAAAACCAAGTGTGGTGTTCAGATCTTCAGCTCCAAGAAAAAGTGCTACCCTTAGGGTCCCCCTCACTTTTGGGGGCTCGTGTCTTTGCTCTTTGTCTGAGCTCACAGTCCACAGTCTTAACACCTTCAGGATGCTTCTCACCACAAGCGCTAATCCTGTCTACTTCGTCTATACTGCGGGGAACTCTCAGCTTCCTGGTGAGTCTGGTTGCAGAGCAATGATGTGTGGACACAGCACACCCATCCCCCACCTCATCTTCCCTCCTGTTCCCTTGGAAAGGCTGCAGAGAAGACTTTGGAAAAAGCAAATCTGACCTGTGAAAAATGCCTCTGGGATTTTTCCTGATGGGAGGAAGGACTTGCCTTCTCTGTCACACACTTTCTCGTTGTCTTCCTCTAGGAAGACACTATCCGATCACAGCTACGTCCCACGGAATCAATAGTCAGTATGCACCTGTGAGCTACTGACCAGTACACTTCTTAGCTTCTAGAAGCTTCTGTTCTTGGTGTCAATAAAATGCATAAAATCTTAGTGTATAGGATTTTGTGGGAATCGAGTGGTGTCATGTGCTTAGCATGGTGTCCTGCTGTGTCCTCGTTGGTAATACTGCCCTCACGTCCTCCTATTCTTTCTACAGAGGACCCCGATCCTAAATGACGGGGATCCCGGGGAAGACAGGGTGCTGACGTAGGAGTCAAGAGCTGGGTCCCCTTGTATGACCTTGCGAACATGATCACATCTTCCCCATCTCCACAAATGGAAATAGTTTCATTTCCCTGAATGGGTTACTCCACGGAGATTCACGCTGGCCCTCAAGCCAGAGGGTCCTCCTTCCCTCCAGGTCTTGGCTAATCCCTTCCTTCTCTTCCCCTGTGGAACCTTCCCTGGGCCCCTGCACCTGGGTCAGGGCCCCTCCCCCACAATTCTGTGGCTCCTGCTTCTGTCCACCGGAGGCTTCCTCACCACAGAGACTTCGTGGTGTGCTTCTCTGTCTCCCTCACCAGACTGTAATCACCTTGACCTTGACCACCTCCCCCTCCCATCCTGAATGTCAAGACCAGGACCCTGCTCAACAGACATTTGCTGAATGAATTCCTAAATGAAAGCAAGAAGGAACGAGGACCTTTGCCCTGCCTCCATCGGGGGTCTCCAGCAAAGACAAAACGAAAGAATGTGTGAAAGGCTTTGATCGGTGGAGAGTGCCATGGGGTCGCCTTTAGTTTTAAGTTTGTCTGAGGCACAGTGTACTTTTAGGTGGGTTTTTCCGGATACACTTTAGCGAACCGAACAATCTTCTTTTCTTGTACTGTCCTTGCAAGACAGGTCCGTTCTTTGTCACAGAAGCAGAGCAGGGTCTGTGTGCGCCAGAGGCTCTGATGTTTGAAAATCTGTGAGCGACAAAAGGTTTCATTCCAAAATGAGAGATAAGGCTCTGAAAGCCGGTGCCCCTGGGAGGGATCCCTGCGGGACTTGACTTGACCCCAGGGCGAGTGGGTGATTGCAGATCGGTGCCTGAGAGAATGGGGGGAACTTTCTAAAGAGAGACAGGGGAGGAGAAAGAAAGAAAGGGGTCCTGGGGCAAAGGACCCAGGGGCACAGAGGGTAGAGCTCGCCCAATCCCCGGCTTCGTCCTGGTGGTGACACAGTCAAGGAAGGTACCAGCAAGGACTTGGGAGCCTCACACGCTTGGACTTGGATTGCAGCCTCACATTTAGGTCTCTGCTGCGTGTCACAAGCCCGCACACGGGAGGTTATGGTTTTCTCTACCGATGCTCGGACTCTGGTCCATGATGAAGCGAGCTCTTCCCCGGCGTTAGGGTGGAGTTTCCCTCAGGAAAAGTCTTTGCAGGAGAAGAGTGGGGAAGAAAAAGCACGTTTAAGAGAAATAGTCATTCACAGTGGCCAGTGCAGGGTCACGGGGTAGCCCAGACGGTGGCTGAGTACAGGTCCATGAGCAGGCTTTGTTCATAGAACACTTTGAAAGGGTGTGTAAGGGAATCCTGCACATCCAGATGGAAATCCCACGGCAGCTGCCTTTGCCATCAATGGGAGCACCCCACGTATCTCTCATTCGCCTCCCCGGGTCCAGCCCAGGAGTGGAGAGGCTCGTTTTTAACTTAACTTTGGCTCTCGGATGGTTTCGTGAATGAGCCGCCCACTGTATCTTGACATGGGGTTGGGGCTGGGGGGTGGGGTCAGGAGCCTGCGAAGCCCTTCTCTGCCTATTGGCTGGCTGTGCGAAAGGGAAATTAAGGAATTCTGCAAAAGCCACAAATCCAAGATGTCAGCTCATAAATATGTAAACTCCTCGCTTAGGTAATAAGCTCCCTGACAGCCAAAACTGTCATTTGCACATTATCGTCAGCTGAACGCAGAGTTCCAGTTGCCAGACTGTCCCTGGATGCGGGGGACTCAAAGCTGGGGAGTGGGAGTGGGGAGGGGCAGCTGGGCTGATTGTTCCGGAAAGATCTCTGGCTGCTCTCCACGGGCACTATCTCCGCCTCCACCCCAGCGTCAGGGGGCTTTCTCTCTTGGTATTTTGATTACTAAGTGTAGGCAAAAATTTTTGCAGTGTGGCGTTAGCAGTAGGAAAAGGGTTGAGTATGAATATGTAAATGAAGGCTGGAAAAAACAGTCACCAGCCTTGGGCTCTCAGCAACAGCGACTGAACCCGGACAGATTTCAATCTCTGTTGTATTACGTTTAAAACTCTGCCGGGATCTTAACCAAAATCAACAGTTGCCTATATATCTAATTTTAAATCCAGGCCTGCAGATAAGAATCAGGGCAGGAAGCAGAGGTTTGGTACCTAAACGTTCCCGGGGCATCGGGTACATTGCAGGCAGTTTGTAAGGTTTGCGGGATCAGAGTGAATCTAGGGGAGGGTTGCTCAAGACGCAGATCCGTTCTGCTGAAATACTTCATGAGAAGCCCCAAAGTAGCCCTAGTAGCAAAATACTACTGGACATTATGGAAGAAAAAGAATAAGGTCTCCTTTGGGTGGTGGGGACGGACTTACACATGTTAGAGGTGTGTCTCGGGGATGAGGAAGCAGGTGGCCTTTCCGACAGAGGAGCTGGCATGAGGATTTATGCACAGAAGCATGCAAGTGCACGGCTGTCATGTAATTATATTCATGTTGCATGATGATTAAAACTCAAACAGTTGAGCCTTCTACAGTGTGGGGCTTGGGGGCATCAACACAACCCCCCACCCGCACCCACTGCACAGTTGAAAATAGCCTTTGGTTGACCAGAAGTCTTACCAATAACCTAGCCGATTAACATATATTCTGTACGTCGTATGTATTACAGGTACTGTATTCTTAACAATAAAGTAAACTAGAGAGAAGAACACGTTCTTAAGAAAATCATCAGGAAAAGGAAATACAGTTACCGAACCGTATTTACCAAAAAATCCACGTGTAAGTGGTCCTGCGCAGTGCAGCCTGGTTTGAGGGTGCGCTGTATTTTCTAGATTCTCAAAATAGGCGAAGATTCGTGATAGATCGTGGTAATCGGGTGGCACGTGGAGGATGAGGAACAAGCAGATACGACGGGAAATCAGGTCCCATTTCGCCGCTGATGGGAAACGACGGATTGTGGGGCAAGTACCCTGGGCGGATGCAAGACCCACACCTGTGCTGGGGACCGGGGTTCTGTGACTGATGGGGTGGGTGGTCTTAGGCCCCTCATCCACTCATTTCATCTGTGCGTCCATTCATGAATATCACAGCGTAGAGAGGAAAGGCCATTCAGGAGAAGGGAGAGGAGATTGAGTCCAGAGAATCTGATTTCCCTTGAGAAGTGAAAAGTCCCTGGGAAACTTTCTCTAGTATAAGTGCAGGATCTTATAGTATCTTTCAGGTAATTTTTTAAAGGATTTTATTTATTTATTTTAGAGAATGAGAACAGAGAGAGGGACAGAGGGGAAGGGAGAGAGAGAATCTCTAGCTGATTCCACGCTAAGCACAGAGCCCAACGTGGGGGTCCATCCCATGACCCCGAGATTGTGACCTGAGCCAAAACCAAGGATCAGATGTTCAACCGACTGAGCCACCCAGGCACCCCCGCTTCGGGTAATTTAGTCTTTTTACAATTATAGTCAACACGCTGCCCGCCAGCATTCTGCTAATCGATTTCCTTTATGAAGGTGAACACCCAAAACTCTTGATGTTGGGAGATACTAATGACCCTTCCAAAACACCAAAGAAGGATAGGATAATAATTTGGATGCTCGTAAATCAGAGCATCATAGTGTTACAGAAGAAATAGCATTTCTGAGCTGGAAGAGTCCTGGGGGCAGTGGGGAGTCATGTATTTTGGTGACTTTCAGATCCTTGAAGAATGGCCTTCTGGGAGTAGAGACTGGGCTGCTCTCACACAGTCCTTCTTGGCTCCGATTGCGCATCCGTGTTTTCCAGTCACCAAATGTTCGTAAGGCCCTTGCATGCAACATGTAGGATAAATATTTGCAGGAGATGCTGGCCGTGCCCTCCAGGAGCTGCCTGTTTTGTAAGGGAGTAACATGCGTATGTGAAGAATGTAGACAGGAAGTTATTCTTAAAATACAATGAAAACCATCTAGGAAAGAAATGGAAAATCGTTTCCCCATAAAATGGAAGACAGGCCCCTGAAATAGAGAATTTGCTCTATTAGCGTGGACTACCACGGTCACATTTGTCTTATTTAAGAAGTTTTGAGCATCCAGCAGGAGAGAAAAGTTAGGTGATGTTGAGTGCGTGGCATAACCCATGTTTTTATTCTGGGGAAATGCAGAGTAGGATTAGAACTGAGTTGTCGAAAAATATGTTCTCATTTGTCATTCGTTCGTAACCTAAGAACATACCATTCAAGTCCAAGCACACTATTGATTTAATTAGCTTGAAAACATAATTTTGAAAAGTATCTGTTTTTTAAAAATCAAAGATTCATCAGTTAGTGAACAGTAAATGGGAGCAGTGCCAACAGGCTTGGCTCTCTTGTGGTGAGAAGGACCCCAGGGATAGGCCAAGGAAATGTGGACTTTGAGCCCCCTCTGGAGGAAAAAAAGGGAGCCCTCCCCGGCTGCTCCGGCGGCAAAGGGTTTCTTTTCTAAAGGTCAGAAGTGGAAAAAAAAGAATCACCTAATCAAATTGACTTTTGGAATTAACCTTATAAATCCAAAGTCTACAGTCTCTAACTCAACAGAGAACCCAAGGAAGATATTTCCTTCAAGAGGCAGCTTCGAAAACATCCCTCCCTCAAAGTCTTGGTAAAACAAATGTTGGACACGGACTACTAATGATGTGGAAAAAATAATTATAACGAACACAATAATTGTATTTGTTTTACGAGTGTAATAGCCTGCAAAACCCCACACAACACAGTATTTCATGGATTATCATCATTTAAGAAGTCAGCAAGCCATAAAAACAAACAAACAAACAAACAAATCTGGTTATTTGCTCACTCATTCTACAGGTGTTTATGGGGTGTCTACTGTGGGCGAGCAGGACTCCGGTCGGAGTGGGAGATACTAAGCATCAGCTCTGACCGCGTGCCCTCCTGTAGGATGAGCGAGGGTTGTGGGTATGGAGACAGGTAAGCAGAAAACACTGGGGAATCCAGAGAGGTCTCGGAAGCCTGGACTGCCTGCACCCTTTAAGAAGCATTCTGCAGAATCTTCTTTGAGCCCCCGTACAAAATAGAAAATAACCATCTTTCCCACCGATGACGAAGAACCTGTTAACAGTCCTTGCTTTGGAATATTGAGAAACTCAAAGACATCCCAACAGGCCCCCCAAGCATAGCCTTGTGGAAGCCCTGGGCTTCTTGCAGATCCCTCCCGCGCGGTTTCCCAGCTCCTCCACTGATGGGAAGCAGGTGAGGACCCTGTCAGGAAGACTTTTCCTCTTCAGGGTCAATGATTTGGAGCCAGTCCTCCGTGCACCTGTCTGTGGGTGTGCAGCGCTGGGAACACAGCTGCAGGAAAGGTGGGGGGGGGTGGCTCCTGACTTGATGGTGTTTGCAGTCCGGCGAGGAAGACACTAGTAACCACAGCCCGTTGTAAGGGGCAATGTGGCTGGTGACGCGTCACTCCTCCTCTTTCCCCTGAACCCCCCTCCCCCCATCAGGTGCCTGGCTCGTAGGTGTACACCCCCCTCCCCCCTGCGGGGGCGGGAAACACAGCAGTCCATTCTCGAAGCCGGGGGGCAGCACAGACAACTTACTTCTAGTGCCTTAAGGAAAGTGACTTTGTCTACACCCCATTTCAGTCATGGGCTGGTTTAAACCCAACTGCCCTTAGTTTGCTTGGGGCAGTGTTTTAGCTTGGCACGTGTATTTGTTCGGCGCACGTGCTCTCGGAGGGGCCCAGGACGCTGCCTGAAGTGTGTTGGTGACGGTGACCATCGGTTGTCCCGCCCCGGTCATTCCCGCACAAGGATGCACCGTCGAAGGAGCAACCAAGTTCAGTAATTGCCTCCAGCACGCCAAGCCTGCAGACACACGGCTGACGCGGCTGACAGAGGGTCTACTCCGGCCCGTGGTTTTCAGGCCAGAGCAACGGCGCTGACGCAGATTTTCCTGACATCTGATTTAAGGCTGTCCGAAGACCCCAGTTCGTTGGCTCCAATTGAGAATGTCTTTTTTTCTGACCTTTCTTGGCCACCAGGAAGGCCCCTCCCCCCCCCCAGCCAACGACACAACGGAAAACGCCCACTCGAGGTGCCGGGACCTAAACCCCCTCCTAGTCAGCCTCCCAGAGTGGACTGAATGTGCAGAAGCCCTTGGTGGGGCTGGTGTTCGCAGTCGGGGTCCACGGCTGCAGGGGCGAAGGCTTTCACCTTGCTTGTCTTTATTCACCTATTTAGAAGCTTCCGGAAAAGAGTCCCTAAAAAGGAACGCTGAAGACATGGTTTTCTTAAAATATTTCATGATGATGATAATTGTGGCAAACACGGTATGTACTCTGGGGCGGGAACTGTTCTAAGAGATAGACTGATAGACAGACGGACAGACAGACTGCGTAGTTTAAATCTCACTACTCCGTGAGGTGCAGCCACTCGTATATCTTGTTTGAGAGCTGACAAAACCGCGACACAGCCAAGAAATGTGCTCGACAAGGTCATAGAGCTGCGAGGAGCAGAAGGCAGTATCGAATCAAGGCAGTTTGGCTCCAGAAGTTCTGCTCTTGGCTGTTTCTCTTTTCTGCCTCTGGAGAGGCTCCGAAATACTAAAGCATCGTCACACTCGACAAATGTTCGCTGAAACGCACACGGATCCCTAAGCTAATACCGGTTCCCCACCCACGCTTCACTGTGGGGTCCCGGAGGCCCATCGAAATCATAGGCCTGAAAGCACCCTTGAGAGATTTTTCTAGTCTAGATTGAGTCTAGAGTATCCATTGGCTAATCATCTAGAACCTCAGCTACCTGTAACGAATCGGGACCACCCAACTGAACCAACTTTGAAAGGATTGACGAATACAACATCATTCTATAGTAGGACATCGGTGGGGAGCTCCTCTTGGCCACCTCGATAGAAGTAGAACCAAAAAAAAATCACCTAGGAGCTCAATGAAACACAAAGTAGGTACAGGTACCATTTGTTTAAGGATTTATACCGTATCTGTTTCCCCAAGATGGTTCTAAGTGGCTTACAAAATGTACTAAATAAATTAGATAATTTAATAGATAATAGATAGATAAATAAATTAGATCTTAAAATACATGTAGGCAACCAGGTAGAAGGAGACAGTAAGAGAAGCCAGTTTCTGGACCAAGTTGGCTATGCAGTTGGACATTAATTAGGCTCTTAATTTTACAGAAACAAAAGCATATGGATCTGGAAGGAGTGAAGGGGGAAGGCATTGAGACATCTGCTGAGTTCCTACTACGGCCCGTGGTTCTGATGGCCACTTCCCATGTTATGTCCTTTGTCTTCCCAACAGACCTTTGCACTGGGCGTCATTATTTTCCTATGTGTCCAAGGAAATAGCAGAGCCAGGATTTGAACCAAGTCACTATGATCCCTAAGACGGGGCTTTTTCTCTTGGGTTATATTATTCTCACCCAATAAGGTGACATATAGCATTTGTCTGCAGACTCCTAGTTTTTCTTGGAGAATTTGTTTTAATGGGTCCTTTAGGCAGGGAACCATGGGTAATAACACAGTAACCTGTAAATAGTAGGTGCTCAGTCAGTATTTGTAGAATAACTTGAATAAATAAGTGCATAGATAATAAGATGAAAGATATCTTCTTTAATTTTTGTAAGCTATAGAAATGGTTTTTATGGGTGCTTTTATATTAGCCCTTATTTAAGCACAAAGTCGCATCGTAGCATCCTAATTACCAAGGCATTTAGGTAAAAATCTAAAACTATGTCTTATCTTTTTTCTTTGCTCGTTTAATGTTTTGAAAGAGCAGCGTAGGCCTCCTTCTGTTTACTTCTTCAGCCCCCCACTTATTCTTCAACCCCGTGCAATGTGCTCTGCCTCTCCTTTGACTAATGTTCAAGGTCAACGATGAGCTTGTTAGTTCTGGTCGCATGGACACTCTTTATTCGCTTTGTTGGTCTCTTAGAGGCATTTTCCATCGGAGACCCCTCCCCCCACCACTGCCTGTCCTTCGCTCGCAGTGTCCACGGCTCCTTTAACGCTCCTTCACCCTACCCTCTCTGCACCACTGGACAGATGTTGGGGTTCCTCATGGGTCTGTCCTGGGCCACTTTCCGTTCTTGTTCTGCTCGGCACCCTCCTGGACATCTCTGCCACTCTCGTGACTTCGGTGGTCATCTTCGTGTTAAAGACTATGCCATCGGAAAAACCAAAATCAAATATTTTTTTATTTCCAAATACTAAGAAAGATCTTAACCATGACTGTAAGTGGAAAATCAGTGGCTCCTCTTCATAAAGTCAAGGCTAGGGAAAAAAAGCAAAAGCTCTGATGTGTTTCCGAATCTTTTCTTGGTAATTAGTCCTATGTCAGGAGTCACTTCTTTGTATCTTTGAACACCTCTTTGCACTGGTGGTTATTACTTATCTGTTTGACAGAGTTGAAGGAAAGCACAGACATTTAAAGATAAAGTGCTTATAGCCACTCTCAATTGAATATCATTCATAAAGATAAAATGCCTTCTGCAATTTTAATAGAAATCAATGTGAAATAAGATTCAATTTATAAAAACTCAAATTACCGGCAATTTGTAGAGCATGTCTGTTGCGCAAACGCGGGAGTCCACATGAGAAGATGATTGATCATTTGATGGATTATATAACGTGACTCACGTTCTGTCCGACCGAGCGAGAGTATATCACCGATGCAGCTGGATGGATTCATGCTTTAGAGAATGGGTGTTTTCTTCCTTTCGTGCAATCTGTTCCTAGAAGTTCTGTTAGAATAAATATTATCTTCCTGATGCCTGGGAATTTTATTCTTAGCCAAGGATTCAGTGTCAGAAAACCATAGTTGCAGTTAACAACAAGTTAGTCAAGTTGAGATACTACTTTAAGCCAATATGGCTACTTAAAATAATAGAATCATGCTCCAATTCTGCAAAAATGGGCTTCATTTAATTTAGGACTGCAAAAATGAACACTTGCCCCAGCATAAAATATGTAATATTACCTACTGTAGATTTCACCGACCGCAAAGTAATACTCCTTCCAAAGTGAACGTGAGTGAACTGGGCAGCTTCACCCAGGTCAGGTTTCAGAGTTAACCAGGAAATGTGGACAAAATCTCCATTTGCTTTGATCAATTTCTCTGTTGCCGGCAATTTCTAAACAATTCCTTTTGTTACAGCAGTGTTTAATCTTTTTTTTTTTTTTAAGATTTTATTTATTTATTTGACAGAGAGAGATTGCAGGTAGGCAGAGAGAGAGGGAGGAGGAAGCAGGCTCCCTGCAGAGCAGATGTGGGGCTCCATCCCAGGACCCTGGGATCATGACCTGGGCCGAAGGCAGAGGTTTTAACCCACTGAGCCACCCAGGTGCCCCAGCAGTGTTTAATCTTTTGATCGTTCTTTTCAAAAATATTTATTAACTGCAAGATAAAATAAGTATGAAGAATGTAGCAAAATCTTTAATGGAGAGGAATCCCCTGAGTTGTTATTCTTCCTGGCTTCTCCCTCCTCCCCCTTACTATACGGATGTACGTGTACACACGTGTGCACACACACACGCACACACACTCCTGCTTGTGCACAGCGCCCGAGAACCTCAGGAGCAGCAATAGGGACAGTAAATGCAGTAGTGGGATGGGAGGGAGTTAGGGGAGGGGGGAAGTCCCTTCTCGGCGCTCAAGTCACAACCTGTCAATGGAGATGTGCACCCTGGACCTGCCTCCTTTCCCTTCCCATGCTACCTTGTAGCATAATCACCCTACACCTGCAGAAATAATCAAATAAGCCATTATGTGCAAGAGAAGGTAAATTATCGGGGTTCCTGGCTGGCTCAGTCGGTTCAGCATCTGACTCTTAGTTTTGGCTCAGGTCATGACCTCAGGGTCCTGAGATTGAGCCGTGGGGCGTACTCATGCTCTGTGCTGAGTCTTTCCCCTCTGCCCTTCCCCCCCCCCCCACTCGTGTGCTCTCTATCCCAAATAAATACATAAATCTTTTTAAAAAGTGTAGGTCATTGTTAGCAGCTTTGATTCAATGTCACAAAATATTCACCCCTCCCATCTCCTAGACTGTGATTACTATAGATTCTTTCTCCATTCATGAGTTATTTTGCTCTGGACTAATCTCTCATCTATGCTGTTCAGTAGAGATGGCTTCTGTACTGAAAATAAAAGTTGCTTCCTTCCTCTGCACGGGAGCTTTTGCACATGCTTGTGGTGAGTGCACTTTATCCCAGTGTGCCTTTCCGTGGTTGTCACAGTCTGCATGGACTCCAACCCACATGGCTGAGTAGGTAGGAAAGGAGAGGGTTACTGTAAATTTCTGCCGCTCTCCTTCTAGTGGGGCTGCAGAGGTGCCGGCAATCAAAAAGACGTCCCAGCATCAGGGGCAGAGCAGCCTTGCCGCAGAGTCAGGGACAGACGTTCTGCGCCTCTGCCGCGTCCAGTTCGTCCCACCGTATTGCGGAGACCTCATGCGGATTGTCCTTCTTTGAAATAACTTACTTAATGATGTCCTCCAGTTTCAACTATAGCAAATAATTTGTTGAACAAAAAGAAATATTGATATTAAAGGAGAAAAAAATGACTTCCTTTAGCAAACAAAGCCGTGATATTCAAATTTAATTAACCAAGAAGCCCCCAAACCACAGAGCACAGTCACCCAGCATTGACAATTAATTAGCTTTGCATCTGAAAGAGCCACAGGTATTGAGCAAAGAGTTGTGGATTAAAGGCTTTTTTTCCTCTGCCCATGCTGTCCATTTCTAGCTCTCACACCCTGATAGCACTTGGCTGCTTCAGGCATCAAATTATTTCTGGAGTGAGTAACTCCATGTCAGTTTCTCATTTCACGTGATCATAATACCGGAAGAGCGGGAATAAAGCCCCGTTTCTTTTCAAATAAAGACCTCAAAGGTGAACACCACCATGGCTATTCCATTTCTGCTGCCTTTCAGGATAATTCCCTGCCAAACAGCTAAGGAAGATAAATATTAAGGTAAACTCCTGGGGAATGAGTGGTCACCCTGGGCTTTTAAGTGGGCTATCTTGTTTAGGGTAAATCATGCAATTTCTGCCTTGAACATTACATTAGCATATGCATCAAGGATTTAACTAGAAAGTACTGGAGTTAGCATTTACAAGGCAGCATGATGTAATGAAAAGAACATTAGATTCATTGGATTCTTAAAATCGAATTATCTGGAATATGCTTATTCCTGGAAGGAATCTTAATTTTAGTTTAGACGGTCTTTGTACTGCAGAAGATCTATGGGCGTGTACACTTTCGCACACAAACACACACACTGGACAATTCTTTCTCACCAGAGAAATCAGGCCTTCGTATTCCCCGAGGAATGGGCTCTCATTAGCCTGTGATTGTCTTTTTCTGTCTATAGCTGGATGGTCATTACTTGGTTTCATCTACTTCATTCAGTAAGACTAGCCAGTTCTCAATTATTTGTGTTTATGAAATATCCGAGGGATCGTAGTTCACTATGATCATATATATCTGGTTTGAGATGGAGTTTTAAATTTATATTTGCACTTACTCGGGTCTGGTGTCCTAGGTGCTCAGAGTTCTTTTTTTTTTTTTTTTTTTTTTAAGATTTTATTCATTTATCTGAGAGAGAGAGCATGAGCGAGGAGAGGGGCAGAGGGAGAAGCAGACTCCCCACTGAGCAAGGAGCCCAATGCGGGGCTCCATCCCAGGACCCGGGGCCCATGACCCCGATGTAGCAAAGATGTTAGGATTCAAAGCCGACGGCCCAGAAAGAATTCTTGAGACGTCTTTGGTGCAAAAAGGTGGTTTTATTACAGCACGGGACAGGACCCGCTGCCCTGCGGTTGTGAGGAGTGGCTGATTATATAGTTTCAAGTTGGGAGGGCGTTAGGAAAAGCTTAAGTCTCTAAGGAATCTGGAAGCAAGGTTTCCAGGACCTTGAGAGGGCTGGCTATTGTTAAGAAAAGGTCGTTTACTACAGTCTAATAAAACCTTAGTCATGAGACCCTTTAGATGTGTACTGGTGGGTCTTACGCTCTGGGTGAGGGGGTAATTGACAACACGTATCTTGGGGAGCGGGTGGTTAGAGATAAAGGAAATGTCCACAGGAATTTTTATATGTTTAAGTAGACTTAACAGGATCCTGGGGGATCGGGCTAAGATTGCCTTTTGCCCTTAGCAAGGTGTTAACATCGAGGCAGCTGAGTCCCTCGAGGAATGTCACTCTGCCTGTTTCAGGGACTTGTCAGTGGGCTCTGCGTAGCAAGGAAATTTAATTTTTCTTTTGCCTTCGTTTTCCACATCAACCTGAGAGGAAGGCAGATGCCACCCAGGTGCCCCCACAGTTCCTTTAATTTATGTATGACTGGGCCCCATGTACAAACGTATGGCTCAGGAAGAGGTTACATCATGTAGTTTCCTGGGTACTAAGCTGGCTTGGCCTGGACAGATCAGGCCAGAGATGAAGCTCTGCGGACAGGAAGCCCCTGGTCAGAAGGGAACCACTAGAAGGTCTGCTAGCACAGGGACAAGTGTGTAAGGACCCAAGTGCAAATGGGGGGAAAGCCCAGGGCCATGAACCCGGGCTGGAACAGAAGTCCAGCTAGCCAAGTAGAAGCCAGGAGGCAGGAGACTGGGAAGCTGGGTTAGGAGTCTGGGAAGACCAAGACCCTAGCCCCAGTGCACAGCCCCTGGCCCCATGTCAGGCTTCAGGCAAGGCTGTGTCCTGCGGGAATGGGGCAGTGTGCCCACACCGGGCCCGTGTCTTACCTGCCACTGTCCAGATGCATTTCAAGGAGAACGCCCCGGGCGCTCCTCCAGACCGCGGGGCTCCTTAGGTCTTTCTCCTCCCTGAGAAAGCTCTTCCTGGTGTGTATCGTGGGTCAGGAGGCTGCAGCCCTCCCCCCACCCCGCAGAGAGCAGGGAGTACAGGAAGTGTAGCTTTGTAGGTGTGTATAGAGAGCAATAAGGCTACGCAGGTAATGAAGAAATTAACAGCTCTGGAGTCAAGTTCGGGGGTATGTCCCCTGGCATCCAAGGCAGTGGACGAGTTGGCAGTGGGCTCCTTTAGACCTGTTAGGCAGGAGTAGAGGTAAGTTCAGGGTTATTCCATCTTCCAAGGTTCTTAAGAGTAGCGTGCGTGCACTTTCTTGAGATAGGACTGATCGCACACGTTTGAAGCAAGACGCATCTTCCCAGAGGTCCCTCCATCTCAGAAACAGAGCTTCCTGGTCCCGCGTGAGCATTTCCCTCCAGGTCCTGCCCTGGCGTTGGTCATCTGGGCAGGATTGGGGACGGGCACGAGGTTTGCAGGATGTGTAGAGATAGGAAAGGGAATAAAGAAGGCCACATGTCTCCAAGGCTGCCCGTAGAAGGCGGCACCAAGTCGTCCAGTTCTGGACAAGTTCATTGGAGCAGAGGTCCCCCACCTTCTCTTCAGCCCGGGGACCCCGCCTCCTGCAGATGGCTCCCCGCTCCATCAGTGATCCCCTGGACGGAATATCCAAGGAAGCCAAGAAGACCAACCTGTGACAATGTCCAGAGTCTTGCTTCCAGACAGGCGGAAGTGAGCCAGGCTCGGTGAACGGTGGGTTATAAGCAGCAGCTGCATTTTATTTTTTTAAACATCTTTATTTGGGGCTAGGCAAGCATCTCTCTTTTCATAACAAGGACCTTGGCTCGGCAAACACTCTCATAGGTACCCAGCTTTACGCAAAGAAGGTTTTACTTGGAATCGCTTTTGCAAAAACCGTAGCTTACGAACACGTTCTTTCTGCTCCCATTATTTTTGACATGAGCCGTATTTTTTCATTTATTCATAATCTTCTCCCTCTGACCATGAAAAATATCCAGACACGAATGGATTTGCGATATCGACCAACGACATGGTTTTCAGATACTGCTCTTTTGCCCGTGTGGTGCCCCCGGGTGTGGGTGAATGGTGTGCCGCTCAGATAACACTGTTTGGGAGAAGCTTCCAGATCTAGCCTGCTGGTGAGACTCTTTAACTGGGTGGCAGGGACCCCCGCCGCATGTCTGCAGGCTCCTTCACGCTTCTGTTTATCTCCGCTGCCACGGAGCCAGAAGCAAGTTATCGGTCATGCTGGGTTATGTGGATTCTTCTCCTGTATCCATTTTCGCAGTGGACTCTTGGACACAGAGCGGCTGCTGGGTGACTCACAGATGACTTTCGTGATATCCACAGCCCATTGATTGCATAGTCGTTCTGTGTATAGCTGCCATCCGGTAAACACCGATGGACTGATTGAGTTTCCCAAGCATTCACATGCATTCTAAGCAGCTTTCAGCATCCTGCGGGTGTCTTTAGAGGGAGGGGCACGAGGTAGTGGTGGATGGTACACACGGATGTCTGTTGTTATTGTCATGCAAGGGCTCACTCTGGGTTGGGACTATAGGGACAGAGAAGCCATTTTCGTCTAATTTGCCATTCACGTCCTAATTCTGGGCATGACCTGACTCACTCAGTGGAGACATTCTTCCCCTGTGCTATGAAGGTACGTTGCTAGGCAACCAGATCAGTAATTGGTAAATGCTTATATATGATTTGATTTGAGTTCCACACAAAAATATATAACTGCTTTTTTTGTGGAGCAGTGGTTTCATTATTAAGCAAACGATTATCATCTGTTTTTTTTTTTTTTTTTTTTTTTTTTTTTTTTGCCCAAATAAAATAAGATAACTGCTTTCATTTATCAAGTTGGGTAATAACATGACGTTGTGGACCAACCTGGGCCCCAGATGAGCGAAAGCTTGAATCCTGATCTCAAGTGTGAGAATCACTAGTCCCACGATGGTGGAGAAAATCTGGTAACTTCTGAGCCTTCATTTTTTTTTTTTTTTTTTTTTCCGAACATGTCACTTGCGGGTACAGATCCCTTTCCAACTTCTTACCCCAGATCGCTGCGTGAAGATGGGTGTGACCGTGGGTGGAAAATGCTTTAGAAAGAGTTAAGACCATCCAAGGTCTGAGTGTTATCTAAAACTTCAGGCTCCTTGAGCACGGGGCTTTTTGTGTCGTAACCTCCAAGGCTGGATGGATCCGGCAGCTCCAAGCAGCGTCCACACTGTCCCCTCAACAAGGCACAAAGCTCTGGGGCGGGAGGCAGGTGCAGAAGAAAGGACGCGTGTGGTATTGACCTTCAGGGAGCTGGACGCAGCGCTAGAAACACTGACAGAGAAGCACTGCCCCCACCGCAGAGCAGCATCTCATTAGGGGTTGGAACCTCAGATAGATTCTCTTAAGACCAATGGCTGTAAGACTTCAAGGACACAGGTGAGGCCCCCCAAAGGCTGAAGGAGTCGATGACGGCAACTTACAGGAGCCCCTGAAGAATGGGCAGATTTTTAAGAGAAGAATCTGGGTGACTTCATAGAAATGATCACTGTGGGTGAGCGCTGTGCGTTAAACTCTAGATGTCAGTTCGTTTCCGAACTCTGATCGCGATGGGCTGCACTGTTCCGGGCTGCACTGTTCCGTGCAACGTGGTGCTGAGATTAATGGTCAGCTGTTGTTTTACTCCTGATGGTAAACATTTTATTTGAAGTCATGTCCTGAATTATCTTCCCGCACTAATGAAATGGATCATTTACATAAAAATCAGGAAAACCCCAAGACCCCGTGTGCTTTTCAGCCTCAGGAGACATGGAAATGACCTCGGTGACAGCCAATTACAGCCTGGAAAGGTGAAGGAGAAATGCTCTTCTTCCCTGCTGGGGAGTCTCCGACCCACACATCATACTTCGAGGCCGGGCCCCAGTGCTTTCCAGCCGGCGTGGTTTCCAAACGATGCGTGACTGGTGTTTTGTTGCTGTTGTTTCTGGTTTTTTATGCGCACATGGACATCCTACTTGTTTCCAGAAGCTTTGCCTCAGACCACTGGTTCTTGTCATGTATCCTCTCTATTTCTAATCGGCTTTATTTTCTTCGACCCCCCCGCGTCACTGACCCTGCAGATTTCTGAGGAGCTGCTGTGGTCTGTCATGTCATTGCTTATTATCAGGCCGTCTTAATCCTCCAGGCATTGAAATATTTTCTAGTGGCACAGAAGCCCTCGCAGCCCAGGGCAGCCCCGGCCACGGTCACGTTAGATGAGAGTGGGGTGTCTTTTACAAGCTGACAGTGGACGTCCGATCCCTGTCGTCCCCTCCTGGGTCAGGACCCTTTCTGTGCGGCAGATGGGGCAGTGTGGAGGCCTCCCTCACCTCCCCTCCGATTTAGTACAGCTTGAATGACCTCTTAATTTATATAAACCATTTACCCACCTCTCTGAGCATCCCGCACTTGGACACCCCCCCGGGATGAGAAGAAATGATCTCTTTGGGGCGCCTGGGCGGCTCAGTCGGTGAAGTGTCCAGATCTTGATCTCCACTCGGGTCTTGATCTCAGGGTCATGAGTTTGAGCCCCCACACTGGGCTCTGCGCTGGGAATGGAGCCTACTTTAAAAAAAAAAAAAAAAAAAAAAGGAAATGCTCTCAGAATGTGGTTGGCAAAACACAGTATGTCAATTCCAAAAAGGATAGTGAATCCTTAAAAAAATGGCTATGTTGCCTGATACTCCTGCCCGTTCTCTAAAGAAAGTTCTATTCCTCATGAAGCTAATAATAATTCTCCATGTATTGTTAAGTCAGCATTTTAGTAATCTCTGCACACTAAGGGTGGCAGACCCCAATTTAATTCTCATGAGATACACTTGTCATGAGGTGCTTTCCATTTAAGCTCCCACAATTCTGAAAATTCCAGGTCAAATGGTCTGTCCCACAAATGCAAAAAAAATTTTTTTAAAAAAAGGATCCTCATAAAGTCCCCCTCTGATCTATATAACTGAGACCTAAGATTTTCCCCCAACTAACCCAATTACATTTAACCAGGTACTATTTACCTCTTTTTTTTTTTTTTTTTAAAGATCTGGGTAGATCTGGCCAATGAAAAGAAGTGAGCATCCCATAGGAAGGTGACTTCAATTCCAACCTGATTCCTAGAATCAGAGAGCATCCCACAGTGTGTTAGGGTAGCTGTCTCCTGGTGGGATGACAAGGCTGGGGAGAGGAAGGGCCAGAACCCAGTCGGAAAAACTGAGCCCATCAGTTTAAATTCTTGCCAAATTCCCAGCCTCATAAGGCTTAGCGTGGCACCAATTTCCTTATACGCATTCAGTAACTATGAATTTCATCCTGTTAGAGAGACGATCTGTTTTCTTGAAATAAGGCACAGAGACGTAAATGAAGCTTATGGATATTTAGAGATGTGTGCTGGGATGCATAGCTTGAAGTCACCAAGGATAGTATCTGTGATAAGAATGAGACAAGTAGGGGCGCCTGGGTGGCTCAGTCGTTAAGCGTCTGCCTTTGGCTCAGGTCATGATCCCAGAGTCCTGGGATCGAGCCCCCCATCGAGCCCCCCATCGAGCCCCCCATCGGGCTCCCTGCTCAGCGGGGAGTCTGCTTCTCCCTCTCCCACTCCCCTGCTTCTCTTTCTTCTCTCGCTGTCTCTCTCTCTCTGTCAAAAAAAAAAAAAAAAAGAATAAAATCTTAAGAAAAAAAGAATGAGACAAGTAAATATAGCTTATAGTAGTGTTTTAGGGCTTTTTGGTTGTTTGAAATCTTCTAAGACGACCGCTAAGTTGTTTTTTTCCCTATGAAGAAAGAATTTATTAGAAGGCATTAATTACACATCTAGCCAAAATGTCTTTACCTGTTGAATTCTTTCAATTCTTTCATGACTCTGTCTCCTTTGTGTCACCAAGTAATACAATTATTCATGAGAGATTCCTAGACCCCAACCTTCCTCTCTCTGCCCGTCACTGAAGTGCTATATAATAAAAGCAGAAGCTGCTGACTTCCAAGAAGCTGGAACATACAAGACCGATCAGATCAAACAGCTGGCTCTAATACTGTCGAAATTAAAGTAAAATGTTCTCATAGAACATAAAGCTATAAAACATGGCTCTTATTAATTTTTCCGATTCGGGAATTCTCTTGAGTACACTTATTTCCTATACATGTTTTAGAAAGAAAGTAATTTTTAACTGTATTCTCAAAATAATTCCCTTCATTACTATTTTTCTGCATTGAAGCCAGTAGAGGCTTCCCTAAATGGAATTTAGTGATTCCAGGAATCATTTCAGAAACTCTGCCTTGGAAGAGATTTTGGGAATCATCTGATTCTCCCAACACATGCCTCGTTCCCCCTAATATTCCCTAGAAGTGGTTTTCTAGCTCCTCCTTGGGCATTTCCAGTGACAGAAAACTCACTATTTTATGAAACAGACCCATGACTAATGTGTTACTCTAGTTTCTAGAAAGATAAGCCTTAGACTTGTAAACCCGTGTGTGTTTCTGTCCCACCTGCCTGTTTTGCTCCCTAGAGAGACAGGGTTGCACAACATGGGGCGGGCAGACCCACCTTTAGTCTCCTCTTGTCTTCCTACAATCCTACAAAATGCCATCTATTAAGAAATTCCTTTGTCCCGAACCCCTAACACACAGTCTTATTTCATTTTCCTAGAAAGTCTACCATTTTTGTTTGACTTGACTACACAGAAACTGAGTGTGATCATCGTGCCGATGACGGTGACGATGGTCATGTTTTCGCACGCCAACCAATCGCCAGGTGCTATGCACACCCTTCACATACACTATAAACAGTCGGGATTGAAGTGATTTGCCCGTTATCTACCCAGTGTCTGAAGAAGCTGGATGTTCAGATTCAGGTCAGATGCTAAAGGACTCCGGAGTTCATTCTTGAAAGCCCTGTTTCTTTGTGAAATGGAAGGATCATTGTCTTCCTCTGCGGGTTGTCTGAGACCGAATAAGATGGCTTGTGAGGCTTGAAAAATTCTTCCTGCTACATGTCAGTTACTCATTTTTTAAAAGATTTTATTTATTTGTGAAAAAGAGCGAGAACACATGCACTCGAGAGGGGGTAGGGGCTGAGGGACAAGCAGACTCCGTGCTGATCGTGGAGCCCAATGTGGGGCTCGATCCCACAACCCAGGGATCATGATTGAGCTGAAATCAAGACACAGATGCTGAACCGACTGAGCCACCCAGGCGCCCCTATTCATTTTTTTTTCTTTTTTTTCTTTTTTCAAAGACCGTTTTTTTAGAAGACTTTTCCTTCCCTTTTCTCCTGGTTTCTATTCTCTGGGCTAAATAGCCCCAGATCCTTCAGTCTTCATTCATTCATTCATTCATTCAGCATATCCTTGTGCTCCTTTGGCCCCACTGGGATTTACATTCTAGAGAGGAAACGGACAATAAACAACACAAATGATGACTAAGTAAGTCACCTGCTGTGTTAGAAGACAGGAAGTGCCACGCAGGGGATGGGTGGGTGAGGCCGGCGGGGTAAGAGGAACGAGGAGATTGGGGGCGGGTGCTGGTGGTTCATGTACTATGGCTGTGTAACCAGTTACCCCAAAACTTCATGGCTTAAGTCAACAACGATCACTTATCATCTCTCATGGTCTCTGGAGTTCAGAAATTTGGGACAAGGCATAGTGGGGTGGCTTATCTAGGCTCACAGTGCCTTGGGCCTCAGCCAGAAGACTCAAAGTATGGCCACTGCCATCATCTGAAGGCTCATGTACTCAGATGTCTGGTGGTTGATTCTTGCTGTCGACTGGATGCCTCTGCTTTTCTCTGTGTGGCCTTTTCCACGTGACACAGGCTTCCTCACAAGGCAGAGGCCAGGTTCAAAGATAGAGCTGGTAGAAGCCATATTTTCTGTTCTGACCCAACCTTGGAGGTCATGCAACATCATTCCCACCACATTTTGTTGGTCAAGGCAATTTTGAAGTTCCAATGGCATTTGAAGAGAAGGAAAGTAGACCGTGCCTGTTGATGGAGACACATCAATGTCACGTCCTGGGAAGAGAATGTGGAATGGGAGACATGTGGGTGCAGCCATCTTTGGAAAGTGCAGCCTGACGTGGTGGGCAGGGTGGGTTCCCTGATGTGGTAACACGTGAAGAAAGATTTGAAGGAGGTAGAGGAGCGAGCCATGTGCCTACCTCTACCTGGGCCAGAGTGTTCCAGGCTAAGGCAGGAGTCTGTGCAAAGGCCCTGCAGTGGGAGTGAACCAGGAGCATTTGGAGGCTAGTATGGCTCGATGAGAGTAGCTGAAGACCAAGAATAGTAGGAAGGGTGGTCTGAGGTAAGAGGGACGGTACATGGAAGGCTTTCTAGTCCACTGTAATTACTTCGGCTTTTCTATGAGATGAGAAGCAAAATGGAGGAGTTGGGTTTTCTGAGCAGTTGTGTTTTAAATGAACCACTCTGACAACCGTGTGGAAAACAGCCTGGGCAGTGAGGTTGCAGGCTGGGGAAGGACAACAGAGGAAGGACGAGTTAGGAGACTCTTCTAGAAACCCAGGCAAGAGGGGTTAGTGGCTCAGACAGAGACAGTGGCGGTCAAGGCAGTGGCCACAGGCGGCGGATCGTGGATGCATTCTGGAGTTACAGCCCAGACAGTTTCCTGATGGATCGGCTGCATGGTGTGAGAGAGAGAGGAGTCAGACATGCTGGGGCCATTGCATGGACGGGACTGTCATTTTCTAGAAGAGGGGAAGCCAAGGAAACAGTTTTTCAGGAAAAGATCAAGAATTTAGTGTCTAAGCCCGAGACCTTGATTAGATATCCAAATAGAATTGGGGAGGGGGTAGCTGGATAACTAAATACAGATTTCTGGAGAGAGGTCTAAGCTGGAAATAAAAATTTAGGGGTCCTGGGCATTGCGATGTTATTTAAATGGTGTTCCTGGGAGATAACAGCCAGAGACAGAGGGTAGACATGGAGGAGCCCTGAGGCATCCCGCCTCTGAGGAGTGAGGGGAAAGGGAAGAAACCAGCTGGGAACACCAGAAAGGCATGGCCAGGAATGTCCTGGAAGCATTCACAAAAGCGAAGGATATAATCACTGCTTTGATGGGTCAGGAGAGAGGGGTCTGAGAACCACACCACTGAGCTATGGCGCAAGTCATCAGCAGCCAGACAAGAGCCCTTCTGGAGCAGCTGGGGGTTGGATCCCCCCCGCCCCACCATGGAATGTGCTCAGAGGCAGGGGGAGGAGAGGAACCAGAGAAAACAAGGATAGACAGGTCTTGCCCTGAGTTTTGGGCAAAGATGAGCAAGGAAACAGAACGGGAGCCAACCAGGGAAGACGAACCAAGAAGAGGTGTTTTTCCTTTAAGACAGGAGAAACAGGGGCACCTGGGTGGCTCAGTGGGTTAATCCTCTGCCTTTGGCTCAGGTCATGATCTCAGGGTCCTGGGATCGAGCCCCACATCAGGCTCTCTGCTCGGCAGGGGGCCTGCTTCCTCCTTCTCTGCCTGCCTCTCTGCCTGTGTCTGCCTACTTGTGATCTCTGTCTGTCAAATAAATAAATAAAATCTTTAAAAAAAAAAAAAAAAAAGACAGGAGAAACAACAGCACGCTTGTATGCTGTTGGGAATGATCCAGTATCTTCCAGAATGAAAATCTGGCCTTGCAAGAGAGAGAGAGAGAGAGAAGGGACCCTGGGATGATGTCCTTGGGAGGGCCCTGCATATGATTTGACTCCCAGGACCCTCACTCTCCTCCACGCCGAGTGGGGTGTGGGTGGGCATGGGTGCTAGGAAGGAGGCTGGAAGGAATCCAGGAGTGAGTATATCAGAGTTGCTGCAATAACGTGGCCTCGTGGCCACCTGCTTTGATTTCCCCCCACCCCCCACCCCCCACCACCGCTCACTATAACAAGGATATGGTCTAAGTGTCGCAGAACGTTCGTATTGTAGGAGAGACGGTGTAAACTCCCAGCACTATAAGCGATGCCGGCAACCTCTCTCCTTCCCCATCTGCCCGCTCTGTGCCACCTTTGTTGGCTCCGACCTTCACCCCCGGCGCTTGCCCTTGAATTGCATTTTTTTCTTAAAGATGTTATTTTGGGGGACAGAGCACAAGGAGGGGAAGAGGGGCAAAGGGAGAGAAAAGCAGGCTCCCCGCTGAGCAGAGAGCCCGATGTGGGGCTCCGTCCCAGGACCCTAAGCTTGTGACCTGAGCCGAAGGCAGACGCTTCACCGAATAAGCCCCCGAGGCCCCCCTCATCAATGCATTTTGTATCAAAAGACACCCCGTCCCCCGCACAAATTCCCATTTTCCACACAAGCAGCCCATAGTCTCAGCACTGTATGTCTGGGCTGGACTGTGTTCTGTTTGGTGTTATGTTTCCAAAACCAGGTTGATTTATGTTTCCCCGTGGCCCTGGGCCGTGTGTTTTTCTTCCACAACCACACACAGAGTGAGCCTTGACGGGTCCTTCACCAGGGTGGTTGGGATTTTACAAGGTGTTCAAATTTCTAAATAACTCGTAAGGCCTCTCACACCGGAGTTCATACCAGAGAAGCTGTGGGATCATTAGCCTCGTCGGCGCTGTTGTTCCCCCAAAGACGGACCAGCAAACCAAGCTTTAGAAATCGCGACTGCAGATTGCAGCACAGTCGTATGGCTTTTTTCCCTCTCTGTATAGAAGTGATTCGGTGGCTCATGAAGTTTGCTGGGCGGTACTGAGGGGCCACTGCCGAGCCCTCGGAGGACAAACAGGGAACTATCAAGCCTCAGGAAGAACCAGAGGTTCTTTAAGAGAAAGAGGATAGAGAGTAAGCCTGGCACATCTGACTATCTGATTGGACACAGGATCCTACTCGCCCCTCATTGTCCCTCTTCTGCATTCTTTCCTTCCAGAGCGGCCCAGAAGCTAAACCTGTCTTCTAAAAAGAAGAAACATCGACCTTCCCTCTCGTCTGTGGCCGAGCCTCCCCTCTTCGCCACCAGCTTCAGCGGCATTCTGCAGACCTGCCCGCCCCCGGCCCCTCCCTGCCTGCTGCGGGCCGTCAACAAGGTGAAGGACACGCCGGGCCTGGGCAAGGTAGGTGCTGGGCGGGCGGGTCGCGCCGCTGGGGGTATAAGGGCGCAGAGCCCGGCTGGGCGGCTGACCCCGGAGGGTGACGGGGAGAACAGGAGACGGATTTAAATTTAAATTTAAATTCACTTGGGAGGACCGTAAACTTTGCTTTGGTTACGTGCACTGCGTTGCCAGTGAAGACCTTCCGGTTACTGGGGTCCGATCGGACGCGGGCAGGAAAAAAGCTGCTGTGCGGTGTTGGACGCGACTGTAACCATTTAAAAAAAAGGCAAAAAAAAGACCGCAGCAGGGGCAGGAGCCCCAGGGAAAACACAAATCCTAGAAAAGGAGGCCCACCCGCCAGCCGAGGCTATTAGGAGATGGGGCTTAGCTGGGTTTGGGGTCACTTTGTTTTCTGGCGTCACCCCCAAATGCTCCGCGTGACGTCACTGTCACTATTGCTCTCTGGCTGGGACATCAGCGGAGACTTCTAAAGATAGTTGACTCCAGAAAGGTGGCCGTTGTGCCTTTTCTCCTTTCCGTCGCATGTAGGATGGGGCACATCCTTGCCGGAGCCTCGCCTACCTCAAGTCATTCGCCTGCCCTTCTTTCTGGAAGGTCGCAGGTCTGGCTGAACACGATGAGGACCCAGCTCTTACTGTGGCCCTCTCCCCTTGACCCAGACTCCGCTGGTCAGGTTCATGGTCTTCCCATAACTCGGAGTCCTTCTGGAGCTTGGGGCTCTCTGCCCCTTCCCTGGGCCCCTTCTTCTCCTCCCTGTCTCTCTGCCTTCTCCCGTGCTCTCCCCACCACCCCCACCGCCCCAGTTTCACCGCCCTCTTGGGAAAGTATCAACTTGCTATGTTACTCTTCCCAATGGCGTTTCAACTTCGAGATGATGTTGAATAGAGCAATGCTTACTCCAGTGGAGTAAGCATCCAGTTCTGGAATGTTCCACGGCATGGGGCAGGGTAGACAGCTGTCCGCTGATGGTTTTCCCAGCCCAGAAGCAGAGTAGGGAATAAAGCTGTCCTAGTCTCACCAGCCAGGACAGAGATGGTGAAAACCTTACAAATCAGGATCCCTCTCTAGGGAAGGGCTCACAGGGGAAGCCACTGAGGGAGAGCAGGGACACCTCAATGGGGCAGTTTGGGGTGGTTGACAAGCCACCTTCTGGGGACGGTGGGCACAAATAAACACAGGGCGTTCAAATCTTT
Source organism: Mustela nigripes (assembly GCF_022355385.1). NCBI lineage: Eukaryota > Metazoa > Chordata > Mammalia > Carnivora > Mustelidae > Mustela > Mustela nigripes. The sequence goes on from NC_081566.1 coordinate 10,325,864, forward strand.
ATTTTTCTTTGTAACTGTGTTAAGATACCTATAAGGGGACATTTACCATGTGAGTCATTTAAATGGATGTGGGGTTTTGTTTTGCTAAGGAGTTTGGAACTCTAATGCTGGAGTGGAACTGCCCTGGGCAAAATGGACTTAGCTCTGTAGGCTTCTTCTGGGACAAGGGGACCAGGCAACCAAGGGACTGAAACAACAGAGTGTCACCAGCCAAGAAGATGACCCAGCGCTTGCATCAAAATTGTTTGGAGGGCACTGCTCAGCTAGAAGTGGACTAGATAGTATCCTACACACATAAGCAGGATTATAAATAAGATAAGTAGGTATGAGACCAGGGACAACCACAATTAAGATTATTATCATTAGTAAATGAAAGCTTGCAAATACTCTTATTTTTTTAATGGAAGAGACCCTCTGTCTCACGCGTTTGCTATCCTATATGCTTCTTCCAGTGCGAGAAAAAGGGGTGACGGGCGGTCCTCTGACCAGGAATGGCAGGAGGTCCTGAGTGTGTCTGAGGTGGTGTGTCACGGACTGGGCCATCAGACTGGGTGTCCCAGAAGGTGACCGTGCTGGGGAGCCTGGAGCTGCTGTGGGGGCACCCAGCCGCCTGACCTTGAGCAGGAAAGCACCCCTGCTTTCCCACCCCTGCTGCTTCACCGTAAGGAACTGCTAGTCCTTCCCCTCACGGAGGGACTCACTCCCATCAATGGAGCTCTGTTACAGAACTTCAGTATTAACAGCTCTAAGAAATACGGTGGATTTGACTACGGAGTGGGTGCCCTGTAGGAATCCTGAGGCTGGAAGTAGGGAAGCCTGATGGAATTGCCAGAAGCAAGCCCAGCTCAGCCCTGCCCTCTTGTGCCTCAGCCGCCCCAGGTCTTCCTCCGGAGACCCGGGAGGTTCTCACTGGTGCAGAAGAGGCCGATGGGTTTATTTAGCTCAAACCCTCTCCTTTCATGAACAAAGTAACTGAAGCCCCCCCAGAGGGTAAGAGGTCGTCTGGTGCCCCCTGAGTCAGGAGCATTAAAGCCGTTTTATTTTCTAGGTCTCACTAGGCTGCCACGAGATATACATGAGTTTTAAAATTTGCCTTACCTTGTCTCCAAGAATGTGTGGGGGTCACGGTGGTAGCAAAGGACGCTGGGAGAGAAAGGCCCCGGGGGAGCCCCGAAGAGCCGACGCACAGTGAGATCGGAGGTGCTCCATCGCGTCCCCTGCCGGTGCCAGCAGCTCCCCAGACCGTCCATCACCCAGCATCCGGGCAGCCACTGAGCACCAGTTGAGGCCAGAGCTCTTCCGGATGCCATGGCGATGGAAGACTTTACAAGTAACTTCAGTGTACTTGAAGCTCAAGTTCAGCAAACACAGGAAACACCCCAACCTCATCAGCATCTGGGGCTCTCCTGGGCACACTGATATTATTCCATGGGCACCTGTTATGTGTCAGGCACAGCCCCAAGCTGGGCACTAGGCTTGCAGTCACCGGCACACAAGGCAGAATGCCAGTCCTCACAGCACTTAGAACCTTGTGCATTACTCCAGTCAGTCTTAGGAATCTCACCAGTAGGGTGAGAATCTCACCAGTAGGGCAGCCCCATCAGTTAAGCGTCGGACTCCTCATTTCAGCTCAACTCACCATCTCAGGGTGGAGAGATGGAGCCCTGCTTCGGGCTGCGCATTGGGTTCCGTGCTGGGCGTGGAACCTGCTTAAGATTCTCTTTCTCCCTCTGCCTTTCCCTCCCTGCTCACGCACGTGTGCTCATGCACACGCTCAATCTCTTAAAAAAACTCTTTAAATGAAATCTCACCAATTTGGACCAAAATGAAGGACAATCTGATTTAAGGAAAAGTTGGAATTACTTCCAAGTAATATAAACAAAACTATACTAAGTGGTGTTGTAGAGACATTCTTAATGAATAGATAAAAATGATTAGTGGATGAAAGCAGCTTAGTCCCTGCTTGTATTTCATTGGTTTGGCTTATATGTAAATGATACCTCTAATCTGTTTGAAAATGGCTCCTTCTCCTAAGTCAGTAAACGCTCCTTGTGAAATTTATTTGCACAATTAATTAACATCCATGATTAAGATTCATTTGTTAGTTGTCACAGCTTAGTGTCAGAGCTCTTTGTCTTGGATTACAAGCTTCTAGAGCAAATCACGTTATCTGTTTAACTCCCGGAGTGTGAGGTTCTGCCGTCGTGCCTCCCATGGGCGGCACTTTTGAAGACGAAACTGGTAATGGTGACAGTCATGTCCCCCCATACATTGGGTAATTCTCCTCTTGTCAGGAGAATACCCAAAGGGAAATCCATGAAGCATGAAGGTGCAGAGGAGCCTTCTTTTTCCTTTAGAATTTCTGGGAATGCCTCCAAAGCACGCCATGAGACCTCAGCCCGTTGACCCCCCAGTCGTGTTTTGGGAATATAAGAAAACTCTAATAGGTGAGCGTTAGCAGCAAGAGAATAGATCCAAAGAATATGGAAAGACCCCACAAATTTGGATGGCGTGATCATGAGGAAACATGATGGAAAATTAAGCTGGGGCAGGATGGGGAGGGCTTGTCATTCTTGAGTCACTCAGCGATCATCTGGAGAGGCCCTGAGTCCCAGAAGGGCACAGGACAGCGGAGCTGGTTGGCTGCTCTGGGCACATCCTTGTAAAGGAAGAGGGGAGGGGCGTCCTGATCTCCATGAACTCGAGGCTCCTGCGACAATGTTTGCCTGGCTTGTAGCCTCAGCCCCTGCTCCTGTGCCAGCCATGCTGTTCCCTGCTCCTGGGGATCTGTCCCCCTCACCATCCACCCGCACCCATCTCTGCATTTCTCCGGGGCTTCCTCGAGATGTCTCCTCTTCAGGCCGTGCAGCCGAGAGGCAGGCGACTTGGTGGGGTCCTCGGAGCTGTGATTTAGAAACAGACTTGCTTGTCTCCTGTGCAGTCGAGGCTGGGGCTGTTTGCTCACTCTTCTCAGTCCTTGATTTTAACCCGTCTGTATTGTGTTCATCACTATTTGTCAAACCCAGTAGCAGCGTATTTTGACCTGCATTGAAAGGTATGGTCTCTAAATTCTCTCTCTCTCTCTCACTCTCTCTCTCTCTCACACACATACACACACACACACACACACACACACACACGTCCGGTGTCACCACCAGCTCCTACATTGTCTACATTAAGCTTCATTCTAAACTGTCTCTTGTTTGATGTGGAAGCTCCTAGTGTAGAAAAAAAAACGATTAAAAAAAAGCACGTGAGCTTCTTAGTGAAGACTGTGTCTTTTACAGATTTATAAGCCTTTTTACGGTCAAAGCCTTCCGATTAGAGGCACACCTCAGAGATGTCGTTCGGTAGCAGAGCATTACAGTAAAAGCAAAGATCACAGTGAAGTTGGCCAAATGAATTTTTTGGTTTCTCAGCGCATATAAAAATTATGTTTATACGATACTGTGATCTGTCAGGTGTGTAGTAGTGTTTGTCTTAAAAAAGCTTTAATTCCTTAATTAAAACTACTTTACTGTTAAAACATGCTACCCATCTGAGCTTTCAGGGAGTCGTAATCTTTTTGCTGCTAGAGGGTCTCTCGTCCACGTTGGTGGCTGCTGAGGGGTCGGGGTGGTGGGCGCTGAAGGTTGGGGTGGCCCTGGCGATTTCATAAAATAAGACAAAAGTGAAGTTTGGCTCATTAATGGACGCTGCCTTTCATGAGGGATTTCTCTGGGGCATGCGATGCTGTGGGATAGCGTTGGACCCGTGGGAGAAATTCTCCCAGAGCTGGAGTCAGTCCTCTCAAACCCTGCTGCTGTCTTATCAACTTAGTTTATGGGATATTCCGAACCTCGGTTGTCGTTTCAACGGTCTTCACGGCATCTCCAGCAGAAGTACATTCCATCGACGAAACCACTTGCCTTGCGCCTCCATGAGAGGCCGCTTCATCCGTTCGGTTCCATCGTGAGGTTGCAGCCCGTCCGTCCCGTCCTCGGGCTCCGCTCCTGATGCTCGTTCTCCTGCGCTTTCCTCCCCTTCTGCAGTGACTTCCTTCCCTGAAGTCTTGAACCCCTCAGAGTCCTCCCTGAGGGTTGCAGTCAACTGCCTCCAAACCCCTGTGAATGTTGATATTTTGACGACTTCCCATGAATCACGGGTGTTCATAATGGCATCTAGAGTAGATGAAACAGAAAGGTGAATCCTTTCCAGAAGGCTTTTGATTTACGTTGCCCAGATCCGTCAGAGGAATCACGCTCTGTGGCAGCTGTAGCCAAATGAAATGTAGTTCTTCAGTATTAAGACTTGAAAGTGAAAATTACTTCATGACCCATGGGCTTAGAATGGATGTTGTGTTAGTGGTCATGAAAACAACACTAATCTCATTGTCCGGTTCCGTCAGAGCTCTTGGGTGCCCAGGTGCATTGTCAGTGAGCAGTAATGTTTTGAAAGGAATCTTTTTTCTGAGTAGTGGGTCTAAACAGTGGGCTTAAAAATCTTCAGGAAACCAGGTTGTAAACAAATGTGCTGTCGTCCAGGCCTTGTTGCTCTGGTCACAGAGCAGAGTAGAGTAGAGTAGAGCAGAGTAGACTTAGCATCCCTCTTAAGGGTCCTAGGATTTCTGGAATGGCACCGGAGCGCTGGCTTCCCCTTAAAGTCACCAGCTGCACGAGCCCCTCACAGGAGAGTCAGCCTGCCCTTTGAAGCTTTGAAGCTAGACATTGACTTCTCTCTGGTTGTGAAAGCTCTAGATGGCATCTTCCAGGGCAAGGCTGTTTCATCGACATTGAAATCTGATGTTGCATGTAGCCGCCTTCATGACTTCTCGGAGCTGGATCTTCTGGAGAACTTGCTGCAGCTTCTCCATCAGCACCTGCTGCTTCAACTTGCACTTCTGTCCAGACGACTTCTTTCTGGAGACCTTGTGAATCAATCTCTGCCAGCGTCAGACTTTCTTCTGTGGCTCCCTCACCTCTCTGAGCCTTCCCAGAGTTCAGTCAGGGCCTTGCTCTGGGTGAGGCTTTGGCTTAAGGGAATGTCATGGCTGATGGCTCTTCTGTCCAGACGACCGAAATGTCCTCCGTATGCGCTGTAAGGCTGTTTCGCTCTCTTCTCATTCATGCGTTCTCTGGGGCAGCCCTCGTCATTTCCTTCATGAACTTTCCCTTTGCATTCACAGCTCGGCTCATGCTTGGTGCTAGAGGCCCAGCTTCCATCTTATCTCAGCTTCCACACGCCTTCCGCACTCAACTTAATCACATCTAACTTTTTTTTTTTAAACGATTTGTATTTATTTATTTGACAGACAGAGATGACAAGTAGGCAGAGAGGCAGGCAGAGGGAGAGAGGAGGAAGCAGGCTCCCCGCCGAGCAGAGAGCCCGACGCGGGGCTTGATCCCAGGACCCTGGGATCATGATCCGAGCTGAAGGCAGAGGCTTTAACCCACTAACCCAGGTGCCCCCTAACTTTTGATTTAAAGTGAGAACATGCGACTCTCCCTTTCCCTTGAACATGGAGGCCATTATAGGGTTATTAATTGGCTCAGTTTCGGCATAGCTGCATCTCCGGGAATAGGGGGGCTGAGGACAGGGAGAGAGATGGGGAACGGCTGGTCCGTGGAGCTGTGGGAAGCCACAGGTTATTTATTGATCAGTTCATCGTCCTAGATGGGCACAGTGTGTGACGCCCCAATTACAATAATAACAAAGATCACAGATCGCCATAACAAATAAATGAAAAAGTTTGAAATATCAGGCAAATTACCAAAATGGGACACACAGACAGGCGGTGAGCAGGTGCTGTTGGGAAAATGGCGCCGGGAGACTTGCCACAAACCTTCGATTCATAAAAAACGCAATGTCCAGGCAGTACAGTAAAACGAAACACAGGGAAACAAGGTCTGGCCATGTTGAACCCCTGGGACACTGTGGGGAAGAGGCAGCCAGGATTTCTGATATCCTGATTACAAGATGAGTACAACAAGACAGAAAAATTTGATTAAAATTATTTTTTTTAAGGTACTCCTGTAGCTCTTATTTATTCAACAAGTTGGAATGGCTGGTGTATCTCTCCCTCATCCAGGAAGTGATGCCGGCTTATGTGGAGGAGAATTTCACGCCTTTGAGCCCACCAAGGTCCAGGTTATTTAAACAGTCTGTAGATTGTCAAATTCCTCATTATCGGTTCAAGCATTCTTCATCCTGAAGCTTTATCGGAGAGAACGGGGAAAGATCCGGCCAGCCTTAGACATTCATTTCAGGTATATAGAAATGATGGAAAATTCTGGATCCCGCCACTCACTCACCAGCCACTACTCCATCCTTAATGCTACAGATGGGAAACGTGACTCGTGAGCTCTCTATTTCGGTGTGCTAGAGGGGGGCGGGAGCAGGGGGAAGAATGCGTAAATAATACTGCATAAATAATACAAAATAATTCATCCGGACGGCTAGCCTGATAGCTTTGTAAATTAAGTTGTCAGCTCTTCTGGGGAGTAAACTCATGTGACCTTCTACTCCCTAATTACAGATATTCCTTTCTCTGCTCTGCTGGTTTTGTTTGAGTCTGCTGAGCTCTTGTTCCTGGAGTTTGGTTCTCTGTCCTAACTTTCTTTCTTATTCTGACTCCTCCTCAGAGCTGTACCTGAGGAGAGGAAGCTTGGAAAAGATGTTCCAACTGGTCCACCTGGGTGGGTCCTTCCCACCCCCCACCCCCCACCCCCCAACCCCGCCTACCCCGCGGAGGTTTCCATGCAGTCCTAGTGCCCTCCCATCCCAGACTCTAGGGGCTTTTCCAAGGACCCAGCTGCTTCTGGAGCAAACCTGGATGCCCTCAATCATGGGGGCTTTCGTCTACACCTCCTAGGAGGCCACTCTTCACATTAAGCAGCTCTCATTCTTGCAAAAGACAGGGAAGTATTAGAAGATATTCTCTATTAAAGGCCACTTGGACAGAAAGGGTCCCAGTAAAACACATATAAAGAAAGTGGGGCGGGGTGCTTGGGTGACCTAGTTGGTTAAGAGACTGCTTTCAGCTCAGGTCATGATCCTGGAGTTCCAGGATTGAGTCCCACATTGGTGGGGGGGGGGGGGGGGCGCTGCTCAGCGGGGAGTCTGCTTCTCCCTCAGACCGACCCCCTCTCATGCTCTCTCTGGCTCTCTCTTCCTCTCTCTCTCTCTCAAGTAAATAATAAAAATAAAAATCTTAAAAGAAAGAAAGTGGGGTGCCATTTTGCTTTTCATTCCTAGCATGAGTGCCTTTAGTACTGCTGGCCAACTCATATGGAGGTAGTTTGCCGTTGTCTTTATAATCAGAAGGAAAACTAGAAGGGTAAGCAGCACGTTTCAGCTTCATTAGATCTGATTTTGGACAGGAGGGTGCATCACCATATATAAAATGCTCCATTCGGGGCTCTCTTTGCCAGGGGTTATCTACAAAGAACAAACTGAGTGAAATGGTTTGCAGGTAAGCAGGGAGGAATCATTGGGTTCTGTGGCCCGGAATTACCTGTTTTATGTCTTGGTCCATTATTGAAGTGTTCAGAGCTCAGGGAAGGGAAGAGATTCTTAGGTCCATTTTCTTCATAGAGCTACACTGTCTAGTTCTCTGAACTTCTGCCTGCCTTAGGTGGAGCAGGGGGCCTTCTGAAACTTTCCAGCTCAAGCTCCAGAGATGGGAAGTCCTCTAGACCCTGATCTCCATGGCCGTGCTGCAAAAGAGACCTCTGTAGGCAAGGGAGCTTTGAAAGCCTTGCATTCCTGCTGAAACAGCTTCTCAGTTTCTCTCCCTAGGTTGTAAACTTCTTGGGAGAAGGGAATCCTGTTCCTGCCATCTTGATAGCTCTTCGTGGCCAGCTTCCATGTTATGTGGGAGAAGGGAGAAGTTTTAGCTTACGAAGCTGATCGGTCATGAAGGCTTTAAAGCACAGTTTGCATGAGAGATGATTAATCTTTTCCCCCATTTTGTGATTTTCAGCCTCAAGTCTACCAGCTTTTTTTTAAGGGTATTTTTTTAAGGTATTATGGAGATGGTAGGCGTTGTGTGTATGTGTGCATGTGTGTGTAGACTCGCAAGCATATAGAAAGAGAAAGAGGAAGGTGATTTTTCTGAAGGGACTATTTAAAGGCCAGAAACCTGTGCCATAATTGGATAGGTTTGGGGCCTCCTGGAATACCTGTAATCCTAATTAGCATCCTGACTTATGGAATGAAAGCACGAGATGAAATGAGGGAATTCTCTCTGGAATAAATGCCACGTTCTCAATTAACCAAAGGGCAATAAGATGGATTATCATGTCAGACTAGGGCTTTTGATCATTCTTTGTCCAAAAACCACATTTTGGTCAGGCTCAGCACAATTAGACAATTACTGATATCAAAAGAATGGGAATAGTAGGTATATTTTAAGCTAACATTTCTCCAATCTTATCTTTCTGGGTCTTTCTCTTTCTAATGGCCGCAAGGAAAGTTAATCATGATTTGCTATAATTATCCCATCAAAATGGGATTGATAGTAATGCCGTATAAAAAATGGCGAGTCCAAACTGCTGAGTTAATTAGAAAGTTTCCCTTTGTGCCTCAGAGTTGGAAATGCTGTTCTAGCTTCCTGAGTGACTCGCATAACAAAACGTTTTTGAATTCCTTTCTAATGCTTCACTGAAGGAAAATGAATCATTATGGAAGGGGGGGAAATCATTCGGATGCATTCTTAAGAGCAAACCATAATTTTTTTGAGATTGCTAAATAGTTGCTGAATTAAAAGTCCTTCGATTACTCATTCTCTCCCATGGCTTTACGAGTCCATCTCAGGTCTGTTCTGGAATACCCTCTGAGCCCGTTTGGCTGCTAACCAAAATGCTGTATAGACTGGGTGGCTGAAATGAGAACTTATTTCTTCCAGTTCTGGGCACTGAGAAGCCCAAGGTCAGGGTGCTGGCAGATCTGGGATCCAGGGAGAGCTCCCTTCCCGGCATGCACATGGTGGTCATCTTGTCATATCTCACGTAGAAGACGAGGGAAGACAGGGGGAGAGGAAGCTCTCTCATCTCTTCTTAGAAGGGCACTCACCCCACTGGTGAGAGATCTACCCTCCTGCCCTAATTACCCCAGTGGCCCTCCCTCCTCATACCATTACCTGGGGATTAGCATCTGGACATAGGAATTTGGGGGAGCGGGTACCAACTAGCAGTCCAGTCCGGAACACTGACCTCTAATTAGAGTACTTGATCTCCCAGATAAACAATCAGAAATAGAACCATTAGAGGAGCTTTAGTGCTGGGGATGGGATTCCGTGCACATTCTTTTCCTGTTGGCTTGGTCTGCTCTGTGCTCCAGGCCACAGCCAGTGACTCCCGTAGACACTTTGTCCCCTGGAGCTGAGGTCTCTTTGCCACTACTGGTGAGATACTCGGTGGGTTCCTTCCCGGGGCATTGTACCAGCTGTAGCGAACCCGAGACTTTTTTTTGCCGAGACCAGTGATGATAAAAATCAGTCTCTGTTTCCCAGGGCTAGCTCCTTCAGTTCTCTTATTCCAGAGTGCAGGCTTGCTGGCACAAGACAAGGGAAGGAGCGCTCTTGCTTGCGCTATCCTGATGCTCCCCGGTGGCCCAGCTTACTTGCACTGCCTTGAAGACCCAATGGGTACGCATGACCCTTAGTCTGGAGCAGTTCAGACCAATGTGGGGCAAAAGTCGGAGGACTGAGACGGTGAGTTTGGGGCAGCTGTAGTGGTGGATGAGCTGCGGGCGGCGAGGCACTGGGAGAGCCTCGGGTCTGTTGTGGAGCGAGTTGGGAAGAGGATCAGGCCGGCATGTTACCTCCAGACACCCCCCCAGCCATCACCACTACACAAAACTCTTTCTCTCTGAGCCTCAAAACAGGAAGCCCTCGATGGAATATTGTGACTATTTTGCAGGGAAAAAAAAGAGGAGACTCTTTTCTCCCAAGGGTTATTTCCTTCAGCTGCTGGGCCAGATGCTCCCTGACCACCCCAGCAATGATTTGGGGAAGGAGGAGTAAGAGCCTTTGGGAATGCCTTACCGTGGGGGGAGCTGAGAGGGTTTGCTACTCTCCCTGCCTCTCACTCCATCCACACTCATAAGAAGTGGAGAAAATAGCACCCTCATAGGACTCCAGGACAAATAGAGCCATTCAGACCACCGCTGGCTCCACAGCCCTGAAATGGCCGTGTGCTCTGGTTACAAGTGTGGGAGGTAGGGTGTCGCATAAGGAGTGGATGTGGGAAGCCCAGCCCAGGAGGGCATGCAGGAAACAAAAGACCGTGATCCCACCTTCCCCAGAAAGCTTGCTGTCATCTACAGGTCTGCTCACCCTTCGCTTGGTTGGTTCCTGCCAATCCAATGGATAGTGCGGGAATGCCATTTCCATGGGAACACTTTCCCTGGTTAGGGGACCCAACTTTCTCTTCTTTGTATCTAGTACCTTTTGGATGGCTGATCTCCATCATTGACTGTTTAATGGATATCTGTTGACTATAAACTTCTGGATGGCAGGGTCACCTCTCTCTCGTCCCCTTTCAAAACCAGAGCACTACACAGGTGCTCAGTTAATGGTAGGTACATAAGGTTTTCAGGGAAGCAGAACCAATAGGATGTGTGTGTGGTGGGGCGGGGGGCTGGCAAATCCAAAGTAGAGACCCAGGAGAGGGCTACAATTCGAGTCCAAGGACAGTCTGCTGGTAGAATTCCCTCTTCTTCCAGGCAGGTCAGTCTTTTTTCTAGTAAGCCTTCAACTGATTGGATAAGGCCCACCCACAACCTGGAGGGTAATCTGCTTTACTCAAAGTCTACTGACTTAAATATTAATCTCCCCCCCAAAACACTGAAACATTTAGGATAACGTTTGACCAAACATCTGAACCCTGGCCCAGACAAACTGACACATAATCTTACCATCCCATAGGTGAATGAGTGGAAGGATGGAATCATGCCCTGGGTCTCTATTGGCCTGTGGTGATCCTTCACTTCTGTGTGTGATGCCTACAACTGCTGTCACCTGGATCCCCTCAGAGGTGGGCAGTAGGAAGGACGTGGGGAGAGTTGACCCTGCTGGTAGACAAGAGCACTGAGGTTCAGAGAGGACAAGAAGATGACCAGATGGGGAGACCGTGCATCTTGGTTCCAGTGTTCTCTTCCTGATCGTGTAACAGAGATCAGCCGTTTCCTTGGGCCAGACCCTGGTGAATCCTCATTTCCACCCTGGGGGTAGGGTCTGTGATAATCACCCCTCTTTTACATCTCAGGAAGCTGGGACAGATTCGAGGCATCTGCCTGAAGTCACTGACATACCTGGTCCACGGTGGAGCTGGGACACGAAACCCAGTTCCGTGACAGGCTCCCTATACCACTACACGATACCATCTCTCTGCACACGTCCTGTGTCATTTGGTTTCAGAGAAGGCCCGGTGTGCAGACATGCCCCACTGCAGGGGTGCAGCGGTATGTTTGGGGCGTGGACACGAGGCTGGGTCAGGTGAGGGAGGGCCTCCTCTGCTGCCAGGGTCCCACCACTCTCCCCTTCCCTCGACATCCCAGAGAGCTTTGCCTTCGTCGCTGTGTTCCTTTATCCCCTGCACCGAAAGCTATACTGGTGTGGATCGCCTTCTGTGGTTTCGGGGCAATAAAAACAAACGACCAGCGAAAGAAAATTAATATCCAGGATGATATTTTAAAGGCCCAAACAAGCAAACAAACAAACAGAAACCTGTTCTGAATTCTATGGGAGAAAGAGCCCTTGCACATCAGCCCAGCTCCAGAGTAGTGAGAACTCAGGGCCAGAGCTGGTGGGGCAGGGGACGGGACCCCTGCAGCTCACTGGGTATTTAACCCCATCCTGGACTGTATTGAGCTATCCGGGTGATTCAGTCCCAAGAGAGTTCTGTCTAGAGCAGCAGATCAGGGACAGAAGAAATAGCTGCATTTCGACTTTTGATTAAAGATGTCTGTCTTGAGTGTGCATTGAGCGATGGTTCCTGGAGGCAGTGTGAGGAGAGGGCCCACCCTGAGCCCCTTGGGCCTGCCCTCTCTGCTGCCTGCTCTGCCTCCTTTTCCCTCACTGTGGGTCTGCATGCCTGCTCCCGTCAGCATCCTGTATCCGCCGCACGCCGGCTCCCTCTCCACTCTGATGTTCTGTGCCGTGCTAAGCCCCAGCACCGGTTCTTCTCCTTAGCTTGTTTCCTCCACCGAGTCTTTGGTCTGCATGAGGCTTTATACCTCTTTCATGGCCCCCAAAGGCTTAGCTGTACACCTGGCAGGGAAAATCTGCTGAACTGAAAGACATTAAAATACAGAACATGGGGACACCTGGGTGACTCAGTAGGTTAGGTGTCGGACTCTTGGTTTCGGCTCAGGTCGTGATCTCAGGGTTGTGAAGTCAAGCCCCTTGTTGGGCTCCCCACTGAACATGGAGCCTGATCGGGATTCTCTCTCTCTCTCTCCCTCTATCTCTCCCCCTGACTGCATCCTCTCGTGCTCTCTTTCTTTAATAAATAAAAAATAGAGAGTATGACGATTTCATTTCATGATTATTTCTCCTGCTTTTGCTTCCTTTATCCCTCGTTCATTTATCCACCACCCACTCACCCACATGTCTGTGCAGGTGACGGATACGGCATGCATTGCGGACCTGCCGTGTCCTAGTTGCTTTGTGGCTACACAGATGAGTTCGAAATGACCTCTGTCCTTAAGAATCCCGGAAACTGCTATTCAAGAGAGTTAAAAATCATTCTAGGTCGACAACGCAAACTAAAAATACCTATTATTATTATCTTCACCTTGCTGGCTTATCGTGGCAGATAAGGCTGAAATTTGTGCAAGATAATTGGCTTCCTGGGGAGTTTTCTTCCTTACTTCTTTCTACTGAGTACACTGTGTTATTCCTGCAGGATTCATACTGCATTGTGATGGCAACTGATAGTGTAGCAGGCAGGAAAGAACGTAGTTTTATTTCATTTTTTAACACACGGATGTACTACTGCAATTCCCCTGCAATTAGTTTGTATGAATGAATCACGGCAGCACGTGAAGCATTCGTATTCACACGAACTCTTTCCTGGGAGAATGCACCTCTCCTTTGCTTATGGAGAGGAATTGTGCTGAAAGCATGTGCTAAGGAAATTGCACTTTCCCCTCTGAGGTGGGGTGAAGTGAGGGGCTTTGTTCAAGGTCAAAGAGAATGCTGGCTCCTGCTCTGGGTTGTGCCTTCCTACCTTGCACAATTCCAGTGTTGCCTCCTTTGCTTTGGGAATGCTCCTGTTATGATGGGGAGACTGGCAATTGTAATAGGTCGGGTTCTGGCGCTATCCTGCAAAATATGTGTATTTGCAAGTGGAATGGTCTGGAGTGGGGAGGGGAGGTGGGGAGCAAAAGAGAATGAAAAGGGTTTTGTATGAATTAGAAGTTTTTTTAGTTTCAAGCAACACAAGCGCAAAGTGTTTTAGAAACAGGAAATGATGAGGGGTATTAGCAGCTCCCGGAACAAGACCATGGAATCTGGGAGCCCTGGAGCAAAGAGGTGCTGAGTGCTTCACACTCTCTCTCTCTGTCTTCAGTTCAGACCGGCTTTTGCCTCATCCAGCAGCTAACAGCTCTCAAGTATTATTACAGTTTTCCCCAGACCAGACATGGTCCAACCTTCTCTGGCCCTAAGCTTGAAATTCCAGGCAAGGGCTGGTGTTGGCCTAGGTTGGGTGTGGGGGGACTAAGAAAGCGCTGCTCCCACCGGGCTGCAGTGAGAAGGAACATGTCCAAGTAGAAGATGATGCTGCCCTCCCAGAAGGAGACAAATGAAGGTCGTCCCCTGCATTTACAGATGCTTCACAGGAAGCATGAATTAGCACCTAGGAGGAGAGGTCAGTGTGGGGAGATGAGGTGCCTTAAAATCAAACATAACCTGTGTCAGACCCAAGCCGTAGCTGTTGAGTCTTTGCTATGTGCTCGTGAAATATAAGGAGTTCTCTGGGAGTTCCTGTTGTGGACCACTATTGTACAATCATTAAGCAGTTTCCAGGGGAGAAGAACCATGTGGGTGTTCAAGAGAGTTTAGAGCAAAGCTGCCATGGGAGTGAAACAGGGTGATGGACATTGGGGAGAAAATCTAAGGCCTTGGACACCTTGGAGGAGAACTTGGGTGTGGCTACACCAGCGAGCACCGACGTCCTTGCGGAACTCAGAGGAGATGGACTCGCAGCCCTGGGTCAGAGCTCCGGCTTGCAGGAGGCACTGGTTCTGGGCAGGCAGTCTGCTTTCCACCAGTTAATGCTGGCCACAGTCAGCTTCCACTGTAAGACAAATGTTGCACAGAAATGCCTGGATTTCAGTCACATCAATCTTGATGACAATGTTCATTTTTCCTTTTATCAATTCCCACCATACTCACCACAGCCATCCCACTTCCCTAGTGGTGGGGGGCTCCTGGCCAGAACAGCACAGGCTGCCAAGTAAACCCTTGTAAGATTACACTGTGAAACATATAGCGGAGTGGCAGTAGTGTCACTCATTCCACAAGTACCCAGAGCCCACTCGGGAGTACCAGGCATTGTGGGGGAGACACCTGCTGTGCAGTGGAAGCAAAACACACGGGGGATTTTTTTAAAATTTTATATTCTAGAATATTCCAAATCACTTGAATAACATCAATAATTGGTCTTCATGTGTATTCATCTTCAGTCAGTGGAAAAGCTGAACAGGTTCGTAGATTTTAAGTGGATGTGAAGCCTGAGAAAGGCTGCAGATCTCTTTAAAGAAGGGTGGCCAGAGACAGCTCTCAGTCTCTTTGCTTTTCTCATCACCACTGAGAGCGTGAGGAGTCGAGGATATTCAGGTCAGTGTAGTGGACAGAACGTGAAATTAGAGAATGTGTGTTGGAATCCAAGCTCTCCTCCTACATTTGCTGGGTGACCTCAAGGAGGTGTCTTGGTCTGTTCAGGCTACCCAACAAAATGCCACAGAAAGCCACTGAGTGGCTTTCTTTATCTTTATCTTTTTTTTTTTTAAAAGATTTTATTTATTTATTTGACAGAGAGAGATCACAAGTAGGCAGAGAGGCAGGCAGAGAGAGAGGGGAAGCAGGCTCCCTGCTGAGCAGAGAGCCTGATGCGGGGCTCGATCCCAGGACCCTGAGACCATGACCTGAGCCGAAGGCAGAGGCTTAACCCACTGAGCCACGCAGGCACCCCCACTGGGTGGCTTTTAAACAACAGAAATTTACTTCTCTCAGCCCCGGAGGCTAAGTGTGAGATCAGGGTACCTGTGTGGTCTGATGGGGCCCACTTCTAGGTTATAGACTTCTTTACCCTCCTGTGGCAGAATGGGCTGGGGGACTCAGTGGGGTCCCCTTTATAAGAGCACTAGCTCCATTCCTGGGGCACCACCTTCATGTCCTGATCGCCCCCCTCCATGGCCCCAACCTCTTAAATCATCACCTTGGGGGTCACATGAATTTGGTGAGAACACAAATGTTCAGTCCATAGCAGGAAGACATTTATTTCTCTGGGCCCTGAGTTCCTTATCTGTGAAATGGGGACAGTATTCATCCTTCCTCAGAAGGTCATGGCCAAGTGTCCAATGACTGCTGGACAAAATGAGGCGCGTGGCCGACTTTGAGCTCTGGGAAAGCCTCCTTCGTGGGGCCTGCGGAGCTCAGGATGTGACGCTCCAGATCAGGGAAATTGGAACTGAGAGTCCTGATGGTCCCCGGGTGTGGAAACTTCCGGTGGTTGTTCAGGAGATGGGTGCAGGGGGATGGGAGTCCATGCTTAGGTGTGGAGCTAGGATTTATATGGTAAGGGGAAGATGCACAGGTCAGATGCAGATATTTTTGGGTAAAGATCCAATTTGAGGCCAGTCTCAGAGAATGTTCCTTTAACTAGAGGTGAGATGTTTAGCCAACAGTCCTCCATGGTCAAGGGGCCAACGACACTCAGGGGCATGGTAACAGCTCTTCCTAGGGGGCTGGTTCCTGGCAGCCTTGGGTTTCAGGGACAAGAAATCCATCTTGGATACCAAAAAGGCCCTTGACTCTGAGAAAGCTAGGGTCCAAGGATCAGAGCCAGGGCATGAACTGCCTAGATGCTGGCCCAGCAGGTGACTCCCCCACAGCTTCTCGGGCTCCTCTTGGGAAGGACAGCTGGGGACAGAGCCTGGATTTTGCCCACGTCTGCCCTGACACGGTCCAACCCAGATGCTTCATGCTGCTCCGTCCCGCTAATCACAGGATCCCCAGCCAAACTGTCCCTTGCCTTCCCTCGAAAATCTAAATTACTCAGTCCAGCGCAAGGCTGCTCCCCGCCCTCCAGCCTCACACCCCCCGACCCCCTTGGACTCCACTGACCAGCTTCCATGCTGTAAGGAGGGCCCTCTTCCTCTGGCTTCCAAACCGTTGGTCATGCCACCTCCATCCCCTACCCCACCTTCCTCCTTCAGACTTGAATTTGGGTGTTGCTCCTCGCAGGATTCTTCCCTCTATTTCCCGAGGCCTCTTACTGGACACACAGCACCCTGTGCGGGTTCCAATTCTGCATTTATTCCGCTGTGTTGGATTTCACCTCCAGCCAGTCCCCACGTCTTTCTGAAGGTGGAGATTGCGTCTGACCACGCCCCACCCAGGGCGGAGATTACATCTGACCACACCCCATCCAGGGCGGAGATTGTATCTCACCACGCCCCATCTAGGGTGGAGATTGCATCTGATCATGCCCCACCTGGGGCGGAGATTGTGTCTGGCCACGCCTCATAGGGGGCGGGGATTGCATCTGACCACGCCCCATCTAGAGCGAAGATTGCATCTGATCATGACCCACCTAGGGCAAAGATTGTGTCTGAGTATGTCCCATTCCACCGTCCCTCCCCCTGCCCCTGGGTGCTGCATAAATGTTCACTCAGTATGAGAGACAGGTGCAGGGACAGGGTGCCCACCAGGTCCTTTTCCCGCCTGTCCTCTCAGAACACTGCTTGAACGCTTGCAGCCACCCTTTACTTGAATAACAAGGTAATGCTTGAGAAAGTCACACTTATTTGGAAGGCGAAATGCATGACCTTGTCACTCAGACCTCCCTCCCAGTGTCTCACTTAGCCCTGGGCTTGGGAAGTGCTGATAAGGGGAAAGGGTTAGTCACTCATTTCTGCCAGGTGATGTAGTTTTACAGAAGATGCTCTCAAATCCGCGGTGGGAGTCAAGGCAGAATTTTTATCAGATTATAAGAATAACAACACATCATTATACTACTCCTGGTGTTTTCTCAAAGCCTTGACATACGCAGGCTCATAGGACTTAAATTACAATGTAAGGAATTCTCATTTTACTACCAAATGGACAGTGACTGACAACAGGTTTTGTTTTCTTCTTGGGCTCCGCTATTCTTTTCCATCAATATTTTTTACATTTTGGTGCCAGACAAGTGGTTCTGATGCCATGTCATGCTCCCGTCTGCTCATCTGCCCTCAGCCGGACCAGGGGTGCGTACCTCCCCATTCCTGGTTGCCCTGGACAAGTGCTGCTGTTCGTCCCCTGAGGCTGGGCTCCCACGTGACCTGCCACCTGCAGCCCCTCCCGCTTTGAACCACCTGCTTGAGCAGTGCCTGCATCCTGTGCGGACCTTGAATGGTGCGGGAAGGGGCCGTATCTTTCATGGCCTGCCTCGGTACCTACTCATCTGAACAGGCAGAGCCCCGCTGCTTCAGTGCACCAAGCAGCTGTTGTTTGCAGTCCCCCTCTTGGAAGGAGACCCAGACGCCCCCAGATTGTGGCCCCGGCCTTTACTGAAGAGCTTTCCTTCTGGTTAAGAAAAGAGAAACACTGATTGAGATCTGCGTGTGATGCTGGGCCCGACAACCTGCTCTTTCGTCTCCTTCCCGGGAAAGAAAATGTAGCTTACGATATTATTTCGTTTTAATTCTGCCATGATACTTGTTTTAAAAGTCGGAGATCACCGGATGTTAATCCTCTTATTATCTCCTGTTGCTAATTATATTAGAAGAAGGACAGGGAGGGAACTTGAATTTTGTGATGATTTCACAGAGTAGGGAGGCTTAAAACATCTCACTTAGACTTCCTGGAGGTTCTCAGGAACCCTTCCGTTTCTGGGAAGATACAAACGTGTGGAACCTGGCAGTCTCCCCCTCCGGAGGAAATCTGACATGTGAATCTCCGGTTGTCAGACCTGCTGTCAGAGGAGCTGTCTGCCCCCGGAGACATCCTTCCCTCCGGCTGCCGGCTCCCTCTCTCCGCCACCCCTCGCTCCCTGTCCCAACAAGGTGGTTTTTTTGTTTTTTTGTTTTTTCCCAGATGAGGAGGACCCGCTTCTCCGTCCGGGTAGCCTCCCCGAGACAGCCCTGTACTCTGGAATGAACACATTCTTCACTTCTGGGTCTCCCCTTCAAAGCTCCAGTCCCCAAGGGGAGCCAAGCTCAAAGGGATTGCAGGCCACACCCTCCTCATCCCAGGGGAGGCTGGGCTGGCAGCAGCCAATGCAGACGTGGTCAATAGAGGGGCAGCGCCTTTGAGGGGAAACCAGAGCTGCCCCGCCGAGGCTCATGGGTGTTCAGGGCCGCTGGGAAGCTTTTCAGCTCGTGGGTGGTTGTTTGTCGTGAGGGCCATTCAGGACACAGGAGGCAGTGCCGAAACCCAGCAGCACAAAGCAATTTCCAGCTGGATCGTGGCTGATTAGTCATGAACCAGCAACGGTGCAGCCACGAGCTGACAGCAAGTAGGGGGGTGGAGGGGGAGAGTTGGACATTTAGGAAACCATGTGGTGTGTGTAATGCTCCCCTCCCGGGGGGAGAGCAGACCTGAAAGAGGGAGGCAGAGTCATCTGTCTGCACACAGACCAGGTTAGCTGAGGGGTCGGCTGGGTTCCTCTGCAGAGAACCTCTCGAACCGTCCATCATTCTGACTCGGCAATGATATTTGCATCCTTGCAGAAAACGGGAGAATGTTCTTATTTCTGCTGAGATGATAATAGCCACTAATACTTACGTAGTGCTAACTGTGCAAAGTGCTGTGCTAAGTGCTTTACATACATTGGCTCGTTTGCATACACAATGCATCTGTACAACCAACTCATTTGCATACACCATGCATTCTCATGCATTGACTCATTTACATACATAATGCATATATAATGTTTGCATACATTAACTCGCTTATATACATAATTCATTTGCATACTGTCTTAGTCTGTTTGGGTTGCTGTTGTAACAGAATACCGCAGAATGGAGAGGGGGCTTCCACAACAAACATCTCTTTCTCACAGAAAGTTCTGGAGGCTGGTATCCAAGACAAGCCCACTTCCTGGTTTGCAGACAGCCATCTTCTCCTGCATCCCCACGTGGTGGGAAGGGTGAGGGAGCTCTTGGGGGTCTCTTCTCTGAGGCCTCCGCCCTCACGTCTCATCCCCTCCCCAAGACCCCACCTCCAAACACCAGTGTGGGTTAGGCTTTCAGCACCTGAATTTTGGGGGGGGACACAAACATTTGTTTGGTCCCTAACACATGTAATATATTTACTATGTTAACTCATTTCAATCCCCTGTTTTGCTGATGAGGAAACAGAGTCAAGGGATTCCACGCCTGAAGTCACAGGGCTCAGATCTGGCCTCAGAGTCTCAGTTGCTGGAGTGGTTCGATTTGGATCAGTCCCCTAGCTGGGCACCTGTCACCAGCTATGGCACAGGTGGGTGCCTTGTGGTTTGCTGGGCGCCCGTCCGCCCGCCTGATCCTCCCAGCAGATGGACAGAACCCTTTACACACCAGCTGTAAGCTAGGGCTCCTGGTCATTGGGGGTGGGAGGGGGTTGCTCAGAGGGGATGCCAGGGCCTGTCCTGCTCTCTGTGGCCTCGTACTCCTGCTGCATGAGCTGTGATCGCTGCCCCATGCCTGGATGGGACAAGTTCAGGAGGGGCCAGATGGAACTGCTGATTGGGTCCCCTGTTCCTGTTTCCTCTCCCCGGAGTGGAGGGCGGGACCCACCTCCCAGCCTCCTCTGAGAACAAAGCCCAGAGATTAGGAAAGGTAGAGGGGTTAGGCATGGAGGCAAAGGTCAGAAATCCTACCCAGAAAGGTGAGAGGGTCATTTGTTTTACGACTTTAACCTTTTGCACTTAATGTGACAGTCAGACTCTTCAAAAAAAACACAAACCCCACGTAACCTTGTGGCAAGGAATGGCGATTTTTAGGTTGTCCCCTCAAAATGGGAAGATCCTCACGTTTAAAAGGCATCTTCAGGGAGACATTTCCCAAAAATCTCATGCTGTGCTGATGCCTTCTCACCACGAGAGCCAAACCCAGGTCCCACGGCGTCTCTCCTGACCTGCCCGCTCCCTGTGTGAGCAGTTACGGAATCCACGTGTTGGCATACCACCGAGACCCTGGTCCCTTTGCCTGAGCTCTCTTCCCTGCCTGGCCCACCCTGGTTCTTGGAGAAGTCTTGAGAGCCCCCTGGTAGAGGGTGGGTTCCCCTTGTCGGTGCCCCTCGGCCCTCTGCATGCAGTAACCAAGGGGCCTGGTCATTCCTCTTCCCCACGAGACAGCAAACTCCTCTTGAAAATTTGAACAACAACAAAAAAAATCACTGCCTTATAGTCCCTGCCTCCTGCTGCCTTTTCCCAACATCCTGCACAGGACTGGCACCCAGGACACGTGTGTCCCGGGAGTGAGTGGGAGGTCACTGGTGGGGGCTTCTGAAAGGCGTCTGTTAAAGCAGAAGTCAGCACCATTCCAATGTCTCCGTGAATGCCAGTCCGCCCTGCGTCCAGAGTTGAACCTGTCGTAGCTCCCATACAACCATCAGCTCATGGTGCCTCTCCTGGGGACCTCATCACCCGCACCCCCCCCCCCCCCCAGTTCTCTCCCTGCCAGGGCAGGGCAGGTGTGGACGAATGAAGACAGGAACGAAGGCATAAACACCAACTGCATGAATGTCCTTGCTTGTGCTCCGATGACTTTTAAGAGAAAAACAAAAAAAGAAATGAGGGGCAAAACTATTCGTACTTCTTCCTCCAAAGCAAAAGCTTTCAGGGGCAACCCACCAAGTTCTAAAACTTCCTTCCCTAGCCCAGAGCATAGGGTCAAACTCTAAATGGCGACGAGTAGGTTCCCAGAGCAGGGAGCCCTGCCCCCCAGCCCCGGGGGACGGGTCAGGAGCAGCAGCGGTAATTTATCAGGCGGCTCCTGCCTAAGGACACAGCCGAGGTTCACTGTCTCTGCAGATCAGACTGGAAATAAGCAGACCCATAAAGGCCAGCAATTACTATTTCCCTGGGAGATAATCCAGATGCGGCCGGGGAGACAGACGGCGACAGGGCCCAGCAGCCCTTCCTGCTCCTGATTTATTCTGTCGCGGAAGAGCTTTTCTTGCACGGCGAGTTTGCACAGAAGGGACACCTTTTGGCTTTTCAGGAGCTGTCTTCAAGTTTCTTATCTGGCCACCCTTCAGTGTGTGGGGTGGGGGACGGAGCTGTGCCCCACAGTCCCACCTTCCCACGTGGTGAAGCGGCGGGCTCACCCTCTCCAGCCTCCATGCCCACCCACGGTGCCCTTCTCCCCTCTGCTTGCCAGGAGCTGCCGATGGGTCCAGAGAGAGAGAGAGAGAGAGAGAGAGAGAGAGAGAGGTAATAGCTTGAAGCGTCTCTCCCACTCGCAGCCGCAGGCTGACATTTCACCGCAGCCCCCAGTGAGGACCGATGGCAGGAACATAGGCTGTACTCGAACGTTCGGGTTGGGAGGGCTTCCTTGTATTCTTCCAACCAAACCACACAGATAATTCTGGGGTCCACCCTGAAAACACCGAAAAATGGGCTTATGAGGCTCCCCATTGGGTGACCTCTGCAAAGTTGTGGGATGTGGTGCAGCTGGATTTCAGGCCAGAGCTCTTCTCCTTTAACTGTCGAGAGGGCAAGTAGGATAGGGTTGGACAGCGGGGGTGGGGGCCTCACCATTCTCTCTCCATTCTCTGTTACCATGTCCCTGTTGAAAAGCTTTCATCTAAATGGAGAGTCTCTGGTTGGAATTCAAAGGGGAAAAGGACTCTCAAAACCTACCAAAAGACTCAAAAGGCACAAGGCATGTGAAACATCCCATAGTTGGAGGCACTTCCTGGCTGCGTGCAAAGGTGTGGAGAGGAACCAGGAGCTGGTGGGAGCGTTTACTGACCAGCTGCTCGTCCAGACCAGCGAGAGCACGATGTCCTTGGGGTTGTGCGGTCTCATGGGGGCTCCTTGGAAGAGTTCTGAAAAGAAACTGCGGTCATGGGGGAATTCATTTATTTTATATCTTCCCTGCATGTTCTGCATCTTCGCTGGGTGTCCTAGCAGGGGTCAGGGATATCGGGAATCAGAAACAATCCCAGGAGTTTCACCACCTCTGGGAGCTTTAAAGCCATCCATCCAAGCTGTGCTTTTGAATGGAGTTGAACCAGAGCGAATACAGGAGGAGCCCAGGACGAACGAGTTTTAAATTAGAGGTCCAGTTCTGTGACCTTCCCACTCTTAGCAGAAAGGGGTCACGAGTATTGCCAGGTCTAAGTTGATGAAGGTGGTTGGTTTGCTCCACGCTCACTGAAACTAAGATGAGAAAGAGGTTTATGGTGCATCAAGACAGTTGGGTGTGAAACAGATTGTTTCTCGTAGTCACTGAGAAAATGCTACGAGGGGCCAGTGGGGAAGGTGCAGAGTTTCACCGCTGGAAACTGAATTTGGATTTTCAGAGCTGGAAGATTAGATAGGTGATCACTGGAGCTCTCTTTCATTCTCTTTGTATGATGCTCTCTGCTGTGTCCGCCTTTGCTCCCAGATCCTCCTGTTGGACCTTTCGGAAAACCTGTCCTTGGAGAGAATTGAAGAATCCAATAAGGACCTTTTAGAACAGTCAAGAGTTCTTTTTGTCTTTTTCTGGGTGCTTTCCCATGACCATTCATCTTTTCCTTGAGGCAAGCCTACGAGTTAGTTAGGGACAGATGCGTTCAATTTCTACTTCATAGACAGCAGCACTGAAACTCAAGGATGTCTGTGATGATGCCACCTACGTTGTAACTTTAACCTCGGGGCCCCTGGGTGGCTCCGTCGGCTGAGCATCTGTTTTCGGCTCAGGTCATGATCTCAGGGTCCTGGGATCGAGCCCCGTGTGGGGCTCCCTGCTCAGTGGGGGGTCTGGTCCTCCCTCTGCTTCCCCCCTCCCCTGCTCATGCTCGTTCTCCCTCTCAAATAAATAAATAGAATCTTTTTTAAGAAAAGAAACTTCAGCATCATTTTTTTATTTCTACTACTCATCCCACATCCAATCCATCACGAGACATGGTTAACTTGTTTCTGTAAGGTTGCCTGCATCTGTGTCTTTCTGTCCACTTCCAGTGTCACCTGCTGGGACTTTCACCATCTTGTGCCTGGACTATTACAGATGCCATCTTGTGTCTTCCTTGATATCTTCCCTGAGTTCTAGGGTCTTGAATCATCTGCTCTGTTCATTGGGCAACAGTGAACCCCTGGGAAGGGGTTCTGGACACAGAGCCAAAGAGCTACCGTGATGCCTGAGAGAGCAAAGGCTTTACAGAGCTTCTTAACATACCTGTGCCCTCAACCCATGTTTCAGTGTCTTAAAAGCTCTTCATATCTGCGTTTGGACTGTGGTCCTCTGTTGAGGGTATCCCCATGGTTGGATGAATCTGCATTTCTCTCTGTTACACTATCACTCAGTGTCTACTCACAGAGTCAGTGAAAGCTCAAACTGAAATTCTTCTGTTTTTCCCAGAATTTGCTAGAATGAGTGCCAAGTGGGTACTGGGACCCTGTGTCCACACTCGTAATACCGTGTTCACGTTACTCTCCAGGTGTCACCAGACCTCACTGCACGTGATTCTGAGGTTCTCTTCGTTATGGCTGAATTTTTAAAATCTACCATAATAAGCTAAAATCTGTCAGCTGGAATGATCATACTGCCTGCTTTATAATCCACATTTTTCATTTATGAAGTAACAAAACCACATTATGTCATCTTTAGCTGTTTGGGTTTTGTTTTTTTTGTTTTTAGAGAGGGAAAATGTGCAAGTGGGGGCTGGAGGGGAGGGTGGGGGAAGGGCAGAGGGAGAGGATGTTAAGCAGGCTCTACGCCCAGAGCAGAGCCTGACACGGGGCTCGATCTCTCGACCCGGTGATCAAGACCTGAGTCAGATGCTTAACCGACTGAGCCCCCCAGGCCCTCCTGTCATCTTTAGTTTCTGTCATGCCCTCTTCCCCAATAAGATGGTGAATCCCTCAGTGACAAAGAACCATATTGGGTCAAGTGTTCAGTTACTTGGTAAGACATGGAGTTGAGTACCTGTCATGTAGAAGGCTCTACACTTAACCTCTCATCCTCTAGGAGTTGGGTGGCCCGACATCAGTGATGTGCCCCGGGGTGGGAAATGGTGGTGCTGGGCATGAATGGGTCAGGAGCCTGTGTTTCCACCACGACCCCACATGGCTTCCAAATAAACATTTTTCACTGTGAGAGATGGACCCAGTCGTGAGAAGCTATTTCATCCCTAGAAGGAGGAGCAGATCAATCTGATTTCCAGGGAGATAGACCGTCTTTATCATCCCGCTCCACGGTTCCTTCACAGATGAGCTGACCCCGGGGAAACCGTTTTGTAATTCCGTACCAGTTGGCTTTTCTGGGAAGGTGTTTGTCCGATAGCTTTTGCCTTCCTTTGTTATCCTTTAAGTCGCAGAATGAATTAAGCCTTTCTCTTGGCTTTAGAAAAAGAACCATAAACTCAGGAGAGGAGTCATTCTGACAGGTTCACTGCGTATATGGCGGATTCTGCGTTGTGGCCCCCAGAATTCTGTCCGTCCAAGGCCAGGGTTCTGCATGTGGTCATAGATGACTAGGGTATCCTCAGTGAGTTTACACAGATGCCTTTGCGAACCTCCAGGTCACACCCTCTAAGGACATTCATCCCGTCTCTGCCCCGATAGACAGAGGAAAATTATTTCCTGGTGAGCAAGCAGGTGTTGTGAGAGCCGGCCTTTCGAGGAGGTATCAACTGTCAAAAGGGCTAATCGTCCAAGTGACAGACACGCATGGCTGGCTTCCCTCTTTAGGCCACCTTGGCCGAAACGGGATGAGCATTCTGCTGGCCTTAGCAATGGAGCATCCTGTTAGAACAGCATCCTCGGGGAATAAATAGCCTTATCTGCCAAGGACGACAAGCGCGGCCAATACGCACAAAGCCCAGATCGCATGGCCTGGCTTTGGAAAGGCTTCAGGAGCAAGGAGCCTGTCTACCTGCTCCCACAGACAAGACTAACTTGTACCCCACTCCTGTGGGGGCGGTCTGCCCTGGGACCAGGCATATTTTGGCCTGGAACATTCCATATCAGCCTTGCACACTTGGCCGTGACTCCTGTGGCAATAATCACTTTTGGAAACAGAAGGAGGTAGATGAGGTTTTCCTAATTTAGATGCCGAGGGTGAGACCCCTGGGCTTCGCCACTTAGCTCCTGACCATTCGTGGGAACAGAGGTGCCACCTGACTGGGGCGGGGCTAGTTGGAGGGTGGGGCCCCGAAAGGGAGACCTGGCACATGTCAGTTGTTTCGCGCAGAGTTTCCAGGCACAAACGCCTGCGTTCTAGCCCCGTGGCCGTTACTAACCATATGGAGGACCCTTCCACTGGCCCAGCCTTCTAGAACAGCCCACCATCCTGCTCTCTGTCTGTGCCTGTCACTGCTCCCAGGACAAATGAGGGTGTTGCTGCGGCCGTTTGGAATTCCATCAAAACAGTAATTGTGAGGCATGCCCACGGGTTAGAAAGTGGGTCAGGGAAGGCCAGGGGGTCTACGGAGGGGGAATTAGGAGTCACTATTAAAAGGGGTGGGATTTCTGTTGAGGTGATGGAAGTCTGGAATTTGGTAGTAGTGATGGTTGCATCATATTCTAAGTAACATTAAAAAAAGAAAAAACCTGCATTGTCCTTGTGCAAACAGAAAACTTTATGTTATGTGAACACAGAAAGTATAATTTTAAAAATGAAATATTAACCTCATCTCTTGACAGCAATATTATCCCTCAGGCCTCCTACTGTTCCATCCTAAGGCCCAAGTTTATTTCAAGATCTGTGACATACAGGGGGCGCCCAGGTTGCCCACTTGGTTAAGTGTCCAACTCTTGATTTCGGATCATGTCATGATCTCAGGGTCGTGAGATCGAACCCCGCATTGGGCTCTGTGCTCAGAACGTTGTCTACTTAAGATTCTCTCTCTCTCTCCCTCTGCCTCTCCCCCTGCTTGTGCTCTCTAAATAAATACATAAAATCCTTTTTAAAAAAGGGTTTGTCACATACGAATACTATGGGTTTATTTTTATGTAGGGTGACCTGTGAAATACCCATCTAATCAAAACATGGCCACATATTAAGGCCCTTCTGTGGCTCCGACGTCTGCGCTGTGAACAGTGGGCTCAGCTCATCTGTTGGAAACGGCGCCTTCCTGGTACAGAAACAGGGAAACACATCCAGCTGCCTGCCCTGAACACTTGGGTTGCGTAATGTCGGACGCCTTCTAAATGTGCCTTTGGTAGAATCCTTGACAGTTCCTGCAGTACCTGAGGAGGAAGAGCTGAAACACACACAGAATAAAATGCAAAAACCACAAGGTGATCCCAAGAACCCAGAAGGGAAACCCAGGGCGAGGCTTAGCTCTTGTCCCTGCGATTGTCATAAAGGAGACTCCTAGATGCAAATTCTATCTGTGTTAAAATACTTATTTTTCACATGTCAACGTCCCAAAGTTTGGCTGGGCCACAGTGCTTTTGAGATTAATGAATGAAAGTGGGGCGCCGGGGTGGTCAGTCGGTTGAGCATCGGATTCTTGGTTTTGGCCCAAGTCATGATCTCAGGGTCATGAGATCAAGCCCCGTGTCGGGCTCTGCGCTCAGCAAGGAATCTGCTTCCCTTCTAGCTCGCCCCCCCACTCACTCTCTTTCTCTCTCTCAAATAAATAAATCTAAAAAAAGAGAAATTAATGAGGATTCTTCTTCTCCGGAATGCAGTTTCTTGTTTATCATAGTATACCTTATTTTTTCTTTCATTTGATATTTCACTGACCCCTCCCCACTCAGGTTGGCTCTTGCTTATTGAAAATTGGCTAAAGGGGGAAAAAAAATCAATTTCTTCTGTTTCTGAGAATGAAGATTGACATGCTTTCCTTTGGGGCCAGTTTTAGATCAAACCTCGGTAGTTCTTAGAGACCATTTGATCTGAATAAGTATCCAGAGAAGGCAGGTCGGAGGCCTCGGAGTGGCTGCAGAGGGCAACCGGAGGGACTGTGGGGCGTGGCCTGGGAGGCCAAGGCAGACTCCGCCCAGCCGCCCTCCATCAGGTCCCGTATCTCCCTGCTAAGATTCCGGAGGTCAGGCTGTCTAGGAGCCCTTTTGCCCCTGTTGTTCTGTGGTGGGACCCGTGAGGCGGAGGTGGCGAAGGCCACGGGAGGCACCGTCCACACCAGCATCATGGGTCTGAGGGGAACCGGGGGCTCTCCGCTGGCCATTCCCTTCTCCTTGCTCACTGCGACCCTCCTTCTCCAAGACTGGTGAAAATAGAACTTGTGATATTTGGGGGAAATTCTCGTGCTCATTATCTTTTTCAACGTATGAAATAAAACTAAAAGCAGTAGTCTGTCGAGTTTCCGTGGACATTAGATTTTGCTCATGAACGTGTTTTTGGACGCTCTTTTGGCGCTCTGGCTCCCGGCTTGGTCCTGGAGTTGGGGGCTGCACTAGCTTCTGTGTTCTCTGCCCTCTCAGAGAGTGATTCTGCTCAAATCACAGGGACTTTGTCATGTGGGTGAGGGTGTTGGGGAAATGGGACTTAAAACCCACAACCCTGGGGCACCAGGCGGCTCAGTCGGCTACGCATCAGCATTCGGCTCAGGTCATGATCCAGGGTCTTGGGATCCAGCCCTGGGTAGGGATCGTCCTGCTCTGCCCCTTCCCCCACTGCTCGTGCTCGCTCTCCAATAAATAAATAGAATAAAATCGATAACATTATTGACACTGCCAGTACAATTTCATCAGTGTTTCTAGGAGGAAACCGGTCACTAACAGAGGCCACCTTCTCTATCCATTTTCTTTTTGTGTGACATTTTCCTGAATGATTTTCATCAAATTTGGAAAATGAGGCAGCCATCGGTGGGCGGTGGGGGGGCAGGCATCCACGTCCTGAACAACCTCGTGCCTCACACGAGGCTCAGGTGCCAGCACTGTCTGCAGAGATCACGCCCACCCCTGCCTGCCTGTCCTCCAGACCACGGCGGGTGTCAAGAAGGCTGGGAGCACCCGCCACATGAGGGAGCACCCGTGCCCGTCCAGCCAGTACCCACAGCATTGCTGTCCCCTTTGCCGGAGCCCTGACCTTCAGGAGGTCCGTGTGTCTCGCGTGTGCCCTGCTTTCCCCCAATCTGAAAATGAGAGAAGGAAGTCCAGAACTTCAGCCTCATTGGCCTGCAAGCAGAGGTTATCCCTGGGGAGCTGGGGCGGGCATTTCCAGGTAATCTAGATGGTCTCTTGAGACAGGGCTGCAGTTAGCAGGGGGAATGTCACTTCTGTGTCCTGGCCACACCCATCTGTGCCCGCGGAGTCGCTGCGCTGGGGTGCCTGGCTGTAAGACTTTCCCCTTAGATCCCCTCCAACCCAAGGACCATCTTGACTGTCACTGTCTTTGTGAGGATTCAGGGACTGGACTTTCGAGGGTCTGGACATTGAAGAGGCTTTTCTGGAACCTTCCAGGCTTTTTCTGCCTCGTTACCTGGATTATAGAGCTAACACGTCTCTAGGGCTGGAGCAAAGGGGATCCTTTATGGCTGCTCCTCTAAAAACCCCATTTCCACATGAACAGCCTCTGGCCTTTCTCTGTGTGCCACGTTGTTTAGACAAAAGAGAGTTTGCACTGGCCACTTCCTACCGGACGCTCCTGAGTGGAAGCCTGAGATTTGAGAGTTGGGGATTTTTTTTTTTTTTTCTGCCCTCTCAACAAATGCCTTGTTGGGTAGGGAATTGACACAGTGCCGCTTCTCACCTCTTCATATCATAAGGGACTGCCGTAGCCCCGGGACACACTCCCTTCGTAGCGCTGAGGCGAGCCACTGTATTTACGGTCGGACACGCTGGGCGATTCATTTTTGCTTCTTGGCATCACTGGCGGTGTGGTTCGTATCTAACTTTCATCTAAAATGATATACGTCCCCAAGTACTGCAACTACATTTCAGAATTCTGGTCTCCAAAAATGTATTTTTTTTTAAATGACCTGATCCAAACCTCTCCTTTTATAGATGAAAAAGGCAGAAATCTAAAGCAGGGTTTCCCGAGAGCAGCACTGTTGACCTTTCAGATCAGCTTGCTCCGTGTCGGGGGTTGGGGACGGCTGATGCATCGTGCGGAGCTGAGCGGCCTTCTTGGCTTCCGTCCTTTAGAGGCCATTAGCATCCCCCAAGTGCAAGGTCTTCAGACACCGCCCATGCTCCTTGGCTGAGAACTGATGGCCTAGGGCTGGACGCACAGCTAGGTTGTGACAAGGTCAGAAACAGAGCCCGGGTGTCCAGAATGTCAGTTCCGCCCTCTCCGGCCGGGCAGGTGAATCGAGCTCCCCACCCGACCGGAGCGCAAAGGAAGGGCCAGGAGCACCTCCAGAGGGCTGGGAAAGGAGGCTGAGCAGCCCAGAGCAAGGGAGAGCTTTGTGGGACTCTGGGCAGATGCGTTCTCTGTACCAGTGGAACCCAGCCCAGTGATATCGATTCAATGTCTGTGCATGAATTTCCACCAGTGACGTGTCCCAGAAACTTGTAAGATCCATGTCCAGAGTGAATAGACTTAGGGGGCACACAAGGGGCAGAGGAATGATTCTCTGGGTGCGCTGACCGTCTTCACATCCAGAACCCAGACTGGCCCCACAGCAGAGGCTCCACGGGCCTCACCCAGGGAGAGCATGACGCCTCGCCTGGAGGGCACCTGGCCCCAATCTCCTTCCTCTGGGGCAGGTCCCAATTCACACAGTTTCTCTGGCACTTTTTCCTAAGTGTAACAAGCATCTCAGCAGCATAGGGCTCGTCCGTCTTCTCCTTTACGTCTCTGTCACATTTCACCCCTGGCCACGGGCTTGGAGCTCACCCCAGGACCGTGTGCAGAACGTTGCGGGTAATGAATGCCCCCGGGGTTTTGTGATTTCCTGATGGAGGAGCATCTCGTGGTACTCGGACATCACGGTACCATGAGTACCAGGCATCTCGTGGGTGAGAGTTCAGGAGTTGCCATGCTGAGCCTGTTCTGGGGCTGGAATGAACCTGGGTTTCCACTATGTAAATAAGAAAGTTCCACCGTCGGGGCTCTGGATGGAAACCATTCTCCCGTTGGTTTGCTGAGCTCTGCTTTTGGCTCCACGGAGCGGGCCTGAGGTGACTTTCCCCTAAACGCAGGATTTCATTAGGTGGCTGTGCCTACAGGCAAAGCCCAAATTTCCCTCAGCTTTTTCAGTCTTTTGTTTAAATGATGCCAGATACTCTGAAATTGAAACAGAAATTTTGCATGAAGTTACTTTCACGGAATTAAATAGGCTCCGGGGACAGAGTTAATGAACCAAGGGAAAATAGGTTCTGGTTATGCTACTAGAAACTGGGGTTTTATTCTAATAAATCATTGCTTTAGAGAAAAGTCCTTTCTCGACTTTCCCTGCCCTATTTCGTTTTTTATTCTTTGAATGAGCAGTGGGGTCGGCTCTGTGCTTCTGAGTTTTTTCCTTCCCAGCCACTTGGTCATAATCCAGAGGGGAAAACAAACGAGATTGAACCTATGAGCTGTACCTCATTGCCTTTCGCATGCGGACCCTAATGCTCCGTTTTCCATGAAACAAATGGAGAACATTCTAGAAATTTTGCACAATGAAAAGCTCATGTTTATCTCTGCAGTTGAAATTTCCTGGAGGGAGAAAAAAACAACAAACAAACAAACCAGCACATCCAGGATAAGAAGCCACAACTGTCATGTCTGAGTCCAGTCTGGGTTTCGGAATATTCCCCTGTTTGAGGAAGGGCTGTGGTGTCTCGTTCCCCTCAGTGAGCGGCCGGCGCGCGTGAGGCCGGGTGCTCCCTGGAGAGCCACGTTCCTCCAGCGCCATGTCCTCGTTCCTCCGGCTGCTGTGCCGGTGGGAAGGGCTCCGGCTTTTACCGAAGCACGTCCTCCTCCCATCACGACAGGCGAAAACCCCAGGACGCCCCCTCAGGGGTGCGAGGGGGCGGCCTCTTCCCGCTCCACCGTGTGGCTCGTTGCCTTGGCCAGCAGGGGAGAGAGTCCCATGTCCTCCCTCCCCTGAGAGCAGCCACTGCCAGCAAACCGAGGGAAGGGAGCAGGACAGAGCAGGTCCTGGCTAGAAGAAAAGGTGTCACACTCAAATTGGGTATTTTACGAAGAGTCTGATAAAGGGATGTTGACACAAGCATCCATCCAAGTGGAAGGACCGGGGCAGTAGGCAGGGCTGGGAGGAGCGGGGCGCCAGTACCCTTGGGTCTGAAGGGCCGGTGGAGGGGACAGTTTTCAGAGCAGGGCAGATGGGAGAGGCCTCCGGACTTAACCTGCCTTCCGCCCGGGGGTCCAGCTATTCTAGGCTCCCTGGGTACCAGCAGGATGAGGGAAGGGCGGGGAGCATCCGGAAGGCACAGAGGAAATCTGGCCCAGCACGGATCAGAACGATTCTTCCGAAATAGCCTCCCTACTCCCTGAGCCCAAGAGGCACCCTGGCCTCTGCACCTGTCCCTCCCCCAACTCTGTCCTTGGCTGGATGTGGCTCCCCCCCTGCCGCCTGCCCGTGTGCTGCCCTCATTCCTCGTGCTACCAATACCGTCATCACGGGCAGAACCCATAGAGGCTATTTCCAAACGTCTCGTCCTGCTGCTGGCAGCCCAAGGTTTGCTCTGCCAATAGGACTGATTCGAGCGGGGTTTTACCCTGAGCTCACGGCATCCGTTTTCCGTGGCATAGACCGTCTTTCTCAGCAGCCCCTGCCTGGCCCGAGTCTGGCTGGGTGGGACCAGCTTGCCAAAAGGAAGCTTCCAGATGCAAGCACATCTCACAGCGCACGTCCTCCAGACGTGACATGCTGGGTCCTCTGGAGTGACATACAGGATGCTGTTTCTTCAGATACGTTGTCAATACCCAAGAGACCTCCAGGAGGTGATACTGCCGAGAAGGGTACTCACCACACTGTCGACCCCTTGTTTTTCCCCAAGTTCGAACCAAGAGCTACTGTTGAGACTTTGCCCTTGATCAGAACAGCACTGCGTTTTGTTGCATATATATTTGTGGGCATTATAGTGATAAAATGGATAATTGTAGAAGATAGACAGACGTGTGTGTGTGTGTGTGTGTGTGTGTGTGTGTGTGTGTGTGTGTTAAAGAATGGGGTCGGTTTTCTTGGAACCATCCGTTCTCTTGGATGGCTTCCATTGGCAAGATGGCTGACTGGGGGTTCGGTCCTAGCAGTCCACCTCACATGTCTGCTGAGTGACTAGCAAGTCCTCCCCTGAGGGAAGACTACACAAGCTGTGCATTTAACTGGTGGCCACCAACAGGATCATTGTATCCATCAACCTGTCAATAAACCGCTTGGTAAAGAGTCAAATCATTAGAGCGGAATAGTTTCAAAGGACTTGTTACGATCTATAGAGTCAGTAAGTTAACAATTTTAGAAAATCCCCGAATACAAATTTACACAATTTTGAGTTGTTTTACAACTTACCAGGCCATTCATCTAAGTTTTAAAAGTCCCTTAATATACTTAATCACAGCTTCTGCCTTCTTGAAGTGCGGAAATACGTTTCAGCACGCCGGACCGCAGCAACACTGGGTAAAAATGACTTGAGGGAGTTCCATAAAACTTGCCAGGGCAAGCGTAAATATGTTCAGGGAGGAGTCTGTTTTGTGTACGACTTAGATGCCATAGGTGTCGCTTGATCTAAAGGGTTAGCATTTGCCCCTGTGCCTTGTCTCCCCAGGTAGGCAGTTGGGATGGAAGGAAAGATGCACAACCTAGAGCCAGAGCTGAGCTGGAGTCTACTACTGACCTTCTCTGAGACCTTAGGGAGTCCATTTCAATCCCATAAGAAAGGCTGACCATGCAGGGTAGCTGGGAGGCTAGCACAGAGCAGAGGTAAACACCAAGAGATGCTTATTGACTTGGAGCCCCATGCAATGGCGGACATTGAGCTTAGGCTGGACAGGATTTTCTGCCGCCCATTGGCCAGAAACCAACACACACCCACTCTGTCCCCCCAAAAAACCAGCAGTCAGAGTATTTTTATCTCTGTCTGGCAAATTCAGCCCCCACACCACCACGCAACACAACTCCCACCTCCTGTCCAGCCCCTAAAAATACAAGAAGCATGAGTTCACCATCTGGGGGAAGACCTTTCCAGCCCCGGACCTCACTGGTCATGGTTGTTTCTAGAGCACCTCCTTCTCTTCCTTCATTCCTCCTTCATTTCCTTTTCCTCATCCAGAGCCGTGCCAGGGAACATTCCATCTCTGGACGCTTCCATCTCTCCTTTCTGGCTCTCCGATTGAAAACTCACTGGCCCCGCAGAATTGAGCTTCCGCTGGGTGAAAGGCACCATCAGTGACCCTGAGTGTGTAAGGATAACTAGGAGACAGGCTGTCCTTCCAGGAGTTCTCTCCCTGGAGATTACTGTCAATGTGTCCCACCAGACACCCTGACCCTAAACTCAGCCTCCTGGGGGAGATTCATCACTGTCTCATCTACTCCATTTTGGTCGGTGAACGTTTCTTATCATGCAGGAGGGTTTATTAAATCAGTTCCCTCTGAGTGGCGTTCTCTAGAGTTTTCCCGATGATACGAGAGAGCCCTCGGCCATCTGGACTGTGTTAGAGGTGGACAGTATCATAATAAGATCTTCTGGTACCTAAATGGGCTTCAAAATGGATCTGGGTTACATCATCATTCCCACTTGTGAGAACATCAAAGCTAGAAACACAGGCTGGAAAGTTATGAGTTTTCACCTCCCAACAAAGCAAAATTAGTACATCCTCTGCCCTCCCTTGGCGTTTTGTGTTTTCAGTGACCGGTTTATTCTGAAATACTTTCATCACATTCAAACATTGTTCTGGATGAACTGTGAGCTAGAAGCAGAGAGGACCCTTCCCTGGTGAGATGATCCTAGGTTTTTGAATTTAAATAGCTATTTTCCTTATGAAATTAATATTGACCCTTCTACTCAGATGGACCATTCTACTCCAGGACCATAAATAAATGCTCATTGATTCTAGAAGTTGTAAATGAAGGTGTTAAATGTTATTCTCAAACACACTCCCACTCGCACACACACGCACACACATTGCACACACACAGTGTTGCCAAGCCGGGATGGCGTTCTCTAGGAGGAACGATGGTCTTGGAGTAGTTGTTGACTTCCGTTAATGGATTTCCCAAGAAGTATAATTTTTGGATTATACTTCTTGGATTATACTTCTTGGATTCCAAAACAGAGATGGAATGTTCCCTGGTATGGCTCTGGATGAGGAAAAGGAAATGAAGGATTTCCCAAGAAGTATAATTTTTATACGATCCTAAATGATCATTTCTTTGAAGAAAGAGAGGCAGAAAAGAACCTAAAGGAAGGGTTGCTTTGGATTCTGCTGAGGGAAGTCTATGCTTCCATACAAGTAATAGAAATGGGGGGACCAGAGGAGAGCTGCAGAACCAAAGAAGTACAGATCCAAGATTTGGGTTACTTTCCGAAGAGGAGCCCTTCTTACTAAGGTCGATGCTTGCTCACTTTCAGATTTTGAGATTTTTTTCTCTTGTCGACTATGGAGCAGAGTCAGAAGCCACTTCCATTCTGACAGCACCAAGATATTCTTTCATTAGCCACCAGAACATTTAAAATTAATAGGACTGTCACTTCCCCAGAATGTAACATTCTCACCAGTGTGTTTTGGACGCCCGACAGAATCGGAGGGAAAGCTTCCACAAGAATGAAGCCTACCTACCCCACAGGACAGTGGTTCTTCAAGTGAGATGCCCGCAGCAACAAGATCAGGTTCTTGTTAGAAATGCTGACTCGAGTGACCATGTCTGGGAGCTCCCCTCCCCCCAGTCTGTGTCTAAACCTGTCCTTGCAATTCGAGCTTTGCTACTCTTGAGTGAGACAACACACGCTTCCCTTCACGTGCTGGGGTGAAGTCAGTTCCTGGGGACATGCGTTTAACTGTTGTCACCTCCGCAAAAATGTGCCTGGAGAGACCACAGCAAGCGGCCAGTTGCCTCATATAAGTTCACAAAGTAAAGGATCTGTGCTGTTTCCCTTATGCGTTAGACACCCCATCCCTGAGTGCAAGTCTGACCCCGACGCAGGGAAGGACGATGTCCAGTGGGTGAGCTGATACATGATCCTGAGGACAGAGGGGCCAGTGCTGCCCTTTCTCCTCCACTGCAGAGCAAAGACACATTTGTGCTCTGGGCAGACCCCTGGCCACCCGGAGAGTTGCGCTGGGTCGCGTGGATTTAGGTACGCTCGTGTAGAACAGAGCTCCCTCTTCTTGAGAGTTCCAAAATGCATCTGTCTTTGCTTCTCTCCCTGAATGCAAAGGCTTTGGCACACTTGGCTTCCCTAGGTGAGGCGAGCGCCTTGCTCATTGGCATTTTAATGAATATTTGTTGCTTGACTGAGTCATTATTCTTATCAAGTCACAGGGCCCCTGCCAACACCAAGTGCAGAGGCATACAGCAGGCTCTTAACTGCACAGTTGTGGGTTCTCCTCCCGATCCCCCCAAACTCACTGAAGAAATCGTCAGCCCATTTTAGAACGTTTCGCGATTCGGAAAGTACAAGTCCCATGAGCACTTTCTCCCTTAACTCCATAGCAGCCCAGACGGGGAGAGCGTTGGAGGGCTTTTCAGATGGAGAAATCAGTCCCTGGAGCTTTACTGCAGAGTCGTGGGACCTCCTGCTAGTCTCACTCGTCAACCTTCTGTGGCTCCCTATTGTAGGTTAAATACACAGCGTTTAGTTTGGAAAAGAAGTCTGTCCGCAGTCAGACGTCTGATATCAACCTGCTTTTTCCAGCCGGGTGTCTTACCCCTCCTCCGCCGAGCGCACCCTGGACCATGGTCAGAGCAAAATCGTTTTAGGACCGCACTCACCGAGCCTTCGCTGTGTGCCACACACCATCTCCCGTGTCATCCTTGTAACAGCTCCGGTGCAGCGTGGGCGCTGTGACCACCTCAGAGAAGCTAAGAAACTTGACTCAGAGCCCTGTGGCTACTCGTCAGCCCCTCATTACTCACATTCGCCTGTACATTCCCTCTGCCTGGGGTCCCTGAGCCCTGCCTTGGGTGCCCTGCTCACACCGGCTCCTCTTCCAAGCTTCGCTGACGATCGCTTGCAGGAAACTTTGGCTGGCCCCTGTTCCCCAGGTGGAAATGCCCCCCGCCCCATTTGGAGCTGTTTGTACCACTCTGTTCTCTTTTTCCTTCTCCCCTGACACATCAGAAACCCCCTGAAGACACAACTGGTTTTTGAGCTCTTTGTAACCTCGGAGTCCTGGACGGTGCCTGGCCCAAGTTGCAAGGTCCTCACTCAGCAGATGCTGGAGGAACAAAGGAATGGACGGACAGAGCCCAGACTGTTTTGGGGGGTGGTCAGGGGGCTGAGGGAGGCACTGACCTTGCTCTGATGAATCTGATGTCTCGGGCAAGTTTCTTGTAGTCAGGGATTCTTTGTCCAAACCAGGTGAAACATACGCTCTGATCTGATGATGAAGGAACAGCAGCTCAGGCTCTTTCTAAATATCAAGAAGGTCAGGTTGCTGGTTCCCCTGGAAGACAAGATAAGTCAGCCCCCCATAAGCTGGGTCCCGGGAGCAAAGCTCCGTGACAGGGACACCTCCAAGTCAGTGCCCGTTCTGCCGAGGTGTGATGGAGACCTGACTCCATACAGCACAAAAGGACCTGTTGAAGGTATCGGTGGGATGGTGGGACGTCAGCAAACTTAGCTTCCATGGTCTGGCAAGCTGCAGGCACAGACCGCCCATCCCTGGACATGATAAATTTCCTTTTATCTGAAGAGCCTACTAGAACCAGATCGAACCTACTAGAAGGCTGTTAAATTCTCAAATGCTGGAGTCCACCTTATCGATCAGGTGCCTTTCATTAAAGGTTGCCAAAGCCCCCCGGCCCTAGAGGGAGTGAAGGCCGCCCTCCTGGACCCCCTCCACAGCCCCAGCTTTGTCGTCATCTTTGCAATATGGGCACATGACTTTATTTTTCGTGTTGCTTTCTCCGTCCCAACCATATGCTCCCTGACCAGAATGCAGTTAGGAAAATATCACGTTTGCTCGGCCCTTCCCTCCCTGATCTCCCGCCCATTTGCTAAACGTGTACGTTTCCAAGAAGGTAAAGAGAAAACATGTCCTCCATATAATCCTCGATATCAGAGTTTCCTGTCTTGCTTTGAACTTGTCCTGCTGTGTGCAAGGGCTTCTCGCCAAGCAAGGGGGCTGGGTCGGGGGACTCGAGATCTTTAGTGGCTCACCTCTGGCCAGAGAGGGCAGGAGCACCTGATTCACATTGACCTCCCGCTGGGCTTTGCTTTTTTTTTTTTTCCCCCCACTTTTCACCAGTGCTCCGTCCACCTCCCCCGGCTGTCCAGGTGGATCCCGTGCTGTGAGTCCTTCCAGCAAGGTGGCGGCAGAGAGCCCTGGGCTCCCTGCTGCCACACGGCGTGACGGCTACGGTCGTCCCAAGCCTGCAATTTGAAAGGAAAGAAAGTCATGGCAATGCCGACGTCTCCCCTCTGCGTCGCAGGGGGACCCGGCTGTTCCTCCCTGGCCCCACCCTATCCCCGACCCTCTCCTCCTCCCAGTCTGGCCCAGGGTCCCTGCACAATGTGGGTTTCATACGCGATCTATGGCACCGATGCGCTCCGAGGGACAAATGCACGGGGACAGAACTGGGAGTGACTGTGGCTAGTGCTTCTTTTATAGAACTCTCTTACCCTTTCTTACTGCAGAAGAATGAAAGTCTCTCAAACTTACCAAGGGTCCGGTACCTGGGGACGTGTGCGCTGTCTTCCTGCTCCTACTCCCTTTCCTCTGTCTGCATCATGTGGGCTGTCAGTCCATCGAGTGCCCGTCAGGCTTCGATGCAAGTTCATTTACCCAACTTCCTAAAGTTTACCCAGGCCTGTTCCAGATTTGAACCTCTCGACCCCAAAGTTCCCTCCAAGGCCCGTTCTCCTCTTACTTGAAATCGGGGCTACTGGGTTTCAGGCTGGACGAGAGTCCAGTCCCAGAGTGCACCTATCTCAGCTTTTTAAGGAGCGGACTCCCCACCGAGCTTCGAACCCACCTTCCTGAAGACCCCGAGAAGGACGCCTTCTCTCCCACCACCAGGCAAGTGGTCTACAGGCAGAAGAAGCATTCCTGCTAAACGGAGGGGTTCTTTCTGATCTGGCTCACCTGACATCTGTCCCCAGGAAGCTCTGAGAACCCAGGCCAAGCCAGTACCCCGAGGCTCTGTTCAAGTTTCATCCATGTGTGGTCCCACGTGGAGGAAGATTATCATTTTGTGGGAGATGTACATACTCAGGAACCTGGGAGCCAGCAGAAACAGTCTTCCTAGATTACAGCTTTCTATAGAAAAGGGTCCTCAGTAATGAATGCCAGAAAGATATACACCTAATTATGAGATGATCATGGCTCATGTCTTCAGGTTTTGGATAACCAGGTGGTTTCTTACAGTGCTGTACCGAATTCTGTTGGCGTATCTGGAGCTGGTATTTCTAGATGGTCACTAGCCTGGGTTACTTGACTTCTCAGAGTTCCGGGTGTTACTTACCTTGGTCAAAGGCCGGAACCCATGAGGTGGTGAATTCCCTGGGGGCTGGGAGGACCCCATAACGAGGTGCAGAAGACACAACAATCAGGGTCAGGTTAGCACAATGAGGTTTTCGTATTGATAATCAATGAGATATTGATATTCATATTGATAATCAAGTGCAAAAAAGGAAAGCAATGTTCCCTTGGTCTTGTTGTTTGCAAAACCAGACAACACCTCCCTGGTGACAGACGGGGTCTGCGTCTGTCAGACACAGATGCGGCATTCCGCGGGTGTTTGCTATTTAACGACAGACCTACTATTTAGCTCTGCAGTCGTAACACATGAGTGAGCTTTAGGGGTGAATGGGCTCTTATTAACAGTAAGTGCCAAGCCGAGTGCATCAGAAAGAATTCTAATGTGAGGAGGGCCCATGCTGATGTGCTCCAAAAGTCCATTATGTCTCTTGAAGGGTGTTTCAAAAGATAAAATAACCACCGTTAACCATAAGCTAACCACAGCAGAGTTCCTACCCGATGTTCAGAAAAATTTCCCTTTGTCACTTACCCAGAATTTACCAAAACTCAGACGAAAGACAGAGCGGGGGGAAATTGGACATCACGCTTTGCCTGGGATCTGTAAGAACCAGGGAGCCCCGGGCAAGTCCGCGTGATGCAAGAACACTTTGTCTCTCCCCGCCTCTCGTGCCTGTGTGTGTGGCATAAACCAGGAAGGGTCCAGTGACCAGGTCTCTGGAACACCAAGGTGAAAGGCGGTGGAAGGGATTGTTGAGAGCCATGACCTTGGGCGAGGCTCCTGAGGGTTCACCGTGACAGTCATCTTTCTAGAGATGCTTTGTGCTAAGTGCGTAGCATGATTGTCTGCCTAGTAGTCACGTAAATCTTTCCAGGTGATGGTTATTACCCCCTATACTGGTGAGAGAACTTTGTTCAAATCATACGTTCATGGTCACACAGCTAGAAAGAGCTGGCATCTGACTTCAAAGCTCAGGATCTTTCCAGCAGACTCGCACGCCCTCAACAATCGTAATTTTAAAATTTATATTATAAATGTGTAAAACACTAAAGCTTTATCGTATTAATATATGATCGCATAATACAGTTACTATAAAATCCTAACCGCTAGAATTTATTGAACACTCATTAGAGCAGGTAGCAGTAGCAGGCAGAGTTGTAAGGGGTCCTCCAGGCGTCTGCTCTTTCTCCGATTACGGCAACCCCGCCAGGGAGAGCTGTTCTTAGGACGAGTTTCCAGAGGCGGCACGTGGGAGGTTAAGCCCCTGGTGCATAGCTACGCGCCCATGAACGGCCGGGCCAGAGCTCAGACCCGGACAGCCTGCCTCCCAGCCTCCAGGCCCCAGGGAGGACGTGCCGACAGTGTGTGACCGTAACCTTGGAGCTGCTCGTCTTCGAGGACCCCTCAGAACCCCACATCCCACGTCACTCTGCGAACGACGGTGTCTTTGGACGGGTTTTTAAACCCGCTCCTCCATCTGAAATCCATTCCCAGATCTGCTGCCTTGCGAGACGGGGCCGCTGCTGCACACGCTGCTCAGCCCCCGTTTCCAGCCCAGCCCCTCAAATATGCTCGTCTCCGTCCTCCGAGCCTGGCCAGCTCTCCCCGCAGCCTGCTAATTGGCGTGCGGGACCTCGCTCCCAGAGGCTGCCTGGCCGGGAGCAGCGCCTCTCGCCTCTCTGGGGAGGGATCCTTCCCGGGCTGCAGACTCCCCTCCAGGCTGCGTGCCCTGCCGACAGCTGCGCCCGCCAGGAGCTTGGGGACTTCCCCTCCTCCTCCTCCTCCATCCCCTAAGCACTTCCTTAGTGAGCGCGTCTCATTACTGGGCTCCATTTTCTGGTCTCACACTTAGCTTCCTTGTGCCACCACTTGTCACCTTTCCCAGCCTGGCTTTTAATAACGTAAATCCGCCGCAGCACCGCCCCCCGTGGCATCGGTGGCATCGCTGCTGTCTAGCACCACATGGGCTCACCCACTGGGCCCTCTGCGAAGCCAGCCGCCCCAGTGCAGGCATCTTTCCCCCAAACTGGTTCAGCCCCGGCCCAGCCCCGCTGATTGGGTTAGAGCCCGGCTGGGTCTGGTGGGAGGACCGGCTTCTTCTCTGGCTCCACCCGACCCAGGAGGCTCCGCGGGCCGCTGGCTTTGGGCGAGTCACGGCAGTCCCCAGCACGTGGTTACCTAACCCACCTCGGTCATAAAGGATTGATGATGCTTGGGACAATCACATTAACCTTTCCGCAGTAAAGCTGCTGTAGGGACTCCAGTGGAACCTAGAAGGGAGAAAATCCTCTATAAATACAAAACTTGCAGCATTTGTGAAGAAGTTGCAGCCGCGGTGCTGACGGCAGGTGCCAAGTGCGGGATGGCGTGATTGATTTTGTTGACACAGAGGGGACCTGGCCCTGGAATAGGTCCGGTGGTGGCGCGGGAGGGCAGCACTCAGCCTCCTGGCGTCTGCCTTCCTTCCCCCCCCCCCCCCCAAACTTGGAGCTAGACCCTATTGCTCTGGACCTCCTTCAGCAGAGTAGCCCCCTGAACCTTGACCAGAGCATGGAGGCTGACTGTTGTGTTTCAATCAAAGAAATTCCGTCCTATTTGGCTTTGTCCTGTAAGTGACGCCTGAGCTGGGGTTAGACGCGAGCTAAGTATGCCTCGATGGACCCCAGCTCTGCCAGCTCTGTGTAAAGGCTCCCCCTGTAAACTCAGGGAACACAGCCCCCGGGATGAGGACCATTCGAGACTTCCAACACCAACTGCTATTTGACACACGACCCCTGCGGCCTCCCAGGAAACTCCTGGAGCCTTTCAGTCACGTGAAATCAAGATCTGCTTTCAGAAAGAACAACTTCGGATTCTTTCTAAACATTTTACCCGAGAAGTATTTAAACTGTCTCCGTTTGTAAAGCCCCGCTGTAGGTTGGCCCTTTATGGAACCTCTTTGCCTCGCTCTCGTCCGTCAGGCCACGCGGGCACACGGAGGGAACCAAAAGGGGGAAGGAAAGTCAGACGAATGGAGGTCGGTGTGTGAGCGGTGGGTTAGTGAGAGAATCAGCTTATAGAGGGGAAAGGGCTCCTTAAATAAAAGCCGGAAGAGGGGCACCTGGGTGGCTCAGTTGGTTGGGCGACTGCCTTCGGCTCGGGTCATAATCCTGGGGTCCCGGGATCGAGTCCCGCATCGGGCTCCCAGCAACATGGTGAGTCCGTGTCTCCCTCTGATCTTCTCCCCTCTCATGCTGTCCCTCTGTCTCTCAAATAAATAAATAAAATCTAATAAATGAACGAATGAATGAATAAAAGCTGGAAGATTGCACCCTAAATCCTTCGTGGTGTGTTTTAGAAAATA
The DNA here is from genome assembly GCF_022355385.1 of Mustela nigripes. Classification (NCBI taxonomy): domain Eukaryota; kingdom Metazoa; phylum Chordata; class Mammalia; order Carnivora; family Mustelidae; genus Mustela; species Mustela nigripes. Next base: position 10,368,088 of record NC_081566.1, read on the forward strand.
GACCTTCACCGGAGTCTTTTACCCTAGTTTTGTCAGAATGTCCTAAGTATGGAGGGTCGCGGAGGGTTGCTGAATTTCGTGTCGATCGGAAAATCAAGCTGGCTGAGAAGAATGCAGAGTGAGGACACACCGTTTCCGGCTCCCGTCCCTCCAGTCCTCTCCCTCAGAATGCCTAGAGAACCTTCCAGAAGGGATGATGTGCTGTGAGAGACAACATGAGCATACCCAGCTCATTTGTCGAGACCGAAAAGAAAGGAATAAAATAAGGGAAACACCACATCTAGATTTTAGGTATTCAGATTAAAAGTTGAACAGGGATTTCTTATCTTTGCAAAAGTTGTAAGCAGACCACATAGTCTTTAATTTGTTGGGCGGGGTGGGGAGGAAAATAATTTATCTCATCTCTCGTGTCACCATGTATGTGCGTGCTCATGAAAGACTTTCTTGCCTTAATTATTTAAAATGAAGCTTAGGATGTCTGCGTGGCACAGTCAGTTGGTTGAATGTCCTACTCTTAGTTTCAGCTCAGGTCATGATCTCAGGGTGGTGAGATTGAGCCCCACATCGGGCTCCGTGCTCAGTGCAGAGTCTGCTTAAGACTTTCTCTCTCTCTCCCTCTGCCTTTCCCCTCTGCTCTCTCCGTCACTCTCTCTCAAATAAAACAACACAAATCTTTAAAAATTAAGCCTAGGAGAAAAACTTCTGACGTGATTAATCTGACATAGAAAAGTCTATTTTCTACTAGTTGATGTGAGGAATATGCATCCTTTCTTTCTTTTGAGAATAATATTTTGTATTTGTAGGCTTCCCAGCTGTCCTTCAAGGAGAGGGGGTAGCACGACAGGCCCATTTTAGGGATAAGGATACCAAGGCCCACACCGGAGGTCACACAGCCACTCCGTGGTGGGGACATCTGGACTAGAACCCAGTCTCCTGGGGCGCCTGGATCAGCCATTAAACACCTGCCTTTGGCTCAGGTCATGATCTTAGGGCCCTGGGATCAAGCCCTGCATCTGGCTCCCTGCTCCACAGGAAGCCTGCTTCTCCCTCTCCCACTCCCCCTGCTTCTGTTCCCTCTCTCGCTGTGTCTCTCTGTCAGATAAATAAATAAAATCGTTAAAAAAAAAAAAAAGAACGTAGTCTCCTGGTTCCTAGTTCACTGTGTGCCTGTCACATCTGGAACTTGTAAGAAAGGAGATGGGTTCACGATAGGTACCGGACCCTTCTGTTGTCCTTCCTTTGCCTCAAGAGCTGAACCCCATCTGAAAATATGCAGAAACCAGGGAAGGCGTCCTGGTGCGCTCGGAGACCAGCACAGCACTGCTCCCACATACTCCCACGAGGCCGGGCCCGGACGCCAACTCTGTCTTTCTCCCGAACTCTGGCTTTCCTCTTGTCAGAGGCAGAGAAGATCTTATTGCCATGGCTAACATTCGTCCCGAGGAACCCCAGCCTCCCCGCCACTGGCGCCAGCCCCACGCAGCAGGAGGGATGCGGGGTCCTAACTCATGGGATGCTAACGGGCTCTACGGTTTGGCTGTTCGGTCTCAACAGTCAAGTCCTTTGTTCTAGACTCCCCTTGACGATCTCACTGGTTCATTTTTCTTGCTCTTCTTCCTGTTGGTGGACTTTGGTGAACCAGTGACTTTGGCCTCTGATTGGCCTTGAATCCTTCCCAGGCAAATGTTAGGAACTGAAAACTGGATACGGAAGGCTTAAAGATCACTCTGATCCTCTGGGATGAAGACAAAAATGGTGCCAAATGGTGCTTCTTGTTAGGTTGCTCTGACTTGACCCTGACTCATTTCTACTGACCTGATTCTTGAATGTTTGTGACCATGGACATCAGCATAAAGAGATTCAAAATATAAAAATGCAAACGAAGTAAAAGCTGATTAGTGCGTAATGTATTCTGCAGCCTCTAACCTTATTGGTGGCCAAACAACATATTCTCACTGACCCTCACGCCTCGAGCGTTTGCGGTGGCCAGGATGTGGCTTGGGACAAGTCACTGTTTCCTTGTGTGTCTCTTGAAGGTCTTCATTGTAGGCGCTCACAAAGGAGTTTAAGCCAATCCCTCACCACCTTCTGTGGTCTTCTCTGAGTGGTGAGAGATCTCCCCCAAGGGTCACATTTGCCCAAAACCTTCCTTTGCCCTCGTGTCTGAAGAAAGCCTCTCACTGGACAGCTTGTGGGTCGAGGGGTGGGCAGTGAGGAGACCCCCAGGTGTGTGCCATGTCCTTGAACCCAGTGACCAGCGGCATGGCCATGTCTCCTGCTCTGATGGAGCGTCGGCCCAGCTCAGGCGCCAGGCTCCGCCTCTCCGGACCAGTCTCTCGAAGAGCCACCCTCAGTCCCTCATGCCTCCCAGGGGGAGGGGCTGCCGTGATTCATGAGCAAGACACAGAGGCCATGGCCACCCCAAGCGCTAGCGGACTGCATCATCCACTGAGCAATCACATAAATGAGGCCGAGTGGGGTCTTGACCCCTAAGGGCTTGGGCCAGGAAGCGCCAGTCTCCTGTCATTCAAACGGGGGTGTCGAGCCCTCCTTCCCCCCCACCCTGGCTTTCTGGATCTCATCCTGCCGGTTTGCCCTTTGGGACTGGAATCAGAGACCATCCCCTGTGCCCTGAGAGCTGGGAGAAGGGAGGGCACGTTCCCAAGTGCAGGGACCCCCTCCAGTCCCCAGAGCTGCCAGGCGAGGAGGGGCTGCAGTCGGTGCTGCCGGGAACCTGACGGTGTCGGCCCCTGGAGGGAGAACTCGTGGCAAGAAGTCCGGGGGATAGTCTTGCTCCCAAGTGGTATCTGCAAAGCACGTTACTTACAGGGGATTAAGCAGGAAGCAGGGTGCTGGACGGAAGGCATAATGACACCAAGGAAGTCACAAGCAGAAAAAACTGCATTTCCTTCCTTTCCGGGGAAAATAAATATCCATTTATTGAAATGAATTGTGAAGGAAAGAATGAGGGTCGCATTCCCCTGCCCCCACCCTGAGTTCAGGCGTGTGGAAACGGCCAGCGACCGTGATCTTCAGCCTGTCCCCAGAAATGCAAGTGCAGGCTTGGAACCTCTTTAGGGCGCAGGAACATTCCTCCAGGACAAAAGACACTCCCTAATTCAGCCCCTTCTCTCCCGCTTCTCCTTGTGGACCCGGGTCTGGCTTAGCTCGTATCTTACATTCAGCACCGCTTAGTTACCCAGAAATCGCATGCGAAATTGTGACACAGAAAAGCAGTGGGTCGTGTGACTTCCATCAGTTCTGCCTGGCGTGGCCTCATCCTTGACTCGTACCGCTCAGAGGCCGGGCAAGGGGACTTGCTTACAGAACGCCCGGAGGCTCCCAGACACCCCCGAAAGTCGCGATCCGGGTACATGCCCTCAGCACACGGGCGTCACTGCGGCGGGGCGGTAGGAATGAGTGGAGCTGAAGTAAGATCAGGGACATTCACGGTGAACAAGAGAATTGCCCGAATGGGAGGGTAGACGGGGAGCTTTCTGGTCGTATACGCAGTGACTGTTTCACTATCAGAGCCTGGGAGGTTTCATTCTCCCCACAGTCCCACGAGAGAAGCCTCATTGTCCCTATTCCGCAGGTGGGAACACTGAGGCTCTGAGGGGCTGGACCACGTAGGGGAAGCAGCGGTGGCCGTGATAGAAAAAGTTACTGGCTTTGGCGTCAGAAGAGATGGGAGCAGAGCGCAGCGCGGCCACCCATGCTTCCAGGGATGGGCGGCAAGGTCAGAACACCCGTTCCCTCATCTGTAAGATCCGGACAGTGTGCCGAGGCGCTGGATTCTTAGGACGACATAACGCTCTGTAGCCGAGAGCACAGCCCAGCACACGGAAGACCCCCCGGAGATGCAGGAGTCCTCACAGACCTCCCGGGGGGAGAACCGGCATTGGAATCCCGAGAGGGCGACCGCATCCCAGCCATGGGCTCCTTCCACCGTGACACGGGGTCCCTAGATCCGGGAGAAAAAGACAGGAAGAAAGACAAGCAGAAGGAAGCCTTCATCCATGTCGCACAGGGCAGGTTATCCCGACGTTTCTACAGATCCGGAATATTTCATTTAAAAAAAATCACAACCCTTCTCCCCAAAACCGCACGACTGACATGCGTCAGACCTGACAGGTGATCCGATGAGGAAGGCGAGATGGAGAGAGAGGAGCTTAGAAAGAACCCTACACATTGCTACGGGGGTCGCCACGTGGTAGTATGAAAACCACCTGTCTCGTCTGTCTGTCTGTCTGTCTGTGTGCCGCTCTAGGTGTCACTACCTTTCACGTCCCCAGTGCCTACCTAGCCCAGGGCCTGGCACACAGCAGGTGCTCAACCCTTTGGACTGAGCTAGCGACATGGTGACAAAGGCCGGGAAGGGAGGACACGCTGCCCAGGTCCCCCAGGCTTGTGCCTGCAGAGCCGTGTGTGTGTGTGTGTGTGTGTGTGTGTGTGTGTGTGTGCGCCCGCGCGTGCCTTCAGCCTGACTTCCGCACACCGTGGGGCTCGTGGGCAGGCCGTGTAGGTCTGTGCGTCCTCCACGTGGCTACAGGGCCACAGCGGGTGGTGTTGGTCGCGTCTGGTCTGTCTTCGATGACTCGGGAGGCGGCTTAAGGGCGCCGCCCGTTTCCTGCCGAGACGCGCTCTCCTTCCCTGAGATGACAACTTCTGCGCACTCACTTCATGGGGTCCCAAATAACACGCTTCAAACAAATCTTTTATCACCGTTGCTCCTTGGACACATTTCAGATGCTGGCTGTTAACAAGAGGCCGTGGCTGTTAACAAGAGGCCGTTTCACCGGCCTTTAACGATGACGCTAATCGCTGTGGGTTTTTGTCTCGCAGAGTCCGGTCGGGCAGAGGCCAGGAGTAAATTACGGGGCTAACTTTGATGTCCGTGGATTATTGATCTGCGAGCTCTCTTCAAGGGGAACTCCAGCCGCCCCGAGACCTCAGCCGTCCCAAACGCTTTGCATCTCTGCACGTGGGCCACCAGCGTTTGGTTTTCACTCTATATTAATAACGAGACAACCTGATGTGCCGTTTCTGTAATAAAGCAACGGACGTATCAAAAGGCTCCACCTGGCAGCTAAAAATAAGTTAGTTTTCCCTTGACCCTCATCATCATTTACCAGAAGGTTCCCTGCCGTGGCGCACGCTGACCCTTCCAGAAGCATCCGGTCGTCTCACTCCAGGTCCTTTCCTGCCCTTGTTTCTCGGCAGGTGAAAGTCATGCTCCGCATCTGCCCCACCCTGGCTCGCGACTCCTCGGAATCCAGCTCCTTCTTAAAGGTGGACCCACGGAAGAAGCAGATCACCCTGTATGACCCCCTGACGTGTGGAGGTCAGAACGTCTTCCAAAAGAGAAGCAACCAGGTTCCTCCTAAGATGTTCGCCTTTGATGCTGTTTTTCCACAAGATGCGTCTCAGGTGGGTGTCCCCCTTCCCGTCCCCTCGGGCTCAGGCCATGCTGATGGGTTTCCAGAAGCTTTGACTGTCGTGAGAGCCTGTGAGCCGGGAGGGTGTCTCCCAGGGCGCTCTTCCATCCCGACAACTTCTGGAAACCACTCAGGGCTCCCCCGAGTAGCTCGGCCCTTTTGAATTATTGGTGTCCCACTTTGGGCAGGATCACTGGGCTGGGATCTTAATAAAACATATCCTAGGAGAGAAGGAAGAGGGAGCCAGTCTGCCGATGGCTTACAGGAGCAGGAGACAGAAGGCGGAAGTGGGGGTTTTAGGAACGCCTGCATCGAGGCTGTGGCGTCTGTGGTCCATGAGGACACCGGTCCTACCTGGGCTTCTAGGGACGGGTGGCGGGGGGGTGGGGCGGTTGTCCAGGAGCTGGGCTGGAGTTAGGCTGGGTTCTAGGGCAAGTGAGAGGCCGAGAAGCTAAGGCTGACATGTCTGTGACTCAGATCAGGGGAGTGTCGTGGAAGGGAAGGAGAGAGGCTGGGTAGAGCTCCTGGGTTAGCCAGTGATGCATTACAAACCTCGCTAAAATTCTGAAATTCAGTGGCTTAGAACAGTAAGCACTTGTTACTCCCCATGAATCTGCGGGCCGGCCGAGCATTCTTCTGTTTCCAGCTCAGCCCACGTATGATTGCAGTCTTGGGCTGGACGCCCTCACCTGTTCGGGGACTGGCTGGCTTTGGGCTGTCTGGGGCTTTTGCTGTCACGCCGATGGCACGATCCAAGTATACAAGCCTCTCGAGACGTAGGCTCCGTATTGTGAGCCCGTCGCTTCTGCTGCATTCTGTTGGCTCAGGGCTGAGGGGTAGGAGGAGACCCCACCTCTGAATCGAAGGGCTGCACGTTGACATTGCAAGGGGCAGACACACACACCAGGTGGAGAATGACAGCCACACCGCGGTGATGATAACTTGGAGGCTTCTTGGGGGCCAGGGTGCCAAGATTCCTGAACCAGAGCTCCTGGAGCCCATCCCAGGAAGAACAGATGTCTACTGGAAGATTCAGTTGCACCATCTGGTGCGATTCAGCTGCAAGGAGCCGGCACGACGGAAGCTTCTAGTAGACCCATAACCCAAGTTAGAGGTATACGGTGACCTACTTTGCCTGCACATTGGGCTCCAACAGCTGCATCTTCTGGACAAATTTCCAGCACTTTCCAAGATTTATATAAAGCGGGGCGCATCGGGATCACTGATGCCTATAGCAGAACTGGAAGACCCGGCTAGTAGCTCCTGTGAATTTCCTCCGTGCTGCATCTGAGCGTGGGCCTCGGGGACGCTCGCTCAGGCCCCGATGTTATCCCGCAGACACGCAGCACATGGCATCGGCTCTGTTCATTCATGAGCTGAACTGGTGGCTTCCCCAAAGAGTTTCACCAAGAGAAGACAAAACACTTTGCAAGCCAGTCCGATGGTCCCTCACTTTATTACGTTTCATAAAATGTGTTCCACCACCCCACCACCACGACCCTGACGTTGTGTCTAATACGTGGCCCACAAATCATTTCACAATCATGGTTTAAAAACTTCTCTAAAGCAATTCTCCCTAAGCTGAAAGTGTCCCAAGGCAAACCCTAAATTCAGGGTGGACTATTAATGAGTTTTAGGTTTATTCCAGAAAAAAGGAGCCTTTTTTATCACTCGGGTTTGCTGACATTTCACACGGGGTTGGCAGAGCTCAGAGGCTCAACGCTTACAGTCACGCTGGCTTCGGAATGCTTTAGTTTTGCTAAAATGGCCACTATTAGAATACATGGCATATCTCTACGAACGGTGCATTTTCCGGGAAGTTTCATACACGTTCACCAGCTTGACTCTCCTCGAAGTCTGCGGCATAAAAGAGGGAAGCGTTGCTATATCCCCTTCAATTCTCTGTCGTGCTCGACGTGCCTGCCATCCTCCCCAGCGGGTTTCAGGCGGTGTGGCCTAGGGAGGGTCACTCGACCTCTCTGGGCCTCCGTGTCCTCACCTGGGCTGTTGGGATTCACGAGTTGAGACACGTGAGGCGCCTGGTGGAAGAGAGCCAGAGCACAGCGAGGGCTCCGAGCTCGTGAGCTCGTGCTGTCAGGTCATCGCTGACGTAGGGAGGGTCATGCTGCGGGTCACAGTCAGACTCCGGGCCCCGGCGGCGAGCTCCATCTGAGCCCCTGACGAGGGGCAGGAAGGAGCTGGACAGAGCAGCAGGCTTCTGCCCTCAGGTCCTTCCTGTGGCTTATGGGACAGCAGCCTCCAGGGAGGCCCAGGCCGCTAGGAGGTTGGCTTTCTTCAGTCTGTCAGGACATCAGCTCTCAGCAATGACCAGAACGGCCCTTGCTCCCTGTGAGCCCCCTGGGGTCACCTGCTGCCCACGCCGGGGCAGACCGCTGAGGCTCTGGCTTTGGGGAGCTGTCATAGTCTGTTAGGACGGTCATAACACACAGCACAGATTCGGGGCCTTATCAACGAGGGAAATTTATTTCTCACAATTCTGGAGGCCGGGAAGTCCCAGGTCAAAGTACTGGCAGAACCGGGCTCCAGCAAGAGCCCCTTCCTCATTCACAGCTGTCCTCCTGCTGTGTCCTCACATGGCCTCAAGGAGCCCATGGGGCCCTGCTGGCCTCAGGGCACTCATCCTGTTCAGGAGGGTGAGCCCTGTGACCTCGTCACCTCCCCAAAGGCTTCACCTCCAAATGCCACCACATTTCATCATAGGAATTGGGAAAGGGGCGGGGCACAAACATTCGGAAGCAGGAAGCCAGGTGGGGGGACTTACCCCTGTGGGTGCGCAGAGGCCTTCTGCGGAGCCGGCCCTGCCCCGGAGTCTGTGCTCGGGAAGGCCGCCTGCTTCTCAAGGCCCGAGAAGGCGGGGTTCATCCAGCCGTCGCTGCAGAGTCACCTGTGACAAATTCCGTCAAGATTCTCCAGCGTCCGTCTCGGGGCTTCCAGCCGGCCTATCGCTGCAGGGGTCCCGGGGGTGTGGCAGATCCCGCGGTCCCCACAGCAGCCTCGTCCTGCCACCCCCTCGGTCCCAGAGGAGCCCCCAGCGGAGCTGCGGAGGAGACCACCAGCACGCTCGAGAATGGGTGGGAGTGTGGGTTTTCTATTTGGGTTTGGGAGAGAGAATCGATTTCCAAATACTCGGGCCCGTCGCAGCCCTGCAGCCCCGTTCCTGGCAAGGCCGTGGCTCTTGGATTCCGACCCCCTGGGCTGTGGGGGTGTGGCACGTGGCTCTGACACCTCGAAGGGATTCCTGGAGCTCGGACGGTGGTGGGGACAGCACACCATCCGTGATTTTGTCCTCCTGCTGCCCAGAGAAAGTTCTAGGATCTCCAGGTGCAGCCGCGGAATTCGCAGAATTCCCCTGGTTTGCAGAGCTCTGAATTACTGGGTTTTAGTGGGGAAATACAAAAAGTCATCAGGAGTCCAGCCCCCCTCTCAGGATTTAGATAGTCACGTGGGGGCTGAGCCACACGGCCGGCCGAAGAACCCTCATGGTGACAGCCTGACAGGTGGCCTTTGATAACGTATGTGGAATCCGCACAGAGAGAAAGAAAAGGCTGGTTTTAAAAAGAAGGGGACGTGGAACAAGAAAGAGGAAGGAGGTTGGAGACAAAGTCGACGTAGATCACAGGCCTCCAGCTTCTACTAGAAACACCATGTTTCAAGGTCATGTTCCTGAAATGGTCCATCATCTTTTTCCCACTAATAAGCTTGGTCCATTTCATATGCTCTGTGCGTGTGTGTGTGTGTGTGTGCATGAAGGATCCAGGTAACAGACGGCCAGTGGGAAGTTTAAAAGCCTTGTCCAGGAGCCACGAAGGGCAGATCAGACAAAGGCCTGAGGTCCGCGAAAGCACCCTGTGTCCCGGGGCAGCCTGTTCCCACCTGCCCTGCACAGGCAGCAGCTGAAATGCCCCATGAATTAGCAGAAGAATGGTTCATAGGTCACGTGTGTAAGGCTTGGGTTTATAAGAGGCTGAGGTCCCAGAGGGTTTTGAGCACTCCCGAACGGCATTACGGCCTGACCCACCTATAAGACCGTGACCCCCGAGACCTGAGTCCCAGGGAAGGGGGCTCCGGTTCCCATCGCTAATGGTCCACTTACCACACGTGTCTCTTTTCATTTCTGCCAGGCTGAAGTGTGTGCTGGAACCGTGGCAGAGGTGATCCAGTCTGTGGTCAACGGGGCGGACGGCTGCGTGTTCTGTTTCGGCCACGCCAAGCTGGGTCAGTGAGCGATTTCCTTGTTCCTGCCGTGTGTATCCCCGGACGCGTGGTCTGGTCTTCTGTCCCCGCCCCAGAGTCTGCAGATGAAAGGGGAGGTTGTCGCCTTTAGGTGCCCAACTGTACAATCCCCACTCACCGTTTCTGCTTTTGAAATGTAGCGTTCATCCTAAGTGGAGACCCAGGCTTCTAGAAGGGGGTGGCAGGGTCCCTCCCACTTGGTCCAGGTCAGGGGCACGCCCAGAAAGCCACCAGGAGAGGGGATGCATGCCGAGCCTCGGCTCTGGGGTTCACAGTGGTGGACGGAGCCCAGGACAAGGCACAGGAGCAGCCCCCAGGCCAAGCCCAGAACCGTGTCAGGACCCGTCTGGGGACGGCATCGGACAGCCAGCCTTAGTCCCCAGCCTCCAGGCTGAGCCAAGTGAGAAAAGACAGGGTCTGGATGGTTGGACCCCCTTCAGGTGCCTTCTTAATCCTGGCCTGGGGCCGTCTGGGGAAGTTAGGAATTTGGGGAACTCCGGAAGTGCCCCTTGGCAGACGTTCCCACAAAAGCCTTGCAGTCAGGGGGGCCTGTTGGAGGCCGAGACCAAAAACTCATTTCAGCTGCCTTCCTTCGGTCTTCTCGATCACGGATCAAAGCAGCAATGCAGATTTTAATAGAATTTGCTCCTGCGATAAAAATATACACCGCATTTAACTTGAGGAAGGATATAAACTGCGAGGCTGTGGGTTTCATCTGGGTGGTGATAAAAAGAACCTTTACGGCGGTGAACATCTCGGCCTTCCCTCCGCGTGTAAAACGGGGCGGCAGCTGGATGGCGCTTGGTGTCTGGGATTGTCCTCGAGCCGCGTCCAGGCTTAGATCCGGTCCTCCGGTCTGGGCGCTCCGGTTCTTTGTCCCTAGTACTAGGAGAAGCCCTGGGTGGTTGCGATCCTCAACCCCTAGTATTTCCCTCTTTTCCTTTCATAGACTGCCCCCTCCCCTCCCCGTGCTCACCCTGTGTTCCCTCCTGCCACGCTCCCCGCAGGGAAATCCTACACCATGATCGGAAAGGATGATTCCATGCAGGACCTCGGCATCATCCCCTGTGCCATCTCTTGGCTCTTCAAGCTCATCAATGAGCGCAAGGAGAAGACGGGGGCCCGGTTCTCGGTGCGGATCTCAGCCGTGGAGGTGTGGGGCAAGGAAGAGAACCTGCGGGACCTGCTGGCCGAGGTGGCCACGGGCAGCCTGCAGGACGGCCAGTCCCCGGGCGTGTACCTATGCGAGGACCCCATCTGCGGCACGCAGGTGAGCAGCTCCCGGCTGGGGTGCGCGCCCGTGACCACCCCCCCGCGGCTGCCTCCTCAGACGGGGCTGGCGCCTGAGCGTTTACTTTAAGGTGGCCGGGAGCCGTGTGGCCGCAGCTGCTGAGCCGTCCGCTCACCCAACCTAAATATTTGTACCTTGAACCTGATGGACAGTGAACAGGAGCCGCGGTCCTTGTAGCCATCGCGGGGGGCGGGGGTGGAATTCACTTTACTTACGCCCCTTTCGACAAAAAGGGAAGTCCAGTGTTTCTTTTGCTTAAACAGCAAACCGAAATATTTACTGCTCTGCACGAAGGGCTCCAGCCACTACGGGGGCTGCTTACGGCTCTATAAACTGCGTTTCTGGCCCTGGTTTTGCCGCCGGCTTAGTAGCACTATAGGAAAAACTAAGAACCACTTTCTAATTAGCACCACGATATCATTGCTCGGTCTGTGGAAGGCCGGAGAAGCTCCCGTCCGCCTGTGCAGGGTGTGACGCAGGACGGCCGTGTGGGTCTGTCCCTCGCTGGCTGACTGCAGGGGGAGGAAGGTCTCTGAGCTCCCTGCTGGCCATCCCGAAGAATCGGCTCTTTCCGTCTCCAGCAGGCTTTATTTCCTAGATTTTTGTTTTAAGATTAAGTTCATTTTGATGAGCCCCTGCCTCCTCACAGGTGGGATCCGTTGGCGTAGGTGAGGATACTCGCACTTGGTTTTGTTCTACCCGTGCTCCGAGCACCTCAGATCCTTCCGTTTCGGTTAGGAATCTCCCCCGACCTCCAGCTGCAAAACTCTGTGGTGACTTGCACGGCCCCACGTGACCTGCCCCGCCTACCTTTCCAGCATCCCCTCTTGCCACTCCTTGTAAGTTACATGCAGGTGCCTAAAAAAAGCCCCTCAGACGTCAGCGTGCGTATGGGTCACTGGGGATCTCGTGACCCTGCAGGTTCTGGCTCTGTAGGACTGGGATAGATCCCCAAAAACATGTCTCACAAGTCCCCATGTGACTGTGATACTGCTGGTCCAGGGACCGCACTTGAGAAGCTCAGTCCGGTGGCACCTGCCTTCTGTTCCCTTTCCAAGAATTACCTAGATGTTCCGATACGCTATAGCCTCCATTCACTTTTTTTTAATTAAAATGTTGTTAGTTAACACAGAGTGCAATATTGGTTTCTGGAGTAGAATTCAGTGATTCATCACTCACAACTCCATTCACTTTTATAAAAACTCGGCCTGGGAAGTCCCACGTCGACCACTGGTTCTCTGAAGGCTAAGAAGAACCCATCAACTCTTTATTTTAACTCTCCTTACTGAAAAATCACAAAAAAAGTCTTTAGCTTGTCTTTCTGCCATAGTAAGTACAGGACAGTGAACACAACAGAGTCTCTCTTTGAAGTCTGAGGATTTTGGAGGTGCCGGGTTCCCAGACCAGCTCTCAGCGTTCAGAATGATAGCGCAGTCAGAGTCAGAAATAGAAAATTCTAAGAATGTGTTCCGGCCCTGAGACCTACACGGCTGACTCTTTGTTTGAATACAGCCGAGATTTCCTTTTCTCCCCACAAGAAGGAGTGTTGCTCCAATTTTTTTTTTTAAGATTTTATTTATTTATTTGACAGAGATCTCAAGTGGGCGGAGAGGCAGGCAGAGAGAGAGGAGGAAGCAGGCTATCTGTGAGCAGAGAGCCCGATGCGGGACTCGATCCCAGGACCCAAGGACCATGACCTGAGCTGAAGGCAGAGGCTTTAACCCACTGAGCCATCCAGGCACCCCTCCAATTCTGATAATATTGTTCTAATGAAGGTTTCCTCTAATTTCTAAGGGATCTGATAGGATTTAGACACATGGCCCACAATGCTTTCTTAATTGATTAAATGTCATGATCGTGAATTTAGAAACTAAAGATAAAAATAGATATTCCTTAAACAATCAAGATGAGACATTCAAGTATGTTGGGTGGTTTTGCATCTTGTTTAAAACTATGCTCGTACATGTAAGTCTAAAAGTGGCTTTAAGTCACTGGAGTAATGGGGAGTGAAGTTCAAGCTAACCAGGGTTGGCTTTTCCTTCTTGGGGGAGCCGGTGCTGTCTGGCCTGAGGTCCCATCATGCCACCTGCCTGTCTGCGAGCATTGTAGTCTTTGAGAGCAGGATGCGGTTGCATCCTCCGGGTTTTCTTAGGTAGGTGGATAGCCCAGGGTGTGGGTTTGCTGGGCTCTGCAGAGGTCAGGCTGGGCCCCCTGCTCCCTGGCCACTCGGATACAATCTTACACTCTTCACACCTGCTAAGACTCGCCGTGAAACCGCGGAATGGCTGAAACTAGCTTTTATCCACTGCATATGCTCAGTATTACCTTTCAGCAAAGGGTTTGTGAAGCAGACAGCTGCGCGTGAGTCCAGGCCCTTGTTCTAGAAGGATCTCTGGCCTCCGAGATCCTGCACAACAGAGGGCCAGAGACCTCAGCTCTCGGCTTGTGTGTTCCAGCTGCAGAACCAGAGCGAGCTGCGGGCGCCCACGGCCGAGAAGGCCGCCTTCTTCCTGGACGCCGCCATCGCCTCGCGCCGGGGCAGCCAGCAGGACTGTGACGAGGACGACCACCGCAACTCCCACATGCTCTTCACCCTGCACATCTACCAGTACCGCATGGAGAAGAGCGGGAAAGGGGGAAGTAAGTGCACCCGCGGCCAGGCCCAGCCCATCATCTGGGGCAGCCTTGGCCCCTCCCATGCCCGACGTGGGGCTTGAACTCACGACCCCGAGATCGAGCTCCCCTCGCCCTCAGTCCATCGACCAAGCCAGCCAAGCGCCCCTGACCCTTTTTTAGCAGGGTACAGAGTCTGCTGCTTAGGAGTTCCAGACGATGAGAGAGCCTGGGCTGCGGTTTCCTTTGAACTGTCCTGGAGGAAAGGGTTTGCTTTGGCGAGGGTAATTGACAAATGCAATTCCAGAGGATGGTGAGCGAGGACAAACTTTAAATGGAAAAAACTTCGGGTGACTTGTATCTTTTTTGCACACACTTTACAGGTACTCTTCAGGAAGGTCCAATATTTACACCCCAGACACCCTGGTGATGGGTTACTTGTCAGTAGCTTGAGTCCACTCTATGGACCCGGGAGAAACAAAAGCATTTTTTTTCTAAATTGCCTATAAATCAGCCTTTGGGATAACTAACCAGGTTCTGGCTTCCTCTGTGCCTCGGTGGCATTCCTCTGTAAGACCGGGGCACAGGCCTGCTCCATGATGAGCGGCAACCCCGGGACCCCAGTGCGCTGGGTACACAGGCCCCTTCGGGCTACAAAGCCAGCACTGACCTCGGTGCGGCGCCCGACCCTTTGCCTGCCAAGTCGTGTAGGCTCGATGCTCTAAGGAGCGTCTCAGTTGGGATTCTGAAGCATGGGCCGCATAGGCCATTGACCTGGGCTTTCTCCCCTGTGAGCCACAGGCCTGGACTGCTGGGTGACAGCTTCCCTATGCTCTCGATGTCTTCCAGTATTCCCTGAAAATGATTGCCTCGGGGCACTGGGTGCCCGGAAAACAGACATTAGCCCCAAGCTTGGAGACTAACCCAGGGACCTGGAAATTGTGAAGTTAATTGGCTAACACAGAGGCAATCAACAAACCTAATTCTTGGTGGGGCCCTGAGCTGGGCATCCAACCAGGATCAGGAGCTGGGCTTCCCAGTTCTCTGCCTGTTGCTGGAACACCTGGAAGCCAGTATCCTGGGAACAGCTCTCGGGCCTTCTCTGGCCCCCATTGGAAGCTCTGCCCTTCTCCAGTCTCAATGCCTCCGCTGGCCCCGTCGTCTGCCATTAACTGTTACTTTCATTCAGTTTTCATGAAATCCAGTTCACATTCAGAAAAACCTACCCTGCTGGTGTGTTGTTAGATGAATTTTAGCAAATCTGTATAGCTGGGTATCCCCCACCGCCGTCCAGAAAGAGAACAAAGCTGTCCGCACCGAAAGCTCCCCTCCCCCACCTCGAGCCCCTGACCACCCCTGATCTGATTTTTGTCCTTTTAGTTTTGCCTTTATCCAGAACCTCATCTAGATGGAATCCCGTATTCCCTGTGTGACCTTTTGTGTCTGGCTTCTTGCATCTGGCTTGAAGCATCGGAGACTTACCCACATGGTTTTGTGTACCGGTTGTTCGCTTATTTTTCTCGACGGAGCCTAGAGACTTGCCCCTACCCCTCCTCCCACCTCCAGGCCTGAGATCTCACCATATGCCCCGGGCTTGGGGGCTGCCCAGGAGTCTAGAGATATTGGCCTCACTGGTGGGGCACTGGGCACCCCGGGTGGCCAGCCAGCAGCAGCCCGGACTGCTCTTAAACCAGCCAAGGTCATGGAGGTCTGACTGCGGGGTGAGCAAGAGAGTTTGAATGGGAAACTTCCAGAGGAAGTTGATTCCCAGTGATGGGCTCACACACGAGTACTGCATTTCCGTTTAGAAAAACTTTCTCAAAGAAGGAAACGAGGGGTTAGGACAGGACTGAGAAGATCCAGACTTTTAAAACTTGACACAGAAACCCCCCCACCCCCCGCAACAGTCTGGGGGCTGGCTTTCAATTCTGCACGCACTGTTTTTTCTGGATCGTGTCTTACCATCATGAATGGGGGAGTCCAAGAAATGTTTTATTCTTTGAAGCTTGCTTTTTTATTTTATTTAAGCTTTATCTCTTTTAAGCTGTTCTCTTCTTTCAAGTCAATATTAATAATCAGAGCCTGCCGTGGGTGTTCATACTTTCAGCAGAGGGTGACTTGCAAAAGGTACGAATTTTCAGCCAAATTGCTTCCAAGTGGCGCTGAGCGGGAGATCTCGGCAGACAGTATAATCTCGTTCTCCTTCTAGGTTTCAAACCGTGCTGAAAACAACTATATTCAGTTTTTCTTCTTGTTTTTTTTTTTTTTTGTGGTTCTGCTCTTGATGTGGAAACTGAAAGTAGGGAAGAATCTTGAAAATAAACAGTTAATGAAATGACTTCGACTGTAAGAAGTGGAAATTGAGCCTCACAGAGGTGTGGGCTGGGCCCTGTCCAAGTCACTCCGCAGCACGTCTGGGCACTTATGGAATATTTAAGATCCCATTCGCCTCCTGGCTGTTTATATATCGTGAAGGCAAATTGCTTTTAAATAATAAATTCAGGGTAAAGGAAAAGACAAGTACCATTAATGGCTCCCCAAAACCCTTTTCGTTACTTTCTAATGTGTCTGTAGATGAGAAGTCGGCGAGGGGGAGTTGGGGGGGAGACCAGGGGACGTCACCTGCCTGCCACGGCCCCCGGCTTCCCGGGAAGAGAGGAGTCTAGGCTCCGATGTGCACAGGCGGCCCCCGGCCCGGGGCTCGCTTGACTTCATTGAATTTTTATCTGCTTAAAATATAATAAGGTGATTCAGAGTGTTGTTTAAAATGGAAATTTTTGTTTACTTATACATAAGTAATAATCCCTGTGGACCTGGCAGGCAGAACTCAATTAAAGGAAAGTTTATTAATTAGTTACCCTGCAGGGAAGCAGAGAGCGGAGTCTGCCGCTATGAACAACGGGCCATCGGTGGCTGAGATGGTGGGTTTCAGACGGGTCTCTCGGGAAGAGCTTGCCACGTGTGTGCATGCACCTGAATCTTACACGCGTGTGTATTTTACATGCACACGTGTACAGACATACACACATATATAAAGAGGCAGACAAAAATGTTTTAAACAGGTCCAACCAGGAGAGAAAATTTGCTGTTTCACACATAGCCTTTGGTTACACTTGAAATATTTCCCTGGTTTAGGGAGTTTTTGGAGTCTTCGTGGGGCCGACTCTCCAATGGTTCTGGAGCCTTCCCCTGCTTTGCCAAGCTCATGTGTGAAGGCTGAGAGCCCCTGTGGGAATTCCAGCCTTGGGAAAGAGCCCGAGGGCCCGAATGGTCAAGAGCTTCTCCTCATGAACGGGTCTTCCAGGAGACTGTCCACAATGTTGAAATCAAACGGAACATGTTCTGTGTTTTCAAAACATCAGTGCTTCTCTGTTACCTCGTTCAGCGACATTTCTGAAAGAGAAAGACCATCCGGTTACCTTTCACATCAGCAGGTGGTGTGAGTTCAGAGAGGTCCTCTGTGCAGCACAAGCAGGAGATGGTTAATTGAGAAAGTTAGTCCGAAGGGAGGATCCTGAAAACTGGTACATTCACGCCATGAACGTTTCATCTCATGAATATTTATTTCAGTAATATTTCAAAACACACACACAAATGGGTATTTATTTATTTATTCATCCTCTGATATGGGTTTTTCTCTTCGAAATGACTTTGCAACCTAAAGTTCTGCTTTTATAAACCACGCTCATATTAATAGTCTGGTTCTTGCTTTAAATTTCTTCTAAGTGATTTGAGAACTCAAAGACGTTTCTTCCATTTTTTTTTCCCACTTTATAATTTCTCGTTTCCACCAAATTCAGCATCTCTTTTATTTTTATTTTATTTATTTATTTTTAAAATATTTTTAAAATATTTTCTTTATTGATTTGAAAGAGGGAACATGAGTGGGGTCGGGGGGTGGGCAGAGGGAGAGGGAGAAGCAGACTCCCTGCTGAGCAGGGAGCCGGACACGGGGCTCGATCCCAGGACCCTGCCGAAGGCTGACCTGAGCCGAAGGCTGACGCTTGCCTAACTGAGCCACCCAGGGGCCCCTCAGCATCTCTTTCCGAAGAACTCATTTTTATCTTGTCTTTCCAAAGCCTTGAGTTTAGCTCTTAAAGAAACACTAGCTCTCTTTACACGATTGTATCTTACTGGTTTGCATAAGATTTGCTTCTGTTTTTTCCGTGATGACAAGCAGCATCCCTGGGTTTAGGAGGGAGCCCCGCTGACCCATTAAGTACACAGCTCACCTGCGGGGAGCAAGGGAGCGCAGACAAATGGGAAAACAGCCAGCCCGGGCCACGCGGATCCCATCCATCCACAGAGCTCACAGGTGAGGGCCACGCGGCAAGGCAGCTATTCCCAAATTTGGCCGCAACCAAGAGTCACCTGGGGAACTTTCCAGTGAATCCCAGGGCTCGTGGCGCACTCCGGGCCGGTTAAATTGGAAAGCCGAGGTGCAGGAGCCAGACGCCTGTGTTTACTTAGCTCCCAAGGTGATTCCAGCGCGCAGCCAAGTTTGGGAACCGCGAAGCTGCGAGAAGGTGAGTTAAAGGCGCTTCTGCTCCCTTTACAGTTACCCGTGGCTTTTCGTCTTAGCTTCCGCGATAATTTTCCAGGAGATGTTGGGCCATTTATTTTTTCATGTATTGGGGGGGGCGATTTATTTGACCCCCGTGAACCTCGTTTTCCTGGTCTGCCCCACGGAACCGATGCCGCATTGCAGGATGGTTGCAGGAATTAAGTGCCATCAGGAGACAAGCGTGTCCCGGCACCTCCCGGGCCCTCGGCCAGCGGGAGTTAGGGGGGTGGCCCAGGAGTGGGGGGAGATCAGGATTGCTGCCTGTGGGGAGGGTCTGGCCGAGCTCCAGACTTGCCATATACCCAGGAGAGCGCGAGCAAAGGGGGGCGGAAGGCCACTGGGATCCGTCCACCCCGCGCTGCGACCCCGGAAATCTCGGACTGTCCTCGATGACAGAACTTTCTCGCCAGCCATCCGGAGTGACGCATGTCCTTGCTGGTAGCACGTGGCCGGGGCGCACTCACTCACCCCAGGCGTGGAATCCAGGACTCCGTGGCTGCTTGAACTTGAGTGGGTTGGACGGACAGACTCGATTTTCCACGGGCTGGCTGGGACTCCCGTTCTGAGTCACGCAGCCCTAATTATAGGTGTTTCATAACGCTCTTCGGCTGGGCTAAACTGTGCTTTTGTTCTCTGTCTTCTGTTTTACTCCGTGTACGTTGTGCATTTTATTCCATTACATCAAATGGCCTATTAGAGTCTCAAAGTCCCAGCCAGTCCCTGTCTTTGCCCTTTAATCTGCAGCCCAGGTGGGAGATCTGAGCTGCTCCTCTCTAGGTAATTAGGTTGCAAAACAGATGATATTTTGCTTTAAAAATAACCATTTCCCTAGCGTGCTGCCGTGACCTGATCTTGCATAATACGGAATGGGATAAAGAAGTTCCGTGTTGGGTTCCTGGGTGGCTCAGTGGGTTAAGCCGCTGCCTTCGGCTCAGGTCATGATCTCGGGGTCCTGGGATCGAGTCCCGCATCGGGCTCTCTGCTCAGCAGGGAGCCTGCTTCCCTCTTCCCTCTGTCTCCCTCTCTGCCTGCCTCTCCATCTGCTTGTGATATCTCTCTGTCGAGTAAATAAGTAGAATCTTTAAAAAAAAAAAAAAAAGTTCGTGTTGTTTCTTCCCTCGTGAGGGTTTTTCCTGGGGAGAGGGGAACGGGGAGAAAACGTAGCATCCTTGATGTGAACAGTTCTTGGCCGTGGACGTATCCGAATCACTGGGCCCCTGTGGATGGAAATGCCGGGCTTTCCCTAAACACGCCTCACCCTTTCTCCTAGATGTGGACGTTGAGGACTCAGTAGAGCAAAGTGAGGGTTAAGACAGTCGTTCCCAAATGTTTCCATCCTGTGATGTGCGCAGAGACTCGCCCTCCCGCATCCGCGCTTCTGTGGGCTCTGCCCACAGATCTGTGGACACCCAGGGACTGGCCACAGGCTCATCCTAGGTCCCCAGGACCCAGCCCCGGGCCCATCACACCCCCTGCCTCTACTTTCCCACCCCAACCCCTTTTCTGCCTTGCCCCAAAAGTCACAGTTTCTGCAACAACTTCTGGAAACTTGTGTGTCTACCTTTGCTGCTTGCCTTCCATGCAGAGCAGGGGAAGCAGAGGGAACAGTAGCTGTCCCAGAAGCAGGAGGACTTGCGCCACCCTGGGAGGTGGGAATCCAGGGGTCTGAGGAGCCAGGGTCTGCTGCTGCCTGGGGAGTGGGGCGGTGGGGAGCCGATCTAGAAGCTGGGGTTGTGTGCAGGGAAGGAGGTCACTCCCCTCGGAGAGTGGTGCCCGGGCAGAAGGAGAGCCCAGTGTCCCCGCCCTCTCGGGAACTGCCTAAGGCCACATTGCACAGGATGGGTGGGGGGCATCAGTCTTGAAAGGGTGAAGCCCAGTTGCCCTCCAACAGGACAGTCACGACAGGTTTCCTGGTTGAGAACAAAGCAGGGGTACTCAGTGTGTTAAGCACCTGCCTTCCGCTCAGGTCATGATCTCAGGGTCCTGGGATTGAGCCCCGCTGGCGTGGGGGAGCGGGGGTCCCCTACTCGGCAGGGAGCCTGCTTCTCCCTCTCCCTCTGCCCCTCCTTCCTGCACTCTCTCGTGCTCTTTCTCAAACAAATAAAATCCTAATTTAAAGAAACAAAATAGCTTTAACAAGATACACTTGAGATAGAGCAACCCACATATTTGGCTTTGCGGTCTGTGTATAAGCCCCTGAACACGTCCATACAGTCGAGATAAAGGACAGAGCCCTCGCCCTCCAGATTTCTTGGCCAACGTGACTTTTGACCTTTTTAAAATTGTTTTTGTCTTATAATTAAGCTTCGAGAGTTTTTTATATGCTCTGGATAAAAGTCCTTTAGCAGGTAGATGTTTTGCAAACATTTTCTCCCAGGCTGTGGCATGCTTTTTTATTCTCTTAACCATGTATTTCAAAGAGCAGAAATAGTTTTCACGACATCCAGCTTTTCTGTGTGTTCTCTTATAAATCACGTTTTTGGCTTCATAGCTAAGCAATCTTTGCCCAACCCAAGATCAGAAAGGTTTCAAGCTATGCTTTCTTCTAGAAGTTTTATAATTTCAGGTTTTATATTTAGGTCTTTGATTCATTTTTTTTTTTTTTGTAAACTGTGCAATGTATGGATTAAAGGGTTTTTTTTGCATGTGTGTGTGTGTGTATAGAAGACAAGTTCTTCAGTCTGATAAAAATGTTTCTGAAAAACCTGCTAACATAATGGGAAAACACTTGCAGCTTATATATATATATATAAAATTGGAGAGAGAGTATGTATGTGAGTGGGGGAGGGGCACAGGGAGAGGGGGAGAGCATCTCGGGCAGACCCCACACTGAGTGTGGAGCCCAGTGTGGGGCTCAGCCTCGCAGCCCTGAACTCTGTGTAACGGCTCCAGTACCATTTGTTATGAAAACTATTCTCTCTCTACTAAATTACCTTTGTTAAAAATTCCTCGTTCATATTTGTGTGGCTCTGTTTTGGGACTCTCTACACTTCTCCATTAATCTCTACATCTAGCTTTACACCAAGACCACACTGTCCTGGGTTCTGGTGGCTTTATAACAGCCCTTGAAATCGGATACTGTACTACTAGCCTTCCAGTTCTGTCTTTATTTTTAAAGGTGGTTTTGACTATTCTAGGTCCTTTGCATCTCCATATAAATTCTAAAGTTGGCTTCTAAATGGACAGTGCAGCATTATTTTCTACAAAAAAAAAAAAATGCTGGGATTTTAACAGAGATTACGCTGAATCTGTAGGTCCATTTGGTCAGAACTCACATCTCAACGATGCTGAGTCTTCTGACTCACAAACGCAGTGTCTGTCTCCAGTTTTTAGGTCTCAGTGAACATCTCTCAGCAATACTCTGTCGTTCTCTGTGTATAGATCTGGCTTCTGTGCAATTTACACTGAAGTATTTTGTATTTTCATCCTATTATAAATGGTATTTTAATTCTTTTGAAAGATTTTATTAGAGAGCACAAGCAGGGCTAGGGGCACTTCTGCAAATGGTATTTTAAAATTTCAATCTCTAGTTGTTTGTAAATACTAGAAATACAGGGGAGCCTGGCTGGCTCAGTTAGTAGAGCGTGTGACTCTCGATCCTGGGGTGTGAATTCAAGCCCCGCCTTTCAGGCATGGAGCCTGTTTAAAAAAAAAAAATGTGGGGGCGCCTGGGTGGCTCAGTGGGTTAAGCCTCTGCCCTTATCCCAGGTCATGATCCCAGGGTCCTGGGATCGAGCCCCGCATCGGGCTCTCTGCTCAGCGGGGAGCCTGCTTCCCCCCCCCTCTCTCTCTCTGCCTGCTGCTCTGCCTACTTGTGATCTTTGTCTGTCAAATAAATAAAAAAATCTTTTTTAAAAATGCGGCTCATTTTTATCCGTTGGTCTTGTATCTCGCAACCTTGCTAAGCTCTCTTTATTCATCCTAGTTGCTTTTTTGTGTGGATTCTGTTTGATTTTCTATGCCGATGACCGTGTTAGTCCACAAAGACTATTGGACTCTTTGCTTATCAATCTGGGTACCTTTTCTATTTTCTTGACTTCCTGTGCTGGCTACAACCCCAACACAACATTGAATAGAAATGGTACAAGTGGACATTCTTGTCTCATTCCTGATCTTAGAAGGCATTTGATCTTTTACCCTTAAGTGTGATGTTAGCAGTAGATTTTTCAGAAACTCCTATCAACCTGAGGATACTGCCCTCTGAGCAGTATTTTGCTGAGAATTTTAATCAGGAATAGATGTTGACTTCTGTTAAACGTTTTTTCTGCATCTACTGAGGCAAACTTGCATTTCTGGGATAAATCCCACTTACTCACTGTGTAAAGTCTTCCTTATATGCTCCTAGATAGTTTCCTAATGTGGTTCTCTGTTTAGCAATTTTGTAGCCATGTTCATGAAGGATATTGGTCTTTGGTTTTCTGTCCTTGTAATGTCTTTGTCTATTTTTGGTATCAAGGAAATCCTGGCTATGACCATAGGTTATTTGGAACAGTCCTCTTGAGTTTGAAAATATTTGAGAATTGTCCAGATATCTTTCCATGCCAACTTCTGATTGAATTCCGTCGTGGCAGAGAACATACGTTGATGTGAATCCTTCAAGATTTACTTAGACTTGGTTTATCACCAGAATATGGTCTGCCTTGGGAAATGTTTTGTGTGAATTTCAAAGGAATGTGTATTTTGCTGTTGTTGGGTTGAGTGTTCTATAAATGTCAAGTTGGTTGACCGTGTTTTCCAAATCTTCAACATCTTTACTGGTTTTCTGTCTACACATTTTATCAATTCTGGAGAAAGTGTTATTTGAAACCTACAACTGTAATTACAGACTCGCTTATTCTTGGAGTTCAATGAGGTTTTGCTTCAAGTATTTGAATGTCTGTTACTAGATGCATAAATATTTTTGATTGTTAGGACCTCTAATCAATCATCACCTTTATGAAATGTTCCTATTTGCTTCTATTCACACTTTTTGTCTTCAGTTTCTTTTGTTTAATATTGATATAACCATTTCAGCTCTCTTACGGGCACTGTTTGCATGGTCCAGGCTTTCCCACTCTTACACTTCTAATGGATTGTTTCTTTATATTTGAAGTGCGTTTCTCATAGGCAGCCTATGGCAAGGGCTCGCTCTTTTGTGCGGTCTGACAATTTCTACCTTTCAAATAAGAATGTTCAGACTATTTACATTTCATGTAATTATTGACATGGTTTGGTCCAAATTCTTGTTTTTCACTAGGATTTCTATTCAACTTACCTGTTCTTTCTTTTCCTTTGCTTTTTTTTTTTTTTTAAATCTGCTTTTTTTGGATTTACTGAATATTTTTAAGAATTTCACTTTAGATCCTTTGTTGGCTTCCTAGCTGCAACTCTTCACTCTTTACTGATCTCTTTAAGGTTTATGGTATGAACCTTTAAATTATTACAGTCTGGGGGCACCTCAGTTGTTAAGCCTCTGTCTTTGGCTCAGGTCATGATCTCGGGGTCCCAGGATCGAGCCCCACATTGGGCTCCCCACTCAGTGGGAATCTGCTTCCCCCTCTCTCTGCTTCTCCCCATGCTTGTGCTCTCTCTGTTTCTCACTCTTTCAAATGAATAAATAAAATCTTATTTTTTTTAAAGTTGTTCTTACAGTCTGCTGTCAAGTGATGTTCTAGGACTTCATGAATGGAGTAAGAGCCCTACAGTGCAGTGCCTCCATTCCCTCCCTTCTAATCTTCATGCTATTGTCCTTGAACTTCTGAATTTTGCATATTAGAATCCATACAGGACAATGGCCTTAGTTTCGCTTTAGCAGCTGGTTATCTTTCAAAGAGGTTTAAATACTAGGCGGGGGGGCAGGGGGGCAAGCATTTATTGGCGCAGTTATCCTTTCTAGAGCTCCTCCTTCCTTGTTCCTTTGTGTATATCCTCTGTGGGTTGGCTTTGGTGAATCCTTTCAGCTCTTTTAGTCTGAAAGAGTCTTTCTTTCCCTTTGCCTGAGAATGATACTTGTGTTGGATATATTATTCTAGGTTGACATTTAGAAATGTTGCTTCACAGTCTTTTCACTTGTATCAGTCCCAACAAGAAACCTGCCATCCTCCTTTTCTTTGGCCCTTTCTAGGGGACCCGTTTTCCTCCTCTGGTTGCTTTTAAGGTTTTCCTCATTATCCCTGGTGTTAAGCAGTTTGATGAGCCTTAGCATAGTTTGCTTCACATTTCTTGGGCTTGAGGCTCATCGTAGATCTGTGGGGGTTTGTAGTTTTTTATCAAGATTGAGAAAGTCTTGGTTGTGTCTTTTTTTTTTTTTTTAAGATTTTATTTATTTATTTGACAGAGATCACAAGTAGGCAGAGAGGCAGGCAGAGAGAAAGGGGGGAAAGCAGGCTCCCCGCTGAGCAGAGAGCCAGACTCAGGGCTCAGACCCAGGACCCTGGGATCATGACCTGAGCCGAAGGTAGAGGCATAACCCACTGAGCCCCCCAGGCACCCCTCTGTTTGTGTTTTTATTTTTAAATTTTCTGCTTCATTTTGGACAGTTTCAGTGACTTTGTCTTGAAATTTACAAGGCTTCCCTGCTGTGAGGTGGGATCTGCCGTTGATACAGTATATTTTTTAGCTCTAGCTTTCCTTTTGTTACAGAAGCAGTTTGTCTTTTTTAATTATCCCATGTCTCTACTTAAGTCTTTAAACATTTGAAATATTGCCATAGCTGGGTTTTCACCTTTTTTGCTTTTGTTTTGAGAGAGAGGAAGAGAGAGAGAATCCCAAGCAGTGGAGTCTGATGCAGGGCTTGATCTCACGACTCTGAGATTGTAACTTGAGCCAAAGTCAAGAGGCAGACACTTAACCAAGTAGCCTCCCAGGCACCCCTGCAATATGGCCTTAGCCATTTTAATGTCCTTCACCATCACTATCTAATAATATCAGTCAGTTCTGTTTGGCTTCAGTTATCTTTTCATTATGAGTCTCATTTTCTTCTTTGCATGCCTTCTTGATGGATGCTGGACATCTTTGTATTTTATAAATATATATTTTTTAAAATATTTATTTGACAGAGAGGCACAGCAAGAGAGGGAACACATGCAGGGGGAGTGGGTGAGGGAGAAGCAGGCTTCCTGCCCAAAAGGGAGCCCAACGCAGGGCTCGAGCCCAGGACCCTGGGATCATGACCTGAGCGGAAGGCAGATGCTTAACGACTGAGCCACCCAGGTGCTCTGTGTCTTATAAATATTCTTAAGCATTGTTTTGGGTTATAGTTATTTCTAAACAGTTCAATCATTTCTGGTCTTGCTTTTAAGATTTGGTAAGTGGGACCTGATCTATGCTCATCTTGGGCAAAGCATTCCCGGCTACAGAAGCGAGACCCTTCTGGGTCCCCTACCCCATGCCTGGTGAAGTTTGAGTTTTCTAGTATGGCTGTTGGAAACAGGCATTATTCCTGGCCTTGCGTGAGTGCTGTGCGCTGTTACCTCTAATCTTCCTGGGTGGCTAACTCCCCAGCTGTGTGGTCCCTCGCATGCCTGTCCTGACCAGGACTCTGTTGAATACTTGAGGGGCTCTCTGCAAATCCCACGTTCTCTTCTCTCCAGTACTCTGTCCTGCCAGCTGCTGCCACCTTGGTCTCCCTGGACTGTCTCCAGTCTGTCTCCTCCATTCTGGTAGTCCACTGCATCCGCCGGCAGCATCCCATCCCTGGCAGTGAGCTGGGCACAGGCAGTGCTCCCCTTGTCTGTTTCCTGGCCCTTCACTGCCTGATGTCTAGTGTCTTAGAAACAGCCGTTTTATACGTTTTGTTTTTAGGTTAGACCATTGATTTCATCCGTGTGATGTCATCTAAACCAGAAGCAGAAGTCCTTGTGAGCAAGTGGCTTCACTTTTCTTCACTTCTGCTTTCTTGTCTATATTTCTACAAAGAACAAGGGGCATTCGGCTCACGGCTTTACTGCGGAACTGAACGCGACTGGTGCTTCTGCAGTGCCCGACAGTTGGTAGATACTCGGCAAATACTTGGGTCTTTCCTGGTCTCTGCACCTGGTTATTACTTCTTCCTGATTTTTACCTTGGGGTATCAACCCGATTGCTGGCTGAGCTCTCCATCAGGGGCTCTGTGACCCTCAACCAAAACACATAACCACCCCCGTACTCTTCAGATGCAACTCAGTCAGTTTCAGAATTCTACTCTCCAAAGAACACGTGGGTGCAAACCTTCTCCCGTTCATGGGATATTTACCTTCTCTGAGGTCTCCTCCAATTCAACCTAGGGGAATTACTCATTCGTTTATAGGATGAACGTCAGGAGGTTTTAGGTCGGTGATGTGTGGCAGACAGAATTCAAGAGGACCA
The DNA here is from genome assembly GCF_022355385.1 of Mustela nigripes. Lineage (NCBI taxonomy): Eukaryota > Metazoa > Chordata > Mammalia > Carnivora > Mustelidae > Mustela > Mustela nigripes. The sequence continues at coordinate 10,394,573 of NC_081566.1, forward strand.
CACTGTTCGCAACCAATCATGATTTTGTCGGGATTTCCTACTAAGTCACGAATGTCATCATTTTCCTTCCCTTCTAGTTTTCCCTCCGGCTTCCTAAGGAGCTCCCCGAAGGACAGATGAGCGTTTGCCAGAACCTAACCACCTCTCTTGTCTTCTCTGTCTCAGTGTCTGGAGGCCGCAGCCGTCTACACCTCATCGACCTCGGCAGCTGTGTGAAAGCTCTTAGCAAAAACCGGGAAGGAGGCTCAGGGCTATGCCTCTCACTGTCTGCCCTGGGCAACGTCATCCTGGCTCTTGTCAACGGCAGCAAACACATCCCCTACAAGTAAGTGATCCCTCCACTGGACGTATGGGCTGGGGTAACACCGTGCCGGGGCTGGGCACGAGACTCTCGGGCCAGTGACATCTCGGGAAAGATGCACGCGATGGAGGGACCGTCTGGACCGCACTGTTAGCTCTTTGCCTGAACCAGCCTCTGCTAACGATTGTGTATCCCATGCTCTTCCGAAGTCAAAAGTTGTGAAGATCCTTCCATTTGTCCCAGTCCTGACTTCAGCTGCTAAAGTCAGGGAGACTAGGAAGTTATCTCGGTTGGGGTCTCCAATCACAGTTGCCACTGGTAGGTCATTGCCACCATCACATAGACCCTTCACGGGCATGACAGCAAAGGCGGGAGGATCAAACTACCCTTCCATTAAGAGTCGGGCTGTCCTATTTAACCAATAAAAATACAGGATACCCAGGAATATTTGGATTTCAGAGAAGCAGCAAATAATTTTTTGAATGGGAAGTATGCCCCCAGTATTGCATGAACATTTAGGAATCCTGTATGTTATATGGCAACCCTATGTAGGAGAGCTCCTAAAACTTGCCACCGCCACCCACCATCCCCATGCAGATGTTTACCCCCAAGATCCCTTCTTTCTTTCCATTATGCTCCTAGAGGATGAATTTAGAGCTGCTCCTGTGTCTGGAATGGCCAATGCCTGGCTATGTCATCCGTGCTCACCTAGCCCAGGGCCACCCCTCACCACCACCACCGACTCAGCTCTGCCACTGAACAACATGGTGATGGTGCTGGGTGCTCCCTGCTTGTTCGGGGCTTTGCCAAGGCTCAGCTGTTCCCCTCACAAGCGCCCCAAACCGTCACACGCCGTAAACAGATGCTTCCGCGGTGTGTCTTCTCTGCATCACGAGGATATGAGACTCAGAATGGTCGGAGGGTAGAAGGTTTTTTTGTGAAATTTAGAGTACCGGAGCCAAGGAGGAGTAATGATCCTCTGGTTGGGCTTATCCACATCGACGGCGTTGCAAGAACACCTGTGGGGTTGCCGCGAGGATGAAGCCAAGGTTCACGGTGCCATTTTTTTTTTTTTTTTAAATCTGTAAAATCAGGCAAAATCTAAGTCACTGCTACGTGGGAGGAAAAGCTGAGTGGGGCCATTTGTTCTATAATGAGCGAGATTCAGACAAGTCCGCACCTTCTCCTTCCCTCTGCCCAAGCTGTGACTTCCTTCACCGCGAGGACCGTTCGCACGCGGACTCCAGCACGTTAAGTGACAGGTGTGATCCCATGCGTCTCTGCTCCCAAAATTTGGAGACCTGGTGGGATAAACCTAGAAATGGTTTTCCCAGCCCTTGGAAAGACCCTTTCCTCTGAGGAAACAATTTCAAGTTGTAGGTTTATAAAGTTTTATTCGGTATCATTTCTGCAGCTGAAAAAAACTCAAGGTGTTGTTACGAGGGAGAAAGGAAGGGAAGAGAGAAAAAAAGAAAGATCTGGACGGGTCCTATCAGGGCTGCAGACTTAGAAAGAAAGCATGCCGGCATCAGTCGCATGTGTGTGTGTATGTATGTATGTATGTATGTATGTATGTATGTATAACACAGGGGTGGCACCCGTGGCCCTGGGCCTGAACTCGGGAGGCCTTTCCAGGACGTGGTTCTCTGTGTAAGGCAGACCTGCCTCTTCCTTGCCGTGAGAAATGTTTTCTCCCAGGGGCCACTTGGATAGTCTCTGCTCTCCCCAAACTGGAGACCCACTCAGTGTCCGTGAAACTCAGGAAGGGCGTTGTAGATCAGTATTATCTGCAAAATTATTTCCCTGGTTCATGCAGGAGATGATAGTCTTGTCCAGATGTATATTATTTACACCTAGTATGAAATTACATAGGTATTTTCCAGGAAAAAATGTAAAGGAATAACAGTTCTCCAGGTTTACTGACGATAGCACGGAACAGAAACTTGGTAAGAATCTTCCCGTGAGCATGTGTGTGCGTGTGTGCGCGCGAGAGAGACAGACACGCATATTTAGCAACCTTTAAATGTACATTAATGCCATATTATCTCCTCCTGATTTACAGGGAGAACATCAATTTAGAACTATTTGCACGAACTCCGGATACCAGTTTATAGCATTCCCTGTTTAGAAATAAAATAACTAAAGTCTCGGGTTGCCAGGCAACCACAGCAATGGTAATTCTTAGATTGCTGCTTGAAAAATACTCATTTTTATACATTTTAATGACTGTTAGGATGCAGAGAAGGCAGGTCCGGAAAAATCAACAGGACGGAGACACCCCTCCCCCACTTGGTTTTTTTTTTATTCTTCCCTCTTAGCTCCATCTACTTCCCTGGCCAGTGGTATCTACGTATTCAATTATGGGCATTTCCAGAGATTGATATTATTTTCTTAAGAGTTTAGCCACCACTCCCAGTAAATAGAGTCACACAGGTCACTTGGGGAGAAACGAGGCTGTCTGGGAATCGGCGGGGTCACAAGCCCCGGGTGCAAGCATCCGTCCATTCTCCACTGTCTTGGCTCCCCCTCGCCCGTGGCTCACCCCCACGGGATGACGGGCCGTGTGCTCGGAGGACTGGGTAGAAACGGAGACGTCCTGGTTTCCCTCTTGGCTCTTCCAACAGTTTCTTTCCTTTGCGTTCGGTCCCGGAGATTCTGAACAAAACCCTGTTCCCTGCAGATTCTGAACCAGTCGGCAGATAGGTACAGGAGAACAGCCGGGAGCTGGGGCAGTCTATCTGCTGAATCCTGGCAGGGAGCAGGGACGTCCCCTGTCCCTCCGCAGACCAGACGCCGGGACCCGCCCACGGGCAGAATCGGGCCAGCAGGGCGGTCGGGTGCCGGGACAGCTCCGTGGCTCACGTGCAGGAGAGCACGTGTGAGCTGCAGGGAGACACACAGACGGACGGACAGACAGACAGCGTTGGGCTGGAGCTACCCAGCCTCGCTGGGCAGACCTTTCTTGGGCCATGCGAAGAAGCGAATAAAAGGGCGGATAGAAAGGCGGGAAGGTTTTCTTCAATCTTTCCAAGGGGGCAGAGGTTCCGAGAGGTGGACTTGCCGGGTCGTAGGGAGAAGCAGCGCGTCGTTTCCAATACTTGTTTTCTGGTTCTCCGGCAACGTCCTGGGTAGTTAGTCTGGGGCGTGAATGAGCCCTGACTTCGGCTCATTTCGTCCTGGGAGCATGAGGATGACGGCTCGTCGTCCCTGTCCTCCGACTGTGCCTCGGAAACCGCTCCAGATGCTCGACGGGCGTCGCTCGGCCCAGGCACAGCCGCACCGCGCAGGCCCGACTGAGCACGCCCGAGCCGCAGCTGGGAAGCCGGAGGCAGGAGGGCCGAGTCGCTTGGCCACTTCGCGCAGCTGGCGGGTGACAGCCTGCTTCGCTGCCCCCGCCCCGTGCCACGCTGCGTCCTCACTCGGTGTCGGGGACACGCTCAGTCAGGGCTGGCGGCAGGAGCCGATGTGCTGAGACGGTGGGAAGCGCAGGCAAAGCTCCAAGGGGGGGCCCGGCAGGGGCGGCGGTGTCCACGCCTCCCTGTCTCGGGGATGGCCACGGGGCGGGGGCAGGGGGCAGGCGGACTCCCGGAGCCTCGTGGCAGTGGGCAAAGTGGGAGGGGGAGGGTGGAGGAGGGAAGGGCACCCACGCCATCGACCCCGAGTCAGAAATACCAGGGGCACCTGCGTGATTCAGTCGTTAAGCCTCTGCCTTCAGCTCAGGTCGTGTTTCCAGGGTCCTGGGATCGAGCCCCGCATCGGGCTCTCTGCTCAGTTCCTCCCCCCTCTCTCTGCCTGCCTCTCTGCCTACTTGTGACCTCTCTCTCTGTCAAATAAATAAATAAAATCTTTACTAAAAATAAAAAAAAAGAAAAGAAATACCAGCTAAGGGTGTGGGACTGAGTGAAACCCTCCTCACTCAGCATCGCACGCCGGCCCCGAGGTAGAAGGTTGGAGAACAGGGCTTGGGTTGACCTCCTTAAATGGCGCTCAGTGGGACTCGTATTCCGGCCGCCGCAATCCCTGTGAAGTGTCATAGGGATTCTGTCTTTCTTAATTTTGTCTTTCTTGATTTCTTAATTTCTGTGCTCCGGCCCGACAGCGTGCAGAGCCTTTCCACCGGCCCACTGATGGGCGAAGCTGCGTGTTCCGCGATGCTCTCTCGGGCTGCAGGGCCCCCGGGACCCCCACCCCAGCCCCTCACCTGCCTCACTGGGTGGGGGGCTCCAGCAGGAACAGGGTGACCAGGTCCCCTGCTGGGCACAGCCAGCCGACGAGACAGACAGACTTTCTGGCTCTCTCTAGTTTCTAGGAGGTGGAAATTTCTAGAAGGTGCGTGGAGGCATTTCTGGGTGAAAAGATTCCTGTCAGAATCGGAGAGGTTATCACCCAGCCTGCGTCTCGAAGTTTTGCCGGGGACGAGAAAGGCAAGGAAGGAGGGGCTTGCGGGGGAGAGTGACAGCGGCTGTCAGGGCCCGGGATAACGAGCTGCCTCCGACACCGGCTAATAGGAGCAGCTGTGGGGGTTTCCACAGCTGGCCGTTAAGGCAGTCAATCCATCAGCTAGAATTTGGGATGTTTCTTCAGGCGTCGCTCGCAAGGAACTCTGTGGTCACATGCCCGTGGTGTGTACGAGCTGGTCTGCAACACGGGCTGGGCAGCCGATGCTGAGCTGTGAGCCCTGGTGTGGGTCCCCTTCGCCCATCCCCCCCAACCCCCTGCTCGCCCTCCTCTGGCAACCAGCCATCTGTCCTCTGGATAGGAGTTCGGGTTTCTAAATTCCACATGTAATTAAGATCCTACAGTATTTGTCCTTCTCTGACCTCTACCCTCAAGGGCAGCCATGTTGTCACAAGTGACAGGACATAACTTTTTGATGGCCAAATAATGTTCCATTATATGCACATGTGTGTGTAACAGAGAGACAGCGTGGGTGAGAGTGCGTGTAACATTTTCTCCCACTGACAGGCCCGTCGAGGGATCATCCTGTCCTCCTCGGTTTTGAAAGACCAAATGGGTCGTAATTAATCTTTTGTTAAAATGGGAAGCTCCTAAGTTGATTCAACGAGAGTCTGTGGGGGAGGGGGGCAATGGGCAGGACCATATGGGAGGACTGCCGCCAGATATGGACACTTGATTTGAGAGAGTCCAGCCCTGTGGACTCTGCACCGAGAAAGACATAATGGCTTAAGCACTGGAACGTCTCTGCCTACAACTTCCCTCGACCAGTCCCTTGAGCCTGAGGGTGAGTAGGCATTGGGGGTCAGAGACAGCTGTGCCCTCGGTTGTATCTGAACATCCCCCTGCCCAGGGTGGGATTCAAATCTTTAAAGACCGAGACTTTTCAGGTGAGATGGTCCTCACCTTAAATAGAAGGCAAGTCCTTTCGCTGCTTTCGTTGGAACCATGATGGGTCCCAACACTGGAATGAAACTTGACCGTGTTGGGTCCCCCAAGGGAAGAGTTTTCTTCCAAAGAGATTTCCAAGAGGAAGCTTGATGATGCACATTTCACCCTACACTTCCGAGCCCAAGGGATACACAGACTTGACCTCCATTCGTCACGGGGCTCAGCTCTGCTCTGCCCAGGAAGGTGGATTCTGACCCAAAGGCCCTGGCTAGCGGTTTTCCGGGACTGCTTCTGTTCTCAGCTGGGCAGAGGCTACCAAGTGCGTAAGAAACAGTTTGGAACATATTCAGCAGAGTATCCGTGAGTCCTTCTACCCATGCATTCCTTCCCTCATTCAAAAATATTTATCGGACCTCCGCAATATGCAGGGCCCCAGGGATGCAGCAAACAGCACAGATGCTCTCCCCTCTGGGACAAGTCATGCTCTAGCGGAGACGCCGAGGCTCACTTAGCTGGTCCCACATGTCATAACGTGTGAGCGCTCAGTGCTCACCCCCCACTGGGGAAGAAGGGCCCGAGTAAGGCGGAAGGAATCAGAAGGGCTGGAGCGAAGGCTGTCTGGGCAGACGGGGGGACTCTGAAAGCCCTGGGCTCGTCTACACCGCGCTCTCGCTCCCGCACACGCCAGCTTTGTCAAGTGTCCCACAGCCCGTCCTCCAACCCCTGAGCCACTGGTGGCACGCTGGCCTCGGCCGCAGTGATGTCGATCCTGCCTGACACAAATCATGATCTACTGCAGGACTCGGAGTCCGCTGCTAATTGTTACCTTTAATGATAACTAATGATCGTCTCTCCAGTCGTGCTGCTGCTGGAAGAAAACAGCCAAACTGGGTCGTTCGGGGCCAGTGCACAGAGTGCCTGAGATGCCCCTGGGCACCCATGATCGCTCAAGGGTGGCCAGATTTAGGCACAATTAGGCATTAGAAGGGACAGAGCATACAAATGAGTTGGGGCTTAATTCATTAAGAAACTGTCTTGAACGTTAATGGAGCTTCAATCAGAGTATCCGACCATAAATTCTCACCTGTTTCACAACTGGTTCAGGCTCAACCGAGCATTAATAGATTTTTTTTTTGTCCATGCAAATGAGGTGATAATTTAGCTCATGTGTAATTGAACAATTTTCACATAGTTACATTCGCGGAGCAGTTAAGTTGTATCAGATCGTCTAATGTACCAGTAATTCTTTAACTAACACAGAGCTGAGTTTCATTTGGGTCTACCAAAGAGAGAACCAGAGAAAATCAGAGGTCAGAGTAAATCTGTTAATAATTGGAAGGAGAGTCGACGTTAGGAGACCTGACCGTACTCAGCCCTCTTGTGGGGGGGCACCCGGCGTGGCTCTTCATTTTTGTTTGGATTTTCTCTTATCCGGCTCCCTAGCAGCGAGATCGGGACAAATTGTAGTGGGGAGGGGTAGCCGTGGTGGTTCTCGGTTTGGGGTTTGTAAGCATACATTTCCAAGTTCTGTGTCAAAGTGCTGGTTTTTTCCAAGGGTTATACATGTGTGTGCCCTTGAAGCCCGCGTCAGGCCCTTCCCACTGCGTCTGGCTTCCCGCCCCTGGGCACCTGGCCGTCTCTGCGCATGGACCCCCCCCCCCACCCCCCGGCACTGAGGACCAAACTCTATAGGTGTTTTCGAGAGTGTAGAGAGCACTTGCAGCCGTTTTGGGAACAAAGTTCACTACCCTTCACTCGGGGCAAGGGCCATATGCTGCTTCCATCTGAGGATGCTCTCTGGCGAAGGCAGTGTCACAGCCCTCCAGGCACCTGCTGATGTCACCCACTTCTGCAAATCCTACAGTGGCTTCTTGGCAGCTGCAGGGTGGAGTTCAGACCTTTTTTTTTTTTTTTTAAGATTTTATTTATCCCTCTTTGACAGAGAGACAGATAGAGGGGGAACACAAACAGTGGGAGAGGGAGAAGCAGCTTCCTGCTGAGCAGGGAACGTGATGTGGGGCTTGATCCCAGGACCCCGGGATCATAACCTGAGCTGAAGGCAGAAGCTTAATGACTGAGCCACCCAGGCGCCCAGAGTTCAAACCCTTTTATGGTCCATGAAGCTTTTCGTCCTTTGGACCACACCCACCTTTCCAACCATGGAAACTGCCTCCAGACTCCCGAACCCCCACGCTGTCTCTTGGCCTCAAGGCTGTGTACACACTACTTTTTCTGCCTACACATGTCCTTGTTCGTTCATTCGTTCATTCTTCCAGTGACTGGTTCCCAAGAACGTGCTGTAATTCCATACAGTCCTGGATCTTCTTCTTCAGTTACTGACTTTCTAACTATTTCTCCTACAAGTTTTCATTGTGAAATCTGCCATACACACAGATGTAGAAACACATCACCCCAGTCTACAGACCAACAAATCAGACACCCGGGGGCCCACCGCCCAGGTTAGGAAATAGAATATTTAGAAGGTCCGTGTGTTATTCCGGGACCCCATCGCCCTCCCGCCTTTCCCGGAGGTGACCGCCATGCTGAATTTTGTGTGTATTGTCCCCTCACTTGCCTTACGCTTTTACCACCTAAATTTGCGTCCAACGCAATATATACTGTTTGGTTCTGTTTGATTTTGAACTTTACATAAATGGAATCATACTGTCTCCTTGGTTCTTCTCGAACTTCCTTTTTTCTACCAATATTTCATTTCTGACATCCATATTGATGTGTGGAGCTATAGCTTATTAATTTTCTTTGACGCATGATTTTTCTGCTGTCGGAGGATATCACAGAGTATTGGTTCTCCTGTTGATGGATTTCCAAGAGATTTTGGAAAATTGGTTGTTGAATTTTTGTCTAATCCATTTCTGCATCTAATGAGATGATCATGTGGTTTTCTGTCTTTAATCCTTTAATATGGTAAATTACATTAATCAATTTTTTAATATTAAAAATCCTTACAGCCCTTCCTGCTTATTCGTCAAAGCTCCAATATTGTCTCCTTTTTGAAGCCTGGTCGGATCTCCTTTCCTTCCTCCTGCCTCTTTGCTCCAGGAAAGTTGTTTCCCTCCTAAAATCCCCTATGGCATTCTGAAGGTATTTCATTATAGGCACTGATGTTATATTTTGATTATTTGTTTACATACTGATCTCTCCTATCACATGAGCACATCAAGATACTGATAGTCTTTAATTTCCAGGTTCCTTATTTTTGCACTAATTTGCAGTAAATCAACCTGATTGGAACCTTCCCCCCCTTTCTTAATGGAAATGTCGTCGATGCACAGTATTACGTCAGTTTCAGGCGTGGAGCATAGTGATTCGACAAGTCTGTACGTTATGCTGGGTTTGCCACAAGTGTAGCCACTGTCTGTCCCCATACAACGCTATCTCACTGCCATCTACTGTGTTCCCATGCTGTGTCTTTCATCTCCATGACTCATTCATTCCATGACTGTATCTCTGCTCCCTGCCCCCGTTTTGCCCATCCCCCACCCCAGCAATCATCAATATGTTCTCTCTATTTGTGAGCCCATTTCTGCTGTGGGTTCTTTGGCTTTTCAGATTCTACATATAAATGAAATCCTATGGCATTTATCTTTCTCTGTTGGACTTCTTTCCCGTAGCATAATGCTCTCTCGGTCCATCCATGTTGTGGCCAATGGCAAGATTTCTTTCTTTTCATGGCTGAGTAATATTCCATTGCATGTGTACACGACCTCTTCTGTATCCATTCATCTATCTGTGGACACTTGGGCTGCTTCTGTATCTTGGCTGTTGTAAATAATGACACCATAAACATAGGGATACATGTATCTTTCTGAAATAATTTTTTCTCCTTTGGGTCGATACCCAGTAGTGGAATTACTGGAATATATGGTATTTCCTCTCTCAACTCAACTCTCAGGAACCTCCATACTATTTTCCACTGTGACTGGTCCAGTTCACATTCCTACCAACAGGGCACGGGGCTTTCCCTTTCTCTGCATCCCTGCCAACACTTGTGATTTCTTGTCTCGATTCTAGCCATTCTGGCAGGAAGAAGGTGGCATCTCATTGTGGTTTTGATATGCATTTCCTGATAATGAGTGATGTTGAGCATCTTTTCACATGTCTGTTGGCCATCTGTATGTCTGTTCTGGTCCTCTGCCTATTTTTGATCACATTATTGGGATTTTTTTTTTTCATGTTGAATTGTCTAAGTCCTTTATGTATTTTGGATATTAACTCCTCATTGGATATGTCATTTGCAAATATCTCCTCCTGTTCAGCAGGTTGTCTTCCATTTTGTTGATGGTTTCCCTTGCTGTGCAAAGCTTTTTATTTTGGTACAGTCCCAACAGTTTGTTTTTGCTATTGTTTTCTTTGCTTGAAGAGACATACCTAGAAGAATGTTTCTATGGCTGTTATAAAAAAGATCACAGCCTCTGTTTTCTTCTAGAAGTTTTATGGTTTTGGGTCGCACATTTAGGTCTTTAATCCATTTTGGGTTTTTATTTGTGCACGGTGTAAGAATGTGATCCAGTTTCATTCTTTTGCAAATAGCTGTCCAGTGTTCCCAACACCATTTGTTGAAGAGACCGTCTTTTCCCTGTTGTATATTCTTGCCACCTTTGTAGTAGATTAATTGAACTTACAATCCTGGGTTGACTTCTGGACTGTCTGTTCTGTTCCACTGATCTGTGTGTCTGTTTTTGTGCCTGTTCCCTACTGCTTTGATGACTCCTGCTTTGTAGTATAGCTTGAAATCTGAGATTCTGACGCCTCCAGCTTTAGTCTTCCTTATCAAGGTGGCTTCACCTAGAATCTTCTGTGGGTCCATAAAAATTTTAGGATTATTTGTTGTGGTTCGGTGAAAAATGCCGTTGGTATTTTGATAGGGATGGCACTGAATCTATAAATTGCTTTGGCTAGTTTGGACATGTTCATAATTTTGATTCCTCTAACCCATGAGCATGGAATGTCTTTCCATTTGTGTCACCTTCAATTTCTTTTATCAGTATTTTATCGTTTTCAGAGTATAGACCTTTGTAGCAATCAAAAGGTATTTGATTCTTTTGGAGCAGGTGTAAATGGAATTTTTTTTCTTAAACTCTCTTTCTCTTACTTCATTCTCAGTGTATAGAAATACAACCAATTTCTGTAGGTTTATTTTATATCCTGCAGCTTTATTGGATGCATTACTTACTTCTAAGAGGTTTTGGGTAGAGTCTATAGAGGAACGCTCCTTTTTCAGCAGGAGGTGTAAATCAGACGTCTGCCTTCAACTTTTGGTGGCCTGCCTCACAGCCTGGATGGGGCTTTATCGTTCATCAGGATCAACTTCCTATGGTGGCTGAGAGGACATTCCCTCTTATATAAAGCCCAGGAAAGTGCCTGTGGGCCCTTCCCATTTCTGGTTCATTGACTCTCTATCACCGTAAGGAATGGACAGACCCACAGCCCAGAGCCCTTGACAATCAAATTCTGAAAAAGCACAGGGCGCCTGGGTGGCTCAGTGGGTTAAAGCCTCTGCCTTTGGCTCAGGTCATGATTCCAGGGCCCTAGGAGCAAGCTCCGCATCAGCCTGTTTCCCCCTCTCTCTCTGCCTGCCTCTCTGCCTACTTGTGATCTCTGTCTGTCAAATCAATAAATAAAATCTTTAAAAAAAATTCTGAAAAAGCAAACCTCCCCACTCAATTTCTTACTAGAATAATGAGACTCTTCTTGACAATTTCCTTTGCAAAAGGAGAACAGCCATCTTTAAAAACCGTACACTTGGGGGCACCTGGATGGTACAATCCGTTGAACATCTGAGTCTCGGTTTTGGCTGAAGTCGTGATCTCATGGTTGTGAGATCGAGCCCCGCGTCGGGGTCGGCGCTCAGCACAGAGCCTGCTTGAGATTCTCTCTGCCCCTCCCCTGTGCTTGCTCACTCGCTCGCTCTCAAGTAAATAAATCTTTAAAAAAATGAATAAAAAATAAAAACCATACAATTTGACCTTTCCAAAAGCCAAAGGCTCACCTCACCAGAGTCATTTATTTGAGCCTATAATTTGTAAATGCCAAGAACGATGTGATTTTTCCCCTGAAAGCCTTCTGGAGGGAGTCCAAATCACCGTCTCGTCATTAAGTCTTCTGTTCAAGGACCCATGTAAGGACCGTGTCACCGGGCTCGGAGCCACGGGTGTTGTGCAGCAGCAATGGGCAGCAGAGCCACCACTTTCTGTATTTGCTGAGCACACGTCCCATCTACATGGTGCCGATGTGCTCATTTCACCTTCACATGAACCCTGGAGGTAGGGGCTGTTGTCCTTCCCTTTCTAGAGACGAAGATGGCAAGACACAGAAAGGCCTAGCAAATCACCAGCTGTCACAGGTACAGTAACTGGGAAGCCAGGATTAGAACCCAGGTACTGGGGCTCAAAACTCGCCCTTCCATTCACCGCACCATTCCCCAGGGCACAGAGTTAGACCAGACGGACCTGGGCTCAGGCCGCGCTCTGCCCCGGCTGCCTCTGTGACTTAAGGATGCTCAGGCTCCATCTGGACAAGGAGGAGAAGGTTCTGGCTTGTTGGGAGTAGCACAGAGGAAGGCATCTGGTGCTCCGTGAACCGCTGTGAGAATGTGACCACCATCTCTCAGGTCTCTTTCAGGGTCATTATCAGGCCTTTGGGAGTCCTCTATAGACCCCAACCCATGAGGAGCTCAGGCGCAGAACTTGACTGTGACCTCAGAGCTCAGCTGTGTGTCCTCGTGGTACCAGTGAGCTACGACTCCCTGCCAGCCTTGTAATCCTTGGGTTCTCATGAACACAACCCGCATCCCCGATGCGCTGAGGGTATGTTCCCTGCATTCACTACCCAGGGGGACTGGACTTTTGTCTCGGGCCATCCCCATGTTAAACCCACTGTCCTCTGTCTCACTCCTCCCGGGAGCAAAGAGTAGATGCGAACATGTAGGAACCCATTAGAGACGGAGGTCAAACATCTCTCCGCATGCCACAGCCCGAGTCCAGACAGAGGGCTGGGAGCGTCTCTGCAGAATCCAGAGGAAACAGATGTGGCTGAGCCCATGGCAGCCCCGGGAATCCACCACGAGAAAGCGGTGTCTAGTGCATTTCAATCTCTTCTCTCAAGGTTTGAGCACGTGGAGCAGAACCCCCCGCCCCACCAAGCCTCCTTGCCGGATAGATTTGAGTAGAAGGCGAGTCGAGCCAGAGGCTCCCAAGCATAAGGTCCTGAGACTCAATTCCTTACATGGTGGGCGCTGGCCGGGAAGACACCGGCTCCCAGTCACGACTGTCCCACCTAGAACCCCCAAAGGCATTTCTCATACGACGATTTTACTCACTAGACCGACAACTTGAAAGACCCCACAGTGGAGCCAACGCAATTGCTTTTTTAATTTTCACCTCAACCCCATGGGGCCACCATTGGAAATCGGCCAAAGGGAGTTCGTTCGAAGTGTCCTTTGTCACAGCAGTCTGGGGCCTGTGGAAGCCAGAAGAAAGCTCTGCGGCCACACTTGACTTAGCCCTGCTTGTGGAGCCAGTAAGGGACAGAATCACAAACAAGCGAAGTTTGGTGCCTGTGCCCCACTGCCGCCTCTGCACTTGAGGCTGCCCCTCACGAGGCCTTCTCCGGCTCTGTGATGGGGCCACGTCTCAGCTCAGGTTAGAACGGTCCTGTCTAAGGACGGTCTGGTCCCCGGGGGAGGGTTCCCACTCTTCCCAACCTCATCAACGCTTGCGTTGTCTGACTGAAAAGCGTGTGGCCGTCGAGTGGGTGTCCTAGCAGAGTAATGCCCTATCAGAGTAATTTTAATTCCTTACGGTTGAGTATCTTCTCATGCCTGTTGCTCAGTGCTCTCTGTCCCTGTCCTCTCGGTCACATCTTTTGCTCGGTTTTCTGTGGAGCTGCTTTTCTTCGTGTTCATCAGTTTGCAGGAATTCTTTGTAAACTCTGGCTCCTACTATTTTGCCGAATTTGTCAAATTCCCACAGATCTGCAAGGCTCCTTTGGTCGTATACCAGGTGTCCATAAATGCAGGGGGGGTCTGTCTCTGGGCCCTCCCCCCATGCCGATACCACATGGCCGCAGCCCCGTCGGGCTCTGTGAGTTCTTTATGGCGTGCCGTCTTCCCTCCGATGCCTTTTTGTGCCTCACTGTCTCCTTCCTTCTGCTTTCTTTTGGTGTGCTTTGCCATTCTATTTTTATCTCCATCTTAAGATGGCTACTTGGCTTAATTTTCTCTCTTTCTTGCTCTGTACTATAAGCCCTTAATGCTGTACATTGCCCACTAGGAACTGCTTTGTCTGTATCCTCAAGTTTTTCTAATGACAATTGTTTTCACTATCACGAGGTCAACCTAGTTTCTAGTTTTTATTCTATTTGCCGTTTGAGTTCCGTCCCAAACCCCACATATTAGCAGATCTTCCTGTTCTGTCTGCTTGAACAGACATGGAATGCATGCTTTCTCTGTCTCTCTCTCTCTCCAGCTCTCTCCTTTTTCTTTTATTTTGCCTGCAGACTGTGGCTGCCTTGGCCTCCCCAAATTCTGAATTTCGTCTCCCTGTCTCAGTAGCGTGACTGCCTGGCTCCGTCAGGGCGTCCTTCTCGGTCGTGTGGCCTGTCTGGGTGGTGAGCTGGGGTGTTCGCGAGGCTTCCCATGTTCGTTCTCCTCTCAGAGATGACTTTTCTCTGCTGTTCTTGCCTAGTATCCCAAGCCCATTTTCGTGCTCATATTTTGTCTGGTTTCCTGGTTGTTTAAGGCTGGAGGGTAGATCTAGTTCCGTTGTTTTCTTTCTTTTCCCCCAGCACGGCCAGAAGCAGAAATTGGTCATTTCCGATGAATTTCTTGCTTATTTTGTTTCTTTAAACATCTTCACTTCCTGAAGCATGTTAATCAACTTTTTGTTGTTCACTTGTCATCTGTGTTCGAATGTCTTGCTCAGCCATCTCTTGTTTCTGCTGGGTCTTTCTCATGGTGCCTTATTTGTCTCTGTGTGTTTCTGCCCTGGGGTGATTCATTTGCATTCACTTTTTTTTTTTTTTTTTTTTGTGAGAATTCTTCAAGGCTGAGGGTAAAGATGGATTACTTTAGCATTTGTGTTTACTTCTTCTTGGTGCCTGGGATCACCACCAGCTGAGGACACTCTCTGTTATATTCCCAGCTTGAACTATTTTGGACCCCCCGATACCAAGAATTCAAACTGCCAACTTGTGTGAACCCAGCCTGTGGTTCCAAGTTCTCAGGACAATTTCTTTTCTACTTAGAGCCCTACTTTAAGACAGACACAGCTTATATAGTGAGGGGAGCAGGTGTTCCCCAACGGGGTCTTCCTTTTACAATCCTCACATTGGGCAGGCTCTCGGCTATGTCTTCAGTTTTGCATGCCCTTTGAAGCCATATTAAACTAAGCTGAGTATTACCTGGTTTGGCAAATACCTTCAGTGTCATAGCAAACTTCCATGTTCTCCTCAGTTCTGGCAAATTCCCAACTTCATTTCTTTCTTTTAGCCTGACAGTTCTTTACTCTGAAAAGCTCAGTGATGTTCTGAATGAGATTTATGAAAATGTCTTCTTCACAGTGTTTCATTATACTCGATAAGAAGTTCTTCTTAGGTACCTAGATTACCCTGTTGTTGTTTTTGATCCTTTTCTGTATTCTATTACACATTTCTGTGTTCTAAATTATCAGCAAGGGACCCTATAATTACTGTCCAAACTGGGACACTTCTCAGAGTAAAAGCGTTAGTTGATATTATTAACTTTCTGAAATATTTTCTGACAAATACGTTTCTGTTAGTGGACTTATAAAATAGTTATATTTAAGATTACCTTAAAACTAAAATATTTTCTGACCAAAAAAAAAAAAAATCCATGTGCACCAAAGTAAAGAAATTTAAATCTCTTTATATCATTTTTCAGAACATTCAAATAAAGCAAAGCAGAATAGTTATTCACAATCCACCTTTGTGCATTTTTTTTTTTTTTTTGAGAGACTGAGAAAGAAAGCACCTACACGAGGTGGGGAGAGAGGGAGGGAGAGAATCTCAAGCAGGCTCCATGCCCAAGAGAGAGCCTGAAGTGGGGCTCAATCTCACAACCCTGAGATCGTGACCTGAGTCAAAATCAAGAGCTAGACACTCAACCGATTGAGACATCCAGATGCCCCAATGCTGTCTTTTTATTTTTATTTTTTTATGATTCTGTTTATTTATGTGACAGAGAGAGACACAGTGAGAGAGTGAGCAGGCTTCCTACTGAGCAGGGAGCCAGGTGCGGGGCTCGATTCCAGGACCCTGGGATCATGAGCTGAGCTGAAGGCAGACGCTTAGCGACTGAGCCACCCAGGTTTACCACGATAGTGTCTTTCTTAAGACTATATATTTTTCTAGTATTATCTTAGGGCTACAGTGTTTTGCTTCTTCGCTTACCTACATGTTTATGTCTGTGTGTGCACATGTGTGTGAACATCTGAAACTCTATGTTTCAATCTGTGCCATTTCTTACAGCCCAATATTCACGTAGTTCAGTCCTTGCTCTAGCAGGGAAGCGTTCAGGGTCCTGCCTGTTCAAAAGTTTCCTTCCGTTTAATAATTGCAATTCATTACAGGCTTCTGAGGCTGAGGGTTTCTTAATTTTATTTAAAGGAATTTATTTTTTAAAATTTTTTATTTAAATTCAATTTGATTAACACATAGTGTATTACTCATTTCAGAGGTCGAGGCCAGTGATTCTTCAGTTACAGAGAACGTCCAGGGCTCATTCTCACATGGCCTCCTTAATGTCCGTCTCCCAGTGACCCCAGCCCCCCACCCAGCCCCTCCAGCAACCCTCAGCTTGTTTCCAAGGATTAAGAGTCTCTTATGGTTTACCTTGAGGCTAAGGTTTTTATATTTCATTTGCTGAGCACCTGATGACAGACTTACAACTTGTTTTGAACAAAGTGCCACCAAAATTTAAAAGACCTGTTTCTAAAATTCCAGTACCTTTGTGTAGAACACCGAGGTAAATACATTTCAAAGTTCAAAAATGGCTAATACCAGCAATTTCATATTATTTAAGCTGGTTCTTGAGAGCCCCAATATTTCTCAAACTCCGCAGAGAGAGCTGCCCATTCTCCTAATGAAATAGTTGTTTGTTTAACATAAGATCGATCACAGCATTTTTGTTAGGTCAGTCTCTGCAGATGTAAATCTTGCAGATTTTGACAACCGCAGCTCATACTCCTCTGGGGAGAAACAGGAGTGTGTTTGAGCCTCGTTAGGAGGTCTGTGTGCACCGTAACCGTGACAAGCGTGTTTCTGCACACGTGTCTCCAGCCGAGGGAACAGCACGTCTGCAGGTGGGAGCCCTGTGCGCTGTGCGTATCCCACATGCTGGGACCATGGAGACCGAGTGTGAAGGTCCGTCCCATTCTTCCCATCTCGCTGTTTCAAGTCTTAATAATACTTTGTTTTAAACAACAAAAAACTCCAGAACCATGTAAACTGGGCAGGAACAGGCTAAGGGGCATCAATGGAGACTTGTGTGGGGAAACCGGAGCCTGGAATCAGACTCGCAGAGCCAGGGGGTGTGTCGCACGGTCTGTGAGCCCCGGGCACGCAGAGGGCCCACCTCTGCCCTCGGTCCTTCATGCATGCTGCTTGGGCAAACTGCCTCGCAACAAGCTGATTTGTCTGAGTGATATTTCCCGGTGTTAGTGTAAAGGAACAGGGATGGGGCAGCCCCGGGCCTCAGAGCATGGCCCTCAGCATTGGCACATGGGCAGCCGTCTGCTCTGCTGACGCTTAGCTTCAGGCCGGCGATCCCTGGGTGCTGTTCTAAAAGCCAGAGGCATTGACCTTGACTCTGCGACTTGGTTTTACCAGCCCTTCTCCCCCATACACGCTGCCAAAACCACACATTCCCACTCTGGAGACATTGGTTTTGTGCAGAATCAACCTCAGAAAAGCCATGAGTGGTGGCACGGATGCAGGTGACAGACGGGCCAGAATGGAGAGGGCCAGAGTCTTGTTGAAGCTGAGGGCATCTAGGTGGTTCTGGCTGTTCCTTTTTGGGAAATGTTGTACCTGAGTAAAAGTGTCTGTCTGCGATCTGTCCTCAAAGGCAGTGAGCTATAGGCCCTCGTGTACCCTCGGGCGTGCTCTGGGAGGCTGGAGGAGTCGCCCTGGCGTCCTGTGGGGGAGATGGTGATCCTTTCCCTGGGCACTCACTCCATCCATGGCAGTGGCAGTGGTCTTGGTTCGATTTTGACCATGGCTCCTACAAGGAAAAAGCAAAGGTAGTGCTTTGGAGTTGGGAAACTCGGTGAGGAGACCTCTTTTGATGGGGAGGAGTTCATCTGATATTTATTTAAATATTTATAGAAAGGCAGCTCTATGCTGGATACTGTGTTGGGCCCTAGACGTGTAGAAAGAAAAGAAGTGATCTCTGCCCATCTAATGGAGTTTTTCAACAAGCAGGCGTCCTCTGTGGTACGTGACTCACAGAGAACCTTCCAGCGCACTTTTTTTGATGTTAGTCACCATACAGGACATCATTAGTTTTTGATGTCGTGTTCCAAGATTCATTGCATATAACACCCAGAGCTCCATGCTATCCGTGCCCCCCCCTTAATACCCATCACCAGGCTAACCCGCCCCCCACTCCCCTCCCCTCTAGGACCCTCAGTTTCCTGGAGTCCACAGTCCCGCGCGGGTCCTCCTCTGAGTGCCCCTCCCCGCCTTCCTTCTCCCCTTCCTTCTCCTAATGTCCTCCATGCCACTCCTTATGTCCCTCAAGCTCAGCACCCAAAAAACAAGTCAGAAAATGGGCCAAAGACAGGAACACAGGCTTCTCCCAAGGAGACCTACGCATTGCTGACAGCACATGAAAAAGTGTTCATCATCATTAGCCAGCAGGGAAATTCAAATCACAACCTTCAGAGCACTTTTGAAATCTTTGATGAGATTTTTGATATTTTCCTATGAAAGGGAGAGATGCAAAGAAGAGGGCACGGGAAGATGGGGTGAACTCCTAATTTGCAAGCTTCTTGTCTCTGGCGAGATTTGAGAAGCTGCTCCGTTAAGGATCTTACAGGATATCCGTGATTTGGTTCTGAAATCAAACCATGTTAACCCCCTGTTTAAGAAAGGAAGACCATTTGCCATTAGATGTATCCACCTAAAAGATAAAACGGTTGTGCCATAATGGCCTTTCTTTTCAAACAAAATAATTATCACTGGAAACCTTAAATCAGCTTCGTTCATTATTTTTCAAGAAATGCGCAATTTTTTCATGTCATTCCCCGTTAAAATTTCACAGACTCTCTCAAATTATTAAACGTTTGCATTGTGGCCTCAGTGTAACATCTTTTTTTCAGACATGCACCAGTAATGGAAACCATTCTCAAACTTAATCTCCTTTTAATTCCTCCCAATTACTGTGCCCTGCTTCTGGTGCCAAGAGCCAACCCCGTTGGTACATTTTGTGAGGACTGTGGGGTCACGTTTCTTTAAGCCACATTTGATACCTGGAAGGCATCCTAGCAGAGTTGCCCCCGTCATCTCCTGAAAGTTGGTTTTATGTGATTTCAAAAGAAGTTTATCCCCAGGCAGTCCACCACATGCGTTTCACAACAGTCTTTCAAGTTCTCCCTGGCTGGTTCCCGGGTAGTGGTCTGCGAGTAACAAGAACCATATTGGACAAGGATCGTCACAAAATCTCACAGGCAATGTCTGGTCACTCTTATTGGCAGGCCTGTCACAGGAAAAGCAACACTGGAAGGTTTTTGAACCCTTAGGACCACAAAATGTGAGCTAAAATCTAAGAATTGTTGGAGTATTGCTCAAAAACTCTGGCCATTGAAGGACACTGTCCAGCAATTGAAACCCCACAGAATGGGAGCAAGTCTTTGCAGATCCTATTGCTAGTACAGGATTCCTGCCCAGAATATATAACGAACTCCTCCCATTCAACAACAACAGCAAAAAGATAATTCGGCTTCGCAAATAGGCAGAGGACCCGCACAGACGATTTTGCAGAGAAGACACACAGATGGCTAACAAGCACCCAAAAAGACATTCTGCACGCTTCGCCACCGGAGAAATGCAAACAAAACCACCGTGAAATGCCACCTCACATGCGTGGGGAGGGCTGTGATTCAAGAAGCAGAAATAGACGTTGGCAACGATGCGGCGAGATCGGCAGCCTCATGCACAGCTGGTGGGATTGTGAACTTTGCAACCACGCTGAAGACCATTGGCAGTTCCTCTGCACGTTAAAACGAGAATTGCTGTATTATGGCGTGATTCCACTCCTCGGTATACACTCAGAAGCATCGAAAGCAGCTACTTGAACAGATACTTGTTCCCAGCGGCATTCTGCGCAATAACCCACAGGTGCAAACTCTCCAGGTGTCATTAGGAGGTGAACGGAAAGCAGACGGTGGTACGTCCAGGCGTGGGAACAGTATTCAGCTCCACTGGATACTTAAAAGGACTAAAATAGTAAATTTCATGTTGTGTGTATTTGACTACAATAAAAAAGAAGAGTAGGAAAGGCAGGTGATTTCCATGGACATGAAGTCCCTGGGAGTTGCTAGAACAGTCAGACGTTTCCTTTCCTTTATTTATGTATTTTTGGGGGGAGCAGGTAGATGACTAGTGGGTTAGTGAATGGAGTTGGATGTGAAAGAATTTCCGTAGGATCAAAGCAAACAGCATTCCAGGCCGAGCTGCTGGGATGGACTGAGTGCAGGAGAGGACAGAGTCCACACTTGCTCAAGGAGCTATGGGCAGTGGGAGGGCCAGAGTCCACCTGCCAGGAGGCATCTAGACAATTTCCCAGCATCGTCCTCACTCTGTCCGGCTCCAGATCCCAAACCGCCAAATCGCCTTCACCGTCACCCTTTACGTGATGAGGAGGAGGCTTCCTAGACGGTCGGTCAATGAAATAACAAATGGATTGGAGCCACGGTCATGCCTGTCTGCACCTGATCGAGCATGTGCCCACGTCCCCCATCTTGGCAAATCATGGATTTTGTGGCACTGGTGCTGCCCCTTTCCCCCTGTGGCCATCTTCATTGTCCCCGCGCTGAGTCTTGGGATGGCCAATGGTCAGGAACCAGGCGGCAGGGATGGCAGGAGAGGCAGTGAATGACTTGTGCTGACCGTAACCGTCAGAATCCTGTTTGGAGCTCCACACTGGTGACTTGAGGGCAAACCCACGCTCCCAGGGAGTGATGGGAACTCGATATCACGGGAGGGGACACATCTGATCTTCTCATCCACCCTCCCAAGGACTGGCTGAATCCTTTCTAACGGAGTGATATTCTCGAATAATGAGCCAGCTTCTGTCTGCTCTCTTGGGAGGCCGTCCTGTGGTCCAGTTGGCCAGAGCGAGAGTAGACTTCCCTGCCTTTTGTGTGCATGAGATCAGAACACAGTCAAGGGAATGCAAATGACATCACTGCTCAGGGCTCGGATTTGCATTTCCTGTGTTTCTTCTGAGAGAGAACATGAAACTGGCTAAAGCATGAAACTGGCTAAACTGAACTCTGAAGGCTAGAGATGGTCATGATTATAACCCAGTGTTAGCATTAAGCCCAGACCCTTTCACTAATGTCATTCGACCTCTTTCTAGTCTTTCCAAGGAATGTGGCATAGGAGGGACTCACCTGGGTTTCCTGGGCTGGAGAATAAAAGTCCCTAATTCACTCAGGACCCACACTGCTCTGTCATCTCAGGGTTTTGCTTAGAGAGGTTGGTCAAGAAAGATGGCGAATCCCTTCCAGAGGCTTCCCTGCCATTTCTTGCTAAACACATTTCTTTTGATAAAATTCTAAGCACACTTGCAGATTCTCAAAACCCAGAGTATACACACTTCTAATGTCAACCCCGAAGGGAAGTCACGGGCTGAGCTCTGGAAAGAGGCGCCATCAAAACGCCACATAGGCATGTCGTCCTGTACGTTCCCTACTTGAAACAAGCACCACAACTCGTGGAAGAGCGTGGGGACATTCTTAAAGGGTTGGTGTATTGCTAAGGTGACACAGAAAGTGGGGAACGGTGTAGCAGGAAGGCCATGGCAAAGATCTGAGAGAAAGCACCGGGCAAGAGTAGGACTCCATCAGGTCAAGGACACCCTTTGTAACGTCCATTTCCTCTCTTTTTGAGAATTCTTTAAAAATCCTATGGAGGGGGAAATAAAAATCCACGGAGGACAGGAGTGAGTGGGGAGTGGGAGGGGCTCTCGGTCACCATGGCGACATGACTCTTGCCACCATCTCTGCCATCCATCGGTGCCTGACCCCCTTTTGGATGCCCATGGAGATCGCTGACCTTGGAATTAAGGCGTGCTCGCAAACCTGAGGATGGTCTGCTCTTGAGAAGGGCTAAATTTCTACACAGAACAGTGAGCTCATGTTTACCCAGCAGATGTGTAAATAGTTATAATGCCACATAATTGAGATGTTCCCTCATCCCTGCCTCAGTAAAGCTGTCCTCCACGGCTGTTGTGGCTCTGTGGAACGTGACTGGACTATAGAAATGGCTAAGCATCGGTGACTAATAATGGCTGAGGCCAATGGAATTTTTTTTCTAGTGAACATACAGGGTTCTGTTGGTTTCAGGTGTACACTGTGTGACTCCGCACTTCCACACAGCACCTGGTCCTCATCACGACAGGTGTGTCCCCCATCCCCCTACCCCCACCCCGCTCTGGCAACCATCAGGGTGTTCTCTAGAGTTAAGAGTTTGTCTCTTGGTTTGTCTCCTTTTTTCTTTCCAAGTTTGTTTTGTTTCTTAAATTCCACAGATGCATGAAATTGTATGGTCTTTCTCTTTCTGTTTGACTTATTTCACATAGCATTATACTCTCCAGCTCCGCCTGTGTGGTTGCAAATGGCAAGATTTCATTCCTTTTAGGGCTGAATAATATTCCACCATATACAGAGACCACGTCTTCTTTATCTGTTCATTGATCGATGGACGCTTGGGCTGCTTCCATCACTTGTGAGGCCAAATGAATTTTACAAAGGAAGTGAAACTTCCTGGGGCACCTGGGTGGCTCAAGTCATGATCCTGAGGTCCTGGGATCAAGCCCCAAGTCAGGCTCCCTGCTGAGCACAGAGCCTGCTTCTCCTTCTCTCTCTGCCCCCCACTCATGATTGCTTTCTCCAGTGCGCTCTCTCCCTCTCTCTCTCAAATAAAATCTTTAAAAAAACCAAACTGCAGTAAATGATAGAAACCTTATTGCTCCTAATCTGGTCCTGCAGTTGGGTTAAATAATGAGCGTGCATCCATCACAGATCTGTCCGCATGTCTAGTAAGTACAGAGACTCTCATCATTGACTCATTAAGCATCTCTTGATAGCATCTTAAGCCTCATTAGCATATATAACTTTTGGCAATCTGTGAATTCAGGGAGAACCTTTGGGCCTACTTCCTATTTGTCTGCAAGGTCTACTAATTTGCCTTCTAGGCTATTGTTTTTAGTTTTTGTTTTGTCTTGTTTTTTGTCAAAGTGATGATGGTATTCTTAGCTCCTGGTCATGCTAAAAGTAAAAAAAAAAAAAAAATACAGGATCTCTCCCCTTCTGTCCTAGAGCTCATATGTCATCAACATTGTCCAAGTTACTATAAAGAAAGGTCCAAATAAAAAGATCAAAATAAAAGCGCAGCTCCTACCCTCAAGGTTCTTAGGATCTTGTTGAAAAGAGTGAGTTGGCATTGGTCACACCATGGGGCTTGAGGGCACAGTTCTCAGACTGCCAAGCTGGCCCCAGACTTCCATAGAGTCTGTCTGCAAAGTTAGAAGAGTTTCCACAAGGCTCTCCCACTTTTGACACCAATGGCAAATTTGAAGGATTCCCGAAACCATCTTCGAGTTTGGTAATTCACTAAGGAGGACTCCCAGACTTGCTGAAGGTACTCACAGTTGTGATTCATTACAGAGAAAGGACAGAGATGAAAACTAGCCCAAGGAAGAGGGGCATAGGGTTCCACGCATGAAGCTTTGCTTGTCCTATCCCATGCAGTCACAGTGGACTACCCTCCCAGTGTCCGTGGGTGACAGTACACACCAGTATTGCCACCCAGAATGCTCATTTGAGCCTTAGCATGCAGAGTTTTTACTGGGGCTACATGATGTAGGCGTGATTGATTGATTGATTGATTGATTTCCCACATGGTCACACTCAGTCTACGACTGATACGGCATGGCCCAAGGTCTCTGACCAAAATCACACAGTTGGTCTTTGTGGTGTGGCCAGCCCCCCACCTAAGACAGTCAGGTGTGGCCCTCTGATCTGGTGTAGCCAGTCCCTGCCCTAGACAGAGCCCCTCCTGACAGATATGACATAGATTACCACCTGGAGGCTGAGGGCAAAGGCAAGACCTCTTTGGGCAAAGCCATGTTCTTCACTACACAAGAACTCTGAGCAGAGAGGAGGTGCTGGGCTTCGTGGTAGTGGAAGGGGGCTGAGGATGAGCTTGGACGACCAACCAGACATCTGAGGAGCAACGGAAGGAATGCGGAATGTTTCCAAGCAAGAGAACCTTAAGGGAGGATGCGATCAAGGTCTTTTAAAATGTGAAGGACTGTTGTATGCACAAGGTTTGTTCTTACCCTGTGTTGCCCCTAGACTACTGTGAGTGCCCATGGAAGGGGTAAGTTCAGTATAAGAAGAGCTTTCTGACAATTGAGGCTCTTCGAAAGTATCACACAGGCTGCCCCGGGAGTTGGTAAGTTCTCAGTCATTAAAAATCTTCTGGCAGAGAGCAGATCATCTGCTACAGTGGCAATTTTTTTTCCAGAAAGTATGGCGACCTCTGAGAATCCTTTCAACTCTGATACTCTGTGCTTCTAAAAATATTGTTCAGCCTGACTCAGAATCGTCTCCTGGAATCTCTAGCCTGTGATGCTCATTGTAGGAACTACCTTTAAAATATCTTATGTCACCCCTGTGTGTCTGTTGCCTTGGAATGAATGTACATTTTCCTGAGCAGAACCGAGAATATCTAGAGCAATTCAGAGTCTACTAGGTCTCAGCGGTCAGCAACATAGACCAGATGGAAGTTTTTCCTTGCTCTAAATGAGGAGGCTTGAGTTGTTTAAAAGTGAATAATGTAAGAAAAAAAAGTTTTCATGGAATGCATTTAGGTTCTGAAAGTGAAACCATGTGTTATGATCAGTTTAGTCATTGCAAGTATGTCTTTTTTTGGAAATGATTTTATTTATTTGAGAGAGAAAGAGAGTGGGGAAGGGGCAGAGAGAGAGAGAGAATCTCAAGCAGACTCTCCCACTGAGCTCAGGGCCCAATGCGGGGCTCGATCTCACGACCCTGAGATCATGACCTGGGCTGAAATCAAAAGCCCAACGATTAACCAAGTGGGCCACCCAGGTGCCCCATGAGTATGTCTTATTAAATGAGTTTGAGGCACATTAGCTAGGATTTTAACTGGAAACCTCCTGATAGCTATAAACTCAATATAAGCTGCATCACATACTTCTCTTAAAATATTCTGCCAGACTCATGAAGCAGGTGGAATTAATGTGAATTTTATCTTATTCAGAGAAATGGAACACTGATATCCACGGTCAAATGGATGCGTGCAGCCCAGAATCCCTTAGGTTTTGTCTTCCTGTGTGTACGGTGGTAAACCGTGTCATAAAGCAGGTTTCCTTGGCCCCAAACCATACGTGCAACGCAAACCCTTTAGCTGGCATGAGCTGGCTTTCCATCCAGACGTTTTCCAATGTCCCGTTGTCAGGAATGCCTGTCACGTGGCTTGTCATACTTACAATGGCAGGCCCCTGTGCGGCACCATCTTTTCGTTCCTGCCTCTCATTGGACACTGCTACCAAAGGTCTAGAGCCACACGGTGCCAGCCCTATGTAGGCTGGATGGCATCTCTCCTGTGTATTTTTTTTTTAAGATTTTATTTATTTATTTGACAGAGAGGTAGAGCACAAGTAGGCAGAGCGGCAGAGGGAGATGGAGAAGCAGGCTCTCCGGTGAGCAGGGAGTCCAACGTGGGTCTCCATCCCAGGACCCTGGGATCATGACCTGAACCAAAGGTAGATGCTTAACCCACTGAGCCACCCAGGTGCCCCACTCCCGTGTATTTCTTAAAAAGATTTATTTTAGAGAGTGCACACAAGAAGGGGGAAAGGTAGTGGGAGAGACAGAATCCTCAGGCAGACTCCCTGCTGAGTGTGCAGCCCAACATGGGACTTGATCCCATGACCCTGAGATCACCACCTGAGCTGAAACCAAGAGTTGGATGCTCCACCGAGTGAGCCCCCCAGGTGCACCCGCCATCTCTCCATGTCTTACCTGTGTCAGAGGCCTTCCGACACGGTGCCGTTTGGGCCTCAAGGCTCCACAATGTCTAACCCTGTGAGCGAACAATTCGGTTAACCTTGTCCACTCTCTGGGGTTCCGGTTTCAGGCCCTCCACCAACTGCAGGTCCCAGACCAGGTGCCATGTTTGGTTGGGTCCCCAAGGCTGGTCCTAAGGCACTGGGTGGCTCCTGGAGGGTTCTTCTCTAAGCTGTCCCCCAGCGAAGGAAGTGAAGTCACCACCTCTCACACAGCTAAATGCAGTTGCTTCTAGAGGCTTCTCTGACACACATGCGGGTGCCAGAGTCCCGGTCCCGGCTGAGGGCTGTGTTTCTCTGCCCAGTTTGCCTTATTGCGCACCCTGCTCCCCAGTGTCCCGCGACCCGCCTCTGTCATCAGGCAGCACAAAAGGAACCACATCCGAAGGCTCTAACTTCACGTAACTCCTTGCAGAAATGCCCTTAGGCTAGCGTGGCTCGTACCAAGCTTTTGGCTCTTTTGTAGCAACCAGAACGGGACCATTCATGCCCTGAAATGTAGGCACCCTCGAGGGGCACGCCGCCGAGATGGTTTCCCTACAGAGAAGGCGTACAAAGTCTTCTCCCAAAGTGCGCGTGTCTTTGGAACAGTCGTGAGAAGGGAGCCACCATGGCCCTTACAATAAACTCAAGGGAAGGGCTTCTTTGTGTGTTTCAGTCAGCTCAACAGTGTCACAAAGGTATCTGCTTGGGACCTAGAAGATAGGACGAGAATTGTCCTCACCCAGGGGGATCCTGGTCTCCAGTACTTGGGCTGAACTCAGGACTTGCCGGTGACCGCTTGGGTGACAGTAGGGAAAGACGTTCACAGACCAGTGGGGTGTGATTAGGAAGGAGGCAGTGGGAGAGAGCGCGTCGAGTACCATTTGAGGGGCCAAAACTAGGTCGAGGTCATGATGTACCTTTTGTCTTCTTTTCTCTTTCCGTTCCTTCTTCCTTTTCACTGTCCTCTTTCCTCCTAGGGGTTGGTGGGTAGAAGCAGGGCCCTGAGGCCAGGACTGTGGGCTCAGACCTCTCATGGTTCTTGTCCAGAACGTCAAGCTGCCCACCTCAGGCTCTACGGCACGTTCCAGCAGTTTCCGGAGAAAGCGGGTAGAAAGCGGGCTGGTTTCTAGAATGTGGCAGGAGTGGTTATCTACAGATTGGCTCGTGAGAAGCAGGGCCAAAGGGAGGGCCGTCCTGTGGGGCTATGGGTGGGCTCCCCATCGTGGCGATTCAGAACTCCCCGTCTCCTGCACAAGGACTCGGTTCCCAGGACTTGGTACCTTCAGGGTTCCATCACTGCCTTTCTGGAAAAGAAGGCTACTTTGCACTGCTTGTGAAAGGAAGGGCCTTTTTTGGACTCGATGACCTGGCCAGCACCGCCGGGTGACACGGACAGCTTGTATTTCAGCGGAACCCTGAACTGTCTCGCCAGCTGGGAGGGTTTGAGATGGTTTCCTCCCCCAAGGGTCCGTAAACAATGCACTGCGGATTCCAAACCACCCTTTCCGAAACGAGTTCAGAGTTTTGTGGGGTGTTTGGGGCAAATAAATGTCAGCCAAGTAGGAGGTCTGCCCACGAGACAGACTGTGGATATGAGGGCGTTTCTAGAAGTCAAGAAGTTACAGTGACAGTGGGGACAGCCTTCAGTCTCAGAGGGGTCTTTACTTATCACGCGCGGTGTTAGATGTTGTGCCGTTGGCTTTAACAAATGATGTCATGTGTGTTCACCGGTGTGTGGGTGCTCGCCGGGTAGCCGGCTCAGAGAGCACAACCTTGTCCCTGGTCTCCACGCTGTCCCTGCACCATGTGTCTGGGTGGCACAGGCTTGCCATGTGCTTCTGGAATGAGCCTCTGCAGACGTGAGTGAATGAGTGTGCGCAGCCTCCCAGCCCCCTCGGGAGGACAGGCTCTGCATCCGGGAGCCATAGGAGAGGATCTGGGCAGTTGCCTGTAGCTGTGTCCCAGTGCTCGAGCGATTCTAAAGATCAGGATTTGCTTCTCTGCCAGTTTCTGTTCAGTAAGAGATGATCTAAAGCAAGGAAATCACCATCCACTTTCGTGCTCTGGTTGGTGACTCTTGGGCACTGCGTCTGGGATGAGAACACGCTAGGTCGTGACTGTAGGACACAGGGGAAGACAAACACCTTTCTCCATAAAGGTTCAGATAGTAAACGTCTGTGGCTTTGTGGGCCACACAGGCTCTGTCGCAAAACCACCTAGCTCTGTTGTTGTGGCACCAGGCCTGCCAGACCCAGTATGTTAATAGGCGTGGCTGTGTCCCAATAAAACTTTATTAATAAAAGCAGGTGGTGGGCCGGCTTTGGCCTCCAGGCCCTGGTTTGTCAGCCCAAGTTCATGCTCCTCGTGCTCTTTTAGCATTAGCACTATGAACATTTGTTCAGTATTCCGTTCTTGCTGGGTCTAAGAAAAGGTTGACTTGATCTAAAAAGCAAGACATTGTTCTAAAAATTTTAAAAGACATGTGCCATTTGGGCCGGGAGGGAGGTAGAGTATGTGTGTATAGAAGGTGGCTGCTTCAAAGAGGCGCACGGTCCTTCCCCAGACCCCAGTCGGCTCTGCTGTCACCAGTGCCCCCGTGCCCCAGCTGTCCTGCCCAGCCAGGACCCCTCCCACGTGGCCCCCCGGTCCCTAAATCCCTCCTCCAGACTGGCCCCGGGCTCGGAGGCCGCTAGCTCCACACCTGCGCATTTCTCTTCCTCTTGCCTCAGCCCCGATGCAGAGGCGTGGATCGAATCTCTGCTTTTGCCCTAGAAACTCCTGAATCTTTATTTTCCTACCAAAGACACGGAGCGAGATCTCCAGTGCTCAGCCTTCAGCACCCTGCCCCTTCTTTCACGTTCCCTCCCCAACTTAACTGTCTTTGTTCCAAGTTAAAAGATCATCATGAGGTGGAAAAAAACCCAAAGCTTTATAGCCACCATTTTTCATTCCCATAAGATGTCTGAGCGTCTGGAGAGGATCGCGTGAAGGAGCCCTGCTCGTGGTTTTACTGGCTTTCCTCGAGGAGAGCTAAAATGCCGGTTGCCAAGCAACACACATGCCCTGGCTTCTTCCAACAACATGGACTTGGAAAAAAACAAAACAAAACAAAAAAAAAACACACGCGCCCTGTGATTGACTCATGAATGGGGAATAGTGTGGAAATGCACCAGGCAAACGGTTTGGTGGGACCACGTCCTGTTGATTCTGGCCCCTTTGCCTGAGGACTCACGCGCCGCCACACGGGGAAGCGAGTGGAATGTGTCCTCCGCAGCCTGCCCCTGATTAACAAGCATTAACATGAGACTTCAGAGCCCCACGCCAGCGTTGTTTGTATTTGTGTGCATTTTGGGGTTAAGATTTTTATTCATGAGAAACAGAGAGGCAGAGGCAGAAGTGGGACTCGATCCCAGAACCCTGGGATCCTGATCTGAGCCGAAGGCAGACACTTAATGACTGAGCCACCCATGCGCCCCGATTTGCATGCTTTTTTTTGGTGGTTCACTGTGGGTGTGTCCAGTGTTCCTTGGTGCAAGGTTTCTCTACATTTGTAGAGAAGCTTGGTACCGGTTATGACTTAGGGTACTGTTGGCCTGAGTTCAGCATTAATGAGTCAACACCAGGCTTCATCCAGAGAAAGGAAGAGAGCATTCAGTGATCTACACGGCAGGCTCCGGAAAGCTTAAGAGATCCTCTAAAGCACGTGACAAAGCTATGGGAAAAATGGCTCTATTTGTGGATCCGTGAGAGGAACGGTAAAATTCTTTTTTTTTTTTTTTTAAAGATTTTATTTATTTATTTGACAGAGATCACAAGTAGACAGAGAGGCAGGCAGAGACAGAGAGAGAAGCAGGCTCCCTGCTGAGCAGAGAGTCTGACACAGAGCTCGATCCCAGGACCCTGAGATCATGACCTGAGCCGAAGGCAGTGGCTTAACCCACCGAGCCACCCAGGTGCCCTGGTGAAATTCTTTAAAAAACAAACAAAAACAAAAAACAAAAAAGCTCAGTGGACAATCTCATGAGACTGAAAGCTGAAGACGTTTCTGTTCATGTTACCCAGAGTCAGAAAAATGCTGCGCCCTCTCGGCTAGTGTTTTATTATAAAGAGAGGGTGCATATAATTCCTTATTTGTAAGAAAGGCACATCAAATCAGCTGTCTTCAAGGAGGAACACCCGGAACAGGGTCACGGACTGCTCCGTCGCTGGGTGCCCACCTGGACAGCGTTCACAACTTCTGCCTTCACGGAGACTTAGACGAACACGACTACCATGAACAGTCAGAACGAACGGACCGAAAGGGTCACAGCTTCACGCTAACAGGATCGGTCTTCCACTCGAAGCCACGGGGAAGACAAAGCCCGGGACTTGCCCCGGTGCCATGTCTTGGCTCAGCGCGTCTGCCGGGGGTGGCCCCAGGCTTCCTGTCCGGCCATCAGCACCAGTGCCGCGTCTGCCGGAACTGAAGTGTGGGCTGGGCCTGGGTCCTCCTGCACACCCCCCTTACCTGTCCTAGTCCATCAAGGCAGCTAGAACGGAATATCACAGACGGGGGTGCTGGCGGGGGGGCGGCTGAAACCACAGACCTTTATTTCTCTCCGTTCTGGAAAAGTCCGAGAAGGCAACAGCAGATCTTGCATCCTGTGAGAGAGGTTTCCTGGTTCTCTGCGACAGGGGCCTGGGAGCTCCCCCAAGTTCCCCTCAACGAGCCTCAATCCCGTTCACAAAGGCACCAGCCCCATGACCGGTCACCTCTCGAAGGCTCCACCCCCTAATGGCTTCACTCTGGGGGTTTGGGTTCAACCTACGAGTTTGAGGGACCGAAACACTCTGCCCAGAACACTCTGCTTGCACAACTTTTATCACTGACAATTTCGCTCAAGAGGAAACCCCGATGTTTTTTTTTTTTTAAATTGCCCCGTAACTGAGCCACAGCGAGCTCAGCCTCCCGAACAGACACCTTAATTGGTTCCATGTGGAAAGGAAACAGCGGCTCGTCCACCACGGTCTTCCTACAGGCCCGCCGCAGGTCATGTGTGAAATGGTTTCCCCGTGTCCACGGCCTAATCTCTGCTGACAGCAGCCTGCCTCTCACCCCGGGTCTGCCAAGCTGGACGACCCGTCTCCAGGGAGCTCAGCGGGGGTAGCAGACAGAGAGCCCAGTGGGGACATCGGTGAGGGGACAGGCCCCTTGCACCTGGTGCCACGAGCACGACGCACAGCTATGCACGCAGGACGTGGGAAACAGAGGCTGCCTCTGCCCTCGGGCTCAGGGAAGGCTCTGGGGCAGAAATGACATCCGGCGGCAGCTGAGGGGTGAGCGCTGATGACGGTGTAAGCAGAAGCATCGCAAAAGGCAGGGAGAGAGCTGGGCCGAGGGCAGGAATGGGAAAACAGGAGCCATTCCCCCAGGTCAGTTTTTGAAGAGCCTGGAAACCCCATCTGTGAACTCCCGGGCCTCATTATCACCCCTCGGGGCCCTGGCCCCACATGGCACCGGCAGAGTCATCCAGAGGACGGCTTTCTAGAAAGTTCCGCATTCCGTGGCTGGCCGGCTGAGCGCGTGGGGCCACGTCTGTGTTGTGATCAGGACTACGTACACCTTTTCCTGCATTCCGGCCGTGTGCAAACACGAGAGTGAGAGGCCGTGGTAAGACAGGGCCTGCAGCTCTGTCAGACCAGCCGCGCACATTGTAAGCCCTCGGCTCCCCGGCACGGGATCGTGGCTGGCAGGCTGCTTTCCGCCATGGGGACCACTGGCATGAGGGGTCGTGTGTGCTGCCTTCCAGCCGCCAGCCACGGAGCCGTTCTGTCCTGCTCCTTCCGCTCGTTCCTGTCCCCAGGTCCCCCTAGGCACGATGTCCCATGCACGCGGACACACGGGTCTAGCCCTGGCAGCAGGACAGCACAGACCAGAGGTGACCTGCACGGACTCTGTTCTTGGGATTGGAACTACAAATAGCCCCGTGCAGAAAGATGAGGCTCATTCATATGCCATTTTTTAAAAATGGGGGGGAAAAAACCCACCGCCCACAACAACAAGAGCCAAGTGGCGGCCGAGGCCCTGCCCCACGGCCCAGCGCGCTAATGCAGCCCTCCTCGCCCCGCCCGCAGGGAGAGCAAGCTCACCATGCTGCTGCGCGAGTCCCTGGGGAACGTCAACTGCCGCACCACCATGATCGCCCACATCTCGGCCGCCGCCGGCAGCTACGCCGAAACGCTGTCCACCATCCAGGTCGCCTCCAGGGTCTTGAGGATGAAGAAGAAGAAAACGAAGGTAAGGCGCTCCCGGGGAGAGGGGAGCAGCGGAGGAAGGCGGTTTTGGAGCCTGACCCCGGAGCGGGTCAGTCTTTCTAACCCCCGAGCCCCAGGGGCAGGGGTTTGCGGTGCTGCCCACGTCGCCTGGCGGCCACTCGGAGCAGGACAGCTGTCGGGCCGGCAACGTGCCTTCCCCCCGCCGGCCGCCGGCCATCCAGCCTGGCCCCCACCCGGGCGCGCTGGGCCCACTCTGGGACAGGTCGGAGGGATGGCTGCTCCTTGGCGGTGAAGAATTGGGGACGGCTGAGAAATACTCAGCATCTGTCTCCCCACCCTGGTCCCGCGTAGGTCAAGGCCGTGTCCTTCAGGCGGTTGAGCCCGAAGGGGCTTGTCCGCTCCCTGCTCACATGGCCCTACTTACTTCCCCTGCATTTCTGGGAATCCTTTCTAGGCTCCTGGGTGTGGCTGTGTGAACCCGGTGGTCTCTGGCCGACGCGCGGGGTCTGCTGGAAACGACCAGCTTGTGCTTTCGGAGGCAAAGCCAGAACACGGGGGGGTGTGACGAGAGCGTGTCAGAGAGCCATCATGGTTGTGGTCTCCGGGCCAGCGGGTGAAGTGGGAAGCTCTCTTCCTCTCCGTTTTGTATCTCTCTGTTTTGGGGGGCAGAGTTGCCAAGGCAGGGACCCCTCAGCCTTTCAGATGCCGGACGGGGCCTTGGCCAGTCACCTCCTTTCCTGAGCAGGCTCTGTGTCCGGCGGGCCACACAGGGGCTGTTCTTCCCAGGAGGGGCCATGGCGTGCAAGGCCGGGGCCCACCGGCCTGTGCACCCCGAGAAATGGCCCGGCACAGGGAGACCGACCGGGGCGGCCTGGGAGGCCTGCACGGGGTCCACCTGTGGTCTCGCAGGGAGGGCGGTCTCCGGAGAGCCGACACCGCTAACCTCCCTCCTCTCACCCACAGTACACGTCGAGCTCCTCTGGCGGCGAGAGCTCCTGCGAAGAGGGCCGGATGCGCAGGCCCACGCAGCTGCGGCCCTTCCAGGCCAGGGCCGCGGCGGACCCGGACTTCCCCGTGCCTCAGCTGCCCAGCGAGCCGGACTACTCCTCCAGCAGCGAGCAGTCCTGTGACACGGTCATCTACATCGGGCCCAACGGCACGGCCCTCTCGGACAAGGAGCTCACAGACAACGAGGGCCCCCCCGACTTCGTCCCCATCGTGCCGGCCCTGCAGAAGGCCCGGGGGGACAGCCGGCCCGCGGAGGCCAGCGGGGCCTCGGGCAGCAAGTCAGAAAGGGACTGTCTGAAGTGCAACACGTTCGCGGAGCTGCAGGAGAGGCTGGGCTGCATCGACGGCAGCGAAGAGCCCAGTCAGTTCCCTTTCGAAGAGCTGCCCGTGCAGTTCGGGGCAGAGCAGGCCGGCAAGGGGCCCCCGTCCAGCCAGGCGGCCGGGGCGGACGCGCTCTGTGAGTCTGATAAGGAAGATAATGGGTCTGATGGCCCGTCCACCGACCGGGAAGGCACGGACCCTCCCGCCTCCAAGATGCAGAGAAAGCACTCGCCTGGCCCGGCGCCCGGCCCCGCGCTGCCCGGCCCCGCGCTGCCCGGCAGCCCCACCCCGGCCTCGCCCAGGAGCATCCCTGGCAGCAGCACATCCAGCCTGCAGAGCAGCCGAGAGAGCCTGAACTCCTGCAGCTTCGTGGAAGGCAAGCCCAGACCCATGGGCTCCCCGCGGCTGGGCGTCGCCAGCCTGTCCAAGACCTCCGAGTACAAGCCGACCAGCTCTCCCTCCCAGAGGTGCAAAGTCTACACCCAGAAGGGCGTCCTGCCGGCTCCCGCGCCCCTGCCTCCGCCGAGCAAGGATCCCGGCCCGGTCTCCAGCGAGTCCCTGCTGCCGCCGGAGGTGCGCACCCCTCCGGTCGGAATGAGCCCCCAGGTTTTGAAGAAGTCCATGTCCGCTGGGAGCGAGGGGTTCCCTGAGAGCCCTGGCGAGGACGAGCCTCCGGCCGCCACGTCTCCGGATTCTAAGAAGGAGATCCTGAGCACCACGATGGTGACGGTGCAGCAGCCGCTGGAGCTGAATGGCGAGGACGAGCTGGTGTTCACGCTGGTGGAGGAGCTGACCATCAGCGGCGTCCTGGACGGCGGCCGCCCCACCAGCATCATCAGCTTCAACAGCGACTGCTCCGTGCAGGCCCTGGCCTCGGGCTCCCGGCCGGTCAGCATCATCGGCAGCATCAGCGAGGACCTGGAGTGCTACTCCGGCGTGGCGCCCGTCTCCGAGGTCAGCATCACGCAGTTCCTGCCCCTCCCGAAGCTGACCCTGGACGAGAAGGCGGGCCAGGCCGGGAGCCGACGTTCGTCCATCAGCTCCTGGCTGAGCGAGATGAGCGCCGGCAGCGACGGAGAGCAGTCCTGCCACAGCTTCGTCGCCCAGACCTGCTTTGGCCCCGGGGAGGCCATGGCCGAGCCCCCAGCCTCAGCCTCAGAGCTCGTCGGCAGCCTCCAAAACGGCACCGCGCTGTGCCGGGATAAGCCCAAGGTGGGGCCCGACAATTTGCTCATCTTGTCTGACACGGGCGAGGACGCTTTCGGCAAGGCGGCCCCCATCAAAGGCTGCAAGACCTCCACGCTGGGCAAGGCCACGGTCACCATCTCCAACACCACAAATCTGGGCGGCTGTGAGGGCTACATCCCCATGAAGACCAACATTACGGTCTATCCCTGCATCGCCGTGAGCCCCCGGCCCGCCCAAGAGCCCGAGGCGCCCATCGCCCCCGTGCTCGGCTCGGTGTCGCGAGCCGTGCAGGCCCCGGAGAGCCGGGAGACCGGTGCAAAGGTGGAGATGAGATTCGAGGACCCTTGGCTAAAACGGGAAGAGGAGGTCAAAAGAGAGAGTGCCTATCCCAGCGAAGAGGGAACCAGGGGTGAGGCTGTCCCAGGCCCCCCGAAGCCTGAGGCTGGGGCAGAACAGGACAGGAAGGCCAGCCCCGGGGACAGGCTGAGTAGCAGTAGCGGGGAAGTGTCTGCCTCGCCCGGGAGCGACAGCTTGAGGAGGGTTGTGGATGGCTGTGAGACGGCCCTGCCCGGCGGGGCCGCCCAGAGCCCAGTGCACCCCAACAGGAGCCTGAAGTCCAGCAGCCTGCCCCGGGCTTTCCAGAAGGCCAGCAGACAGGAGGACCTGGGCAGCCTGTTCTACCACTGCACCGCGGAGACCAACGGGCTGGGCGTGCCACCGTGCAAGGCAACCCTGGAGAGGAAGGTGGCGTCGCCCAAGCACGGTATCCTGGCTCGGCCCAAAGGGACACCCCCTCTGCCGCCGGTCCGCAAGTCCAGCCTGGACCAGAAGAACCGGGCCAGCCCCCAGCACAGCGCCTGCAGCAGCGGCACCAACAGCCCCTCGCACCCCCCAGCACCCTTCCTGGCTCCCTTCGGGGACGAGGCCGGCGGCAAGGTGAAGGAAGCCAGCAGCAGCAGCCGACTCTTCAGTGCCAAGCTGGAGCAGCTGGCCAGCAGGACCAACTCCCTGGGCCGGGCCACGGTCAGCCACTACGAGTGCCTGTCGCTGGAGAGGGCGGAGAGCCTGTGCGCGGGCAGCTGGCGGGCGCACGCGGGCAAGGACAGCACGCTGCCCCGCACGGGCAGGAGCCCAGGCCGCGCTGCCGCTGCCCCTGGGCCCTCGCCCACCGCGCCGGGTCCCGCCCCGCCCCCCGCTGCTTCCTCGGCCTCCGCGGCCGGTGCCGCCTCGCCCAAGGCCGGCCCGTGCAAGATCTCGGCGGTGAGCAAGCTCCTGCTGGCCAGCCCCAAGGCACGCAGCCTGGCCACCGCCACCACCAAGACACTCAGCTTCTCCACCAAGTCGCTGCCGCAGTCGGTGGGCCAGAGCCCGGGCCTGGCGGCCAGCGCCAAGCCCACTTCCTGGTCCACGCA
Source organism: Mustela nigripes (assembly GCF_022355385.1). NCBI lineage: Eukaryota > Metazoa > Chordata > Mammalia > Carnivora > Mustelidae > Mustela > Mustela nigripes. The sequence goes on from NC_081566.1 coordinate 10,430,748, forward strand.
GTCCCTGAGCCGCAGCCGGGGCGCGGGGCCCGCCTGCAAGCCCCCGCCGCGCGCCGTTAACGGGCGCATCTCGGAGCTGCTGCAGGGCGGCGCGGGCGCGCGGGGCGCCGAGGGGCGCGCGGGGGCGCCGGGCGAGGAGCGGCCCGCCGCGCCCCCGCTGCCCTCGCCCTACAGCAAGGTCACGCCGCCCCGCCGGCCGCACCGCTGCAGCAGCGGCCACGGCAGCGACAACAGCAGCGTGCTGAGCGGCGAGCTGCCGCCCGCCATGGGCAAGACCGCCCTGTTCTACCACAGCGGCGGCAGCAGCGGCTACGAGAGCGTGCTGCGTGACAGCGAGGCCACCGGCAGCGCCTCGTCCGCGCACGACTCCACCAGCGACAACAGCAGCTCCGTGGGCGGCCGCTGCCGCAGCCTCAAAGCCCCAAAGAAGCGCTCCAACTCAGGTAGGCGCGGGGCCCTCCGCGTGTCCCCGCACCCGCCCCCGCAGCGCCCGGGGCTGGGTGCTGCTCGGTGACCCAGCTCGGTGACCGCCGCGCGTGCTTCCGAGGGCCGGGTCGCGGTCGCTAGGCTCGCGCCCTGGCGGCTGCGGACACCAGCACGTGGGACTGCTGGTCCGGAGACGCTGCGGCCGCCCTCCCGCAGGGGCATGGAGCGCGCTGGTGTCGTTAACGGTGGAGAGTCGGCGCGCATCGCCACCTCGGGGCCTGCAGTGCGCCCGGCCTGCGCATGCGTGCACACGCGCACACAGTGCATCAGCGCGACACACACACATGCATACACACACAGTGCACCTGCACAACACACAGACACACGCACAGCACACTAACACAGCAAGTACGCTGGTGCCCCAAATGCACGCTGTCAGAGAATGTCTTCCACCTCCCGGAATCTCCTATCAAAAGGTAATTAAAAAGTCCAAAGACTCATTAATATAACAAAGGCCATTGACTTTGGGGTGACAAGGGACAGGGAGTTCTGATGGGTGAGGATGAGAGAGGCCCTAGGTCAGAGCTGGTGGCCCTGTAGCCATGGAGCAGGTGAGGGGAATTGGCACCAGGAGAGGCCCAGCTGAGGAGACAGGAGTGAGGATAGTGTGAGCTACGGTGGACTCAGCTCCACTCTCCAGGGGCCTCCACAGACACTTCCCCTCCGTGTTCTTGAGCGAAGGGCACATTTTTTACTGAGGCCGTCTGACACAGAGCCCCGCGTGCAGTCTGTGCCTTGACCAACGTGAGGGGGGCGCAGGGTCCTGCCCCCCCAGCCTGGCCTTTACCGTCTGGGGCCCTTCTGTGGGACCCTGGGAAACCACAACCCTCCTGAACGGGTGCTACTGGCTTGTTGGGAAGTCAAAGATGGGGCGGGTCTTTCCAGGGCCCAGGGCATTAAAACACACTGATATTAGTCTCTAAAAATAGCAAGAAAGTGTATCCCAGCCAGAGTCTGCAGGGGTGGGGGTGGGGCGAATCCGTTGGTCTTTCCAGTACTTGCTTGGCCAACCTTCTTGCTAGCACCTACCCCCGCCTGCCCCGGAACCCGGGGCACTGTGATGTCAGCGGCATGCTCACGGGTGTGGGGAGGGTAGAATGTTTGCCCCCACTCTCGTCGAGAGCCTCCTACCGACCAGTCCAGTCTTTTCTCTCTTCCTCCATTCCTCTTTCTTCGAGACTTGTGGTTTGGGGGCTCGGCTGTTGTGCTGGGGTACAGAGCTGCGTGGATCGCGGCCAGCAGGTTCTGTACCCGCCGTTGCCTAGGGCTGCCTCCATCCATAAAGCTGTCCTTGGAGGCTCTCCTGTTGGGCAAGGCTGTCCGAGGCCCCGGTGTAGGAAAGCCCCAGGCTCGGGCCCAGAGATGGGTGTGATACTGAGCGCCAGCAGAATCCAGTGTCTGCGAGGAGCGGACGGGGATTCGGAGCCCCAGGATGGACGTGGCAGTGGACGTAAGCGCTTTGCAGGTTAGGTGACCTTGTCCCTCTTATTTAGGTGGTTATTAAGAGACATGCTGGCTGTCAGACGCGAGTGGCACATATCGAAGGCAGCTTAAGAGAAGCCGTATTACTCCACAAAGGAAACTCTTAGCTGGATGCCTGGGTTGTGCCAATGTTCCTGGGGATGTCTGAACCTGCAGGGGAGACGGGCAGTTACCGTTTATCGCTTATAACTGCCCAGGGAGATGGGCAGTTATCGCCCTGCTTGTGAACTGTAATGCTTTGGTTGAAAAATGAATTAGAAATAGATCACAAGGAGGGTAACCTTGAACTCTGAGGGTTTTGTAGCACGGGTAGCACGAGGAACAGCCAAGTGTCATTAAACTCACCTTCTGGGTCCCCTTCCTGGAGACCCGCGTTGGTGGAAAGTGCCTGGGATTAGCCAGAGTGTGGTGCGGCGATAAGTTGGAGCTGGAGAGCGGGAGACGCGGCCGGGCTCCCCCAGAAGCCAGGCGAGGGGCCAGGTAGCGCGCCACCAGCACCGTCTCTCCAATGCTCACGTCACAGGAGACGACGCAGATAATATAAGGAATGTTGGTGGTCATAGGACCTCCTTTCCCTACGACGATCCACAGTCAGGGGGATTTCTTTTATTACATCTCGATCAGCCCCCGTCTTCTCTGCTCTTGGAGCTCACCGACACGCAGGCTCGAGGGTGGTGGGGAGGGGCGGGCGGCATTGAGGAGGCCTGTCCCCTAACGGGAAAAGAGTAGGAGAAGCGTGCAGCCGGATGGTGACCGAGGCCAACCGCCGAGTCCCGAGTGGGGTTGCACGGTGGAAGCCTGGACAGCGTTCAGACATGGGGAAGGCGCCACGATCCAGCCTCGGGGGGTGCGGATGGAGCGCGTGGATGGGGTGGAGGCCACCGTGGGTCGAGGCATCGGGAGCACAAGCCCGGGGAGCAGGAGAGGCAGGTGAAGGGAATCACTGTTGAGCACGTGGCCGGGCGGTAGACAGTCCTCGGTCAGGCCTGCCACAGACCGCCCGTGCGTCCCCGCACACACATCACAAGATACATACTCTTGAAAGACCGATCCTTAAAGAGATAAACTCTGGGCTTCGTTCTGTCCTTAGGTTCTCAGAGACGGAGGCTCATCCCAGCACTGTCCCTCGACACCCCGTCCCCTGCAAGAAAACCCGCCAGCAGCAGCGGGGTACGCTGGGTGGACGGCCCCCTGCGCAGCACCCAGAGGGGCCTCGTGGAACCTTTCGAGATCAAAGTCTATGAAATCGATGACGTGGAGCGGCTGCAGCGGCGACGCGGGGGCGGCAGCAAGGTGAGCCGTCTGGTCCCCAGCCTGCCCGCGCCCCGGGGCCGTGTGCTCGGACCCACGCAGACTTGCCCGCGGGCTTCTGGGGCGCGCAGGAGTTGGTGGCTCTGCCCCAGCCACAGAGCTCTGAGCCTCTCTGTCCAGGTACCCCGAAGGCTCAAAGCCTGGGGAAGCTGCTGGTCCTGGGGGCTTGTCTGGCTCCAGCTTGGAGCCCCAGCCACCTCCTAAATGGAAGAAATGCCCGTGACAGTCGTACCCTGTGGTCATGTGATTGGGCTTGAGCAGAAGGCACAGACGCGGCCCGGAGGGCCCGGGGCCCTCCCAGCTTCCCCACGAGGGGCGGGAGGCGGCCTGCGTCCAAGCTGGGGCCCCCTCCTCCCTCTCTCCACGCACCTCCATCCTTCTCATCTGCCGTCTAGGAGGTCACGGGCTTCAACGCGAAACTGAAGATTCTGGAACACCGCCAGCAGAGAATCGCGGAGGTCCGGGCCAAGTACGAGTGGCTGATGAAGGAGCTGGAGGTCACCAAGCAGTACTTGATGCTGGACCCCAACAAGTGGCTCAGCGAGTGTAAGGCCCCGGGCTGCTCCCTGTCAACGGGCCCACGGGGGTGGGGGTGCTGTGCAGCTGGTGCCGGGCTCCGGGGGCCCACAGCCTCGCGCTCTGCCGGGAAGATGGGGCGGGGGCAGGCAGCAAAGGCGTAGCCAGGATGCTCTTGCAGGAATTCCTCCCCCGTGTCTCAGTCCCAGGCATCTCAGAACAATCCAGAACAATGTGGCTCTGACAGATTCAGCTGTCTCATATTATCACAAAACATGAGCTCCATTCAGGTCCCAGCTATTTCACTGATAGCAACGCAGCATTGGAAGACCTAGTCCGTGAATCAACTGCATGACTGCTATTAAAATTCCTTTCCTTCCCTTGTCCAATGCTCGCCAGCCCCCCAGACTCCCTGTGCCTCCCTGCCTTCACCCCTGACCCCTGCACACCGGTCATGTGGGACCTCGGGGAAGGCGCCTAACCTCTCTGAGCCTTGATTTCCTTGAATGTCAAATAGGGAGACATAATGGGGCCAGTTTCATAGGGAGTTGTGAGGCGTGAGCGCTGCTGGGCCCGTATGACGGCACGCTCTCTGGTAGCAGTGTTATTACTGTTATCCCAGAGCTGAGCCAGATGGGAGACGGCTCGCTCAGGCCTGCTTCCCCAGGCACTGGCGGGGAGAAGACACGAGTGAGGACATCAGCGAAGGTCTGGCCGCGGCACAAACATGGGGCCCAGGCCTTCCCTCTCTCCCACTCGTGGCTCCTCCGTTCGTGAATCCCAGGCCGTTCACATCCCGGGGGCCCATGCGGGCAGCCGCCCCTCTTCATTTGCACGGTTTGTGTTCAAGTTTTACTTTTTGAAAACTATGTCGAAGGCAGGCTCGACAACGGTGTTCACAAAGTCACTTTTTTTCCCGGGATGAGAGCAAGTGTACGCCCCAGCACATGCGTGTGCAAGCTCCCGGGAAGCAGTCGCTTTCTTCATGCCTTCATGTGTGTCAAGAATCAGCGACCGTTTGACACTGATAAAGGGAATGAACAGGAGGCCGCATGGAAGGAGAAACACAGATTGTTCCTTTAAGACGAGATGAAACCCAGAATGGCAGGGGGCGGGGCGGGGACCAACCAATAAGGCTGCACACTGTTCCCAGGTGTGGGTGATAAGTCGGATATTGGCAGAGAAATCTAGGTGCTGGCAACCATTTTTACTTTCATTCTTAATTCTGATGCCACCTTTGAGGTGGTCCAGTAACAGCCTGAGGTGGTGAGGTCCTGGTGGGTTCTTTTTTTGATTTTCAAAAATTTTATTGCTCTCTTTATTGAAGTCCAGTTGACACACACGGTTACTCTTTTCAGGCGTACAACATACGGATTCTATACACTAGACTGTACTCACCCCAAGTGCGGCCACCATCTGTCACCACACAAGGCCGTGACAGAACCACTGTGGCCTTGTTCCCTACACTGTGCCTTCCGTCCCTGTGACTTGGTCTGTAGCTGGACGCCTCGGCCCCCGACCCCAGTCCCCTTCCCCCGCTCGGCCCATCCCGCCACCCTCTCCCCCCCACAACCCCGGCAACCAGCGGCAGCTTGTTCTCTCTATTTATGGGTCTGTTTTTGTTTTCTGGTTTGCTCATTTTTCAGTCTCTTTTAAATTCCACATATAAGTAAAACCAAATGCTATTTGTTTTTCACTTAGCATAATGCCCTCTGGGTCCATCTGTGCTGTGACCGTTGGAAAGAGCTTGGTTTTTCTCAGGGCTGAGTAATATTCCCGTGTGTGCGCACGTATACGTGTGTGTGCATATGCACGTGTGCTATGTGTAGAACAGCCAGTGTGACAGGTTTAAGGGGACACCTCCCTGTGGCTTTGATCTGCATTTCCCTGATGTTGAGCTTCTTTTCATGTGTCTGTTGGCTGGCCTGTCTTCCTGGGGGAAAAAAGTCCATTCAGATCCTCTGCCTATTTTTTTAAACTAGATTATTTGTGGGTTATGGTGTTGAGTTATACAAGCTCTTTATATACCTTGGCTATTAACCCCTTATGAGGTGTATTTGCAAACATTTTCTACCACTCAGTTAGTTGCCTTTTTGTTTTGTCACTGGCTTCCTTCACTGAACAGAAGCTTCTTTTGCTCTAGTCTCAGTAGTTTACTTTTTGCTTATGTTTCTCTTGCCTCAGGGGACATACCTAGAAAAATGTTGCTAAGGCCAATGTCCAAGAGATTACCACCTATTTTCTTCTAGGGGTTTTGTGGTTTCAGGTCCCACATTTAGGTCTTTCATCCATTTTGAGTTTATTTTTGTGTGTGGTGTAAGAAAATGGTCCAGTTTCATTCTTTGCATATAGCTGTCCAGTTTTTCCAATGCCATTTTAGGAAGACACACTATCTCTCCGCCATTGTATGTTTTTGCCTTCTTTGCCATAGACTAATTGACCATATAAGCATGGGTTTATTCCTTTGGCTCCCATCTATTCCATTGGTCTATCTTTTTATTTATTTATTTGACAGGCAGAGATCACAAGTAGGCAGAAGGCAGGCAGATAGAGAGGAGGAAGCAGGCTCCCTGCTGAGCAGAGAGCCTGATGCGGGGCTCAATCCCAGGATCCTGGGATCATGACGCGAGCCGAAAGCAGAGGCTTTAACCCACTGAGCCACCCAGGCGGCCCCATTGGTCTATCTTTGAGCCATATCACGCTGTTTTGATTACCATAGCTTTGTTGTATAGCTTAAAACCTGGGATTGGGATACCTACAACTTTGTTCTTCTTTCTAAAAGATTGCTTTTTGAGGTCCTTTGTGGTGCCATACAAATTTTAGCTCATTTTGTTCGAGTTTTGTGAAATTACTATTGGTATTTTGACAGGGATTGAACTGAATCTGTAGCTTGTTTTAGATAGTATGAACATTTTAATATTAATCTTCCTAATCCATGAGCATGGTATATTTTTGCATTTATGTCATATTTAATTTCTTTCATCAATTATTTTGTAGTTTTCAGAGTATAGATATTCTATCTCCTTGGTTAAGTTTTTTCCTTGGTATTTCACTCTTTTTGGCGCAATCAGAAATTGTTAATTTGTCTTTCTGCTAGGTCTTTGTTCTTATATAGAACTGCAGCTGATTTCTGTGTATTAATCTCCTATCCTGCTATTTTCCTGAGTTCATTCGTTCCTCTTAATTGTTTCTTGGTAGGGTCTTTAGAGTCTTCTACATAAAGTATATGTCATCTGCACATAGTAACAGTTTTACTTCTTCCTTACCAATCTGGATGCCTTTAATTTCTTTCTGCTGTCTGAATTTTGTGGCTAAGACTTCCAGTACTACGTTGGATAAAAATGAGTGGACATCCTTATCTTATTCCTGATCTGAGAAGAAAAGCTCTCAGGTTTTCACCACTGAGGATGATGTTGGCTGTGGGTTTGTCCGAGGGGGCCTTTTTATGTTGAGGTATGTTTCCTCTAAAACCACCCTGAGAGTTTTGATCATGAACAGATGTTGTACTTTTTTAAATGCCTTTTCTGCCACTATTGAAATGATGCCACAGTTTTTATCCTTTGATTCGTTCATGTGGGGTATCATGTTGATTGATTTGTGGATATTGAACCATTTTTGCACCCAAGGAATAAATTCCACTTCATCATGGTGAATGATTCTCTTAATATATTGTTGGATGTGGTGTGCTAATATTTTGTTGAAGACTTTTTGTGTTGGTCAGGAATACTGGCCTGTAGTTTTCTCTTTTTTATAGTGTCTTTATCTGACTATGGTATCAAGGTAATGCTGGCCTCATTGTGTGAATTTGGAAGCTTCCTTCCTCTTCTGCTTTTTTTTTTTTTTTTTTTTTAAAGGTTTTTTTTATTTATTTGACAGAGAGAAATCACAAGTAGATGGAGAGGCAGGCAGAGAGAGAGAGAGAGAAGCAGGCTCTCCGCTGAGCAGAGAGCCCGATGCGGGACTCGATCCCAGGACTCTGAGATCATGACCTGAGCCGAAGGCAGCGGCTTAACCCACTGAGCCACCCAGGCGCCCCCTCTTCTGCTTTTTTGAAGCAGTTTGAGGAGAGTAGGTATTAACTCTTCTTTAAATGTTGGGTAGAATTCACCTGTGAGCCCATCTGGCCCTGGAGTTTTGTTTGTTGGGAGTTTTTGATTACTGTTTCAATTTTATTATGAGTAATTAGTTCAGATTCTCTGCATCCTTCTGAGTCAGTTTGGAAAATGGTGTATTTCCGGGAATGTATCCATTACTTCTAGGTGGCCCAATTTGTTGGCATATTTTCCATTATAGTCTCCTATAATCCTTTGTATTCCTGTGATATTGGTTGGTACTTCTCTTCTTTCATTTCTAATTTTCTTTACTTAAGTCCTCTTTTTCTTGATGAGTCTGGCTGAACGTTTATCAATTTTGTTTTACTTTCAAAGAACAGCTCTTGGTTTCATCAGTCTTTTCTATTTTTTTTAATCTCTATTTCATTTATTTCTACTCTGATCTTTATTATTTCCTTTACTAGTTTGGGCTTTTCTTCTTTTCTAGTTCATTTGTGTATACGATTAGATTGTTCCAGATTGTTCGTGTTTCTTGAGGTAGACCTGTATTACTATAAACTTCCCACTTAGAACTACTTTTGCTCTGTCCCAGTTTTGGACCATTTGTTTTCATTTGTCTCCATGTATTATTTTTTCATTTCCATCTTGATTTCTTCATTGACACACTGGTTGCTTAGTAGCATGTTATTTAGTGTTTTTTCATGATTGTGGTTTTCAGGGTTGTTTTTTTTTTTTTTTCCTTGTAATTGATTTTACTTTCATAATACTATGGTTGGAAAAGGTATTCGATATGATTTCACCCTTCTTAAAATTTACTGAGACTTGTTTTTGTTTCTGTCTTGGAGAATGTCCCATGTGCCCCTGAAAATAATGTGTATTTTGCCATTTTGGGATAGATTGTTCCGTGTGTATCTGAAGTCCATGAGGTCTAATATGTTCTTCAGAGCCACTGTTTCCTTACCAATTTTCTGGTCAGATGATCTACCTGCTGATGTGAGTGAGGTATTAAAGTCTCCTACTATTACTCTGTGACTGTCACTTTCTCCCTTTATATCTGTTAATATTTGCTTTATGTATTTAGGTGCTCTATAGGTATTTACAATTGTTATATCCTCTTGGATCAATTTCTTTATCATTATGTAATGCCCTTATTTGTCTCTTGTTACAGTTCTTGTTTCAAAGTTTCTTTTGTTTGATAGAAGTATTGTCACCCTGGCTTTTTTTTTTTCTTCTTCTTTTTGCACGGTATATCTTTTATCATCCCTTCACTTTCAGTCTCTGTATGTCTTTAGGTCTGAAGTGAGTTTCTTATAGGCAGCATATCAGTGGGTCTTGGTTTTTTACCCATTTTATCCCCCTCTGTATTTTGATTGGATCATTTAGACCATTTCCTCTAAAAGTAATTATCAATAGGTAAGTACTTACTGCAATTTTTTAATTGTTCCCTGGTTGTTTTTGTAATTCTTCTCCGTTCCTTTCTTCTTCTCTCACTTTTTTTCCTTGTGATTGATTACTTCCTTTAGTCTTATGCTTGGTTTGGTTTCCTTTGTTTTCATTTTTGTGTATCTATTTGGTTTGTGGTTCATAGGGCACCCTAAATACATAGCAGTCTATATTAAATTGAAGGCCACTTAAGTTTACACACACTCTAAAAGAACTTTTTTATTCTCTCCACATTTTACATATATGTTGTCTGATTTTACATCTTTTTGTGAATCCCTTTAACTGATTGTTAAATATAATTGCTTTTATTACTTCTTTCTTTTAGCCTGCATATGAGCTTTCTTAACTGATTGATCTCCTACCTTCACCGTATGTTCGCTTTACTCAAGAATTTTTTCCTTTCATAATTCTCTAATAATTAAGGCCTTTTCTACTTAAGTGTCTTTAAACATTTCCTGTGAGGCTCGCTTAGTAGCAATGAACTCCTTTAACTTTTGTTTAAGCAAATTCTTTATTTCCTTTCAGTTCTGAATGATAATCTTGCCAAGCAGAGTATTCTTTTTTTTTTTTTTTTTTTTTTTTTTTACAGATTTTATTTATTTATTTGACAGAAATCACAAGTAGGCAGAGAGGCAGGCAGGGGGGTGCGGAAGCATGCTCCCTGCGGAGCAGAGAGCCTGATGTAGGGCTCGATCCTAGGACCCCGGGATCACAACCTGAGCTGAAGGCAGAGGCTTTAACCCACTGAGCCACCCAGGCGCCTCCAAGTAGAGTATTCTTGATAGTAGGGGTTGTTTGTTTGGTTTTTTTCCCCCCATTTTAGCACTTTGAATATATCCTGCTACTCCTTTCTGGTCTTATGAGGTTTCTCTTTCAGAGAGAAGAGTTGCTTCTCTCTCGTTTTGCTTTAAAAATTATATTTAATCTTTGACATTTCAATTATTATGTCTTGATGTGGACCTTCTTGGTTCACCTTATTTGAAGCTCTCTACACTTTCTTCCCCAAGCTATGGATGTTTTCAGTTATTATTTCTTTTAAGTTTTCTGCCTATTTCTCTTTCTCTTCTGCTTCTGGACCCCTATAATGTGAATATTAGTACATTTGATGTTGTCCCCGAGCCCCTGGGCATCCAGAGCTGGTGTGGGCTGGGGTCCAGGGTCCACTGAGACGGTAGGCTGGCCCGGCACCTGGACCCTGCTCTGCTTCTGCGCTGTCGAGCTGGGGCTGAATGTAAACGCTCGAGCTCCCCAGCACTTCTGATCCGGAGAGTCCCAGCTGAGCCCCTCGCTGGGTGGCACAGGGCTGGTTTCTTTCTCCTCTTGTCAGAGACGTTTAACCCATGGCTTTTCCTGCGCCCCAGGGCTGACGTGTCTTCCGCTGGCCCCTTGACTCGATCCTCCCCCAGAAGCCGCCAGTGTCCTGGCCGAGGTGTGTGGGTGGTGCTGTCTCCCTGCAGTGCTGTGCCTCCATGTCTCCTGTGGTTCTCTGTGTGCTGCCTCCAGCCTGGGCTGTGCAGAAGGCCTTCAGCCTCCCGTCTTCGAGAGGATTTGCTTGGCCTGTGTGTGCAAGGAGGGAAGTTCAGGGTCCTCCTCAGTCAGTGTCTTGGATCTTACCTCTGTTTTTTTAAAAACAGACTTAGAGCCCTCAGTCTCCTTCCCAGCTGTCCTCCTCATTGTCTGGGACCCTGAGCAAGTCTCCTCCCTCCTTGGGATCTCAGCCAGGGCACCTGCGGAGGCGGCCTGCGTTACAGCCCCCGTGGCGTCCATGCTCGGGTTCCGGAGCCACGTTCAATACCCCCTCTCGTTGCTGCTTTACTCCTCATGGCAACTCAAGGCTTGTAATGCAGGCAGAGTAGCCGTTGCGCTTCTCCCTTCGAAGGAACCTGTGCCGGCGCCGGGGAGGCATGGCTGAGCCGGGGGTCCTGGGCCAGCGTCCTCTTCCGGGGCCATCCCCCCCTCCCCTCCCTGCTGGACTCCCCGCCACCATCCTGCAGCCGGTCACCACCGGGCTCCAAAGGAAACAGACCGCTCTCCGTGCGGGCCTGACCGTGAGGGATGGCCTCTGGGTCCCGAATCTCCGCTTGTCTTCTGAGCGCAAGCAATCTTCGTTATTATGGACTTGGCCTCATCATTTCCCGAAGCACCAGGGCGTGTGTGGAGGCAGGAAGTGCCCAGAGACAGGGTCAGGTTTCTCAGCCCGCTAGGGAACAGACGGAAGTAGACAGAGGTATAAATGTCGCTCAGGTGAGGGCCACCCGCACAAAAGGAGGGGATTCTCTGCATCAGCCGCGGGAGGCAGCAGTCCAGCGCTGTCCCAGGCCTGGGCAATGGGGCCAGGAGTGGGCGGGGCCGCGACGGGGGCGGGGCCTCTCCCAAGCCACGCCTCCGCGCGTCTCCATCGGGCCTCTCCTTCTTTGCAGTTGACCTGGAGCAGGTTCTGGAGCTCGATTCCCTGGAGTACCTGGAGGCGCTGGAGTGCGTGACCGAGCGCCTGGAGAGCCGCGTCAACTTCTGCAAGGCCCACCTCATGATGATCACCTGCTTCGACATCACCTCCCGGCGCCGATGAGGACCCGGCCCGGCCTGCCTGCCCCTCCCCTCACTGCCCGGGGAGGCCCCCCCCCCCCCCCCCGCCCCCCCCCCCCCCCCCCCCCCCCGCCCCAGCCAGCCCCTTGGTGCCCGCGGCTTGGAGACAGCAGAAGGAGGACGAAGGTTGGTGCAAGTCTGCAGCGAGCGCTGAGCGGAAGCAGTTTTTTGTCTTCGGTAGGAAAGATGCAAACACCACACGTGTGGGAGGAGGAAATGTTGGGAAGCCCAAGGGACGTGGAAGCCCCATGAGACTGAAAAAGCACTTTGAGGAACTTTCGAGAACTTGTTGATACGTAAGAACTGCTGGCAAGGGACCCCTCTCTTCTCCGGCTTGGCGAGAAGGGGCGAGGGCACGTGCAGGACTGCTGTCGGAAGCGGACACACAACAACAGATGACCCAGAGCGACTGATTAAGTGCCTTGCAAATCTTTATTATCCACAGTTTATGTTGAGACTTTCTTGTGTACAGATGGTGCTAGTCCAGAGGAAACTACCACCGCCGCCACCACTACGAAAAAGAAAATCAGACGCATTTTTGAAATGTATTTACAGCTCGTTTTCTCTTGGTGTTTTATCCTATTTCTGACTTGCTGTTTCTAAATAAGTAGTGTTTGTAGCTCTATCCCCTAATCAGTATTGCCTCTGAATAAATGTTCACTGTCCTTTACGGTTCTTAACGGTGAGGCCATTCGAACGGAACAGAGAGACTCGGTGGGCACGAGCCAGTGTGTTTCCAAAGACGGCGGGGACAGTGGGTGACACTCCGCACCACCTCTCGCCAGGGGCGCGGGGCCTCGCGGGGCAGGTGCGTCAGCTCGAGAGAACGGGAGAGGAGACGGGGCCGCACCTTCCCGGGAGAAGGAGCCTTTATGACCGGGCCTTCCGTGTGCTTTGAGAGAGAGATTTGTTCCAGATGGAGCCTCTCCTTCCCAGTCCTGGCGTGCATACTGGTTCCTTTACCCCCAGACCCAGGTTTTCTTGGCCCTCCAAAAACCTTTCTCACAGTCGTTTTTATTCCAAAGACTGGATTGAAAGCTTGAACCAACTCAATAGAGCCATATTTTTTGTTCTGTGGTTCTGCGACGCTATCAGAAGCTAGGGCTCTTGCCTGGCATGGAGACCGTCTCAAGCTGGTCTGTGCTCAGAGACTGGCAGCAGTCTTGTTTAGAACAAGGAGGGTGCTGGGACCCCACGACGTCTCTGGGGTCCAGAGTGCTGCTCAAATGCAGAATGTCCCCAACCTCCCACGTCCTGAGGCCTCCATCCCAAAAAGAAACAAGGCTGGTCCCCTCCGGCTTGGCCACAGAAGGCAGGGTTCCTGCTGGGAACCACACTCCCTGGAGAGCCAGAGCCCAGAGTTTCGTGCACGGGCTGTCCCAGGAACATGGGGCTTCGTCCTCAGATGGGGGAGGGGTTCATCCCTGCCTCGACTCCCTTAGGGATTCTCTTACCCACTTTAGTGATGAGACCCCAGGGCACCAAGGGGTCAAGAGATTATCTAATAGCAGCCATGGAGCTGCAGGGGCCACCTGCCGCCTCCTGCGGCCAGGAGGGGAGGGTGCTGGGGCTCTTCCAGAGTATACTTCGGATCAGCCCTCCAGTGCACCATGAGATCACCGTGAGATTACCGTAAACCAGTTTCTCAGTTCGACAGTCCCTGCTACCCAGTGCCTCTGATCCAGACGCACCCAAGGAATCAGACCTGAGCATGTGTCTGGAGGCACATAGCCCAGCAGAGCTGGCAAGGCAGCCGGTGGAGCTCAGCTGGGTCAGTGCACGGGAGTGGGGGGTCTCGTGAGCCTACGGCACGTGGTCCTTGACTGGTCAGAACCGACACCAATGGCCCGATGGCTCGTGCACCTGGAAGCCAGTCTCGTGGGTGACCAGTCCAGCTCTGCCTCATGTCCACCTGCTCCCAGGCAGACACACACTTGGAGAAGATGCTCACGTTGGACAACTGAACGGGCTCCAACATGGTGAAAGTCGCTCCAGAATGGACCATGCTCCCCTTAGCTAGACAAGTCGCCTGTCACCATGGGAAGTGGGGCGTCCCCCAGCTCCTCAGTCTTCACCCCAGCCGGCAGGGCAAGCACAAGGCTCTGGGCACGTCTCTGCCCTCCCCACACCTGTACGAAAGGGCTTGAACATTATGGAAGCTTCCGGACCCCAAGGAATGCCCATCTTTTGAGTCAGAGTTTGCATCCGTTTTGGTCGCTGCCCTGAAATATACCACTTGATGAAAAGCCTTTAATTTGGGAATTGTCAGAAATGAGTATTCTAGTCTGTGCTGGAAACACCCACTTGAGGGGGAGCCCACGTACTTAGCTTTTCCCCGGCACGTCTCCCCCGGCCCCGAGGTCACCATGCAGCACTGCCTGCCTTCAACGGACCAGCCATGGGGTCCCCAGTGCCTTTTCTGGAGCGAGACCAAATCAAAACATCTACAAAAATTTAAAATCTCAAACCCTGGAAGCTTTCCTACGCCCCAGGCCTGTGTTTCTCCACTGGTTGCAACTTCGTGAGTAGCCAAAGGGTTGACTGAAACCTAAAGCTTTCTTACTGGGTCAGACCGGCTTCGCCAAGATGCTGTGCCATGAGTGTCGCTCAGGAAGTTATCGGCCAACTCCATGCAGAGATTGTCCATTCTGGCTTTTTCTCTCCTTTCTCTCTCTTTCCTTGAAACCTCACTGAGCTGCAAACATCTTCATGTACCAAGTGTGGCTTACCCATAGGAAGACGTCATGAATTGTGGGCTGTCTCGCTTCCGGGCTCTTCCCAGAGGTTGAGGAAGCAGGCGATGCTCTTTGGGCACAAAGGGAAGCCGGTCTGGCCAACTCTCCCGAGGCAGTCCCAATCACTGTGGAACGCCTCGCCCAATGGCCTGATTTGAGGTGGCACCACAGTTTGGTTCTGGTGACAGATGACCAAGGAGGAGGTCAGAGAACCCGTTTCCATGTCATTATCCACAAACAGAAGGACTGGAAACCTCCTGTGTGAAATTAGCATCTAGATCTGTAAGCTCCTTGTCTGAGGTCTGCCCAGATAGTGTGAGCTGAGGCACGAGCTGTACAATACAACTCAGACCCACAACTCAGACCCACAAGAGGAAAATGGAGATATTGCTTCCCAGGGAGTGAATCCAGGTCACTCTTCACGAGGCCGGTTCGTGCTGTGACCGGGGGACGGTGGGCTTGTCCCGGGCTTGCGGCCCCCACCTGAGAGCTGCAGCCTTGGACCCTGTGGTCCTTGAAGTCCCCTGTCCACCACAGGGAAGCTGTTGCTGACCTCCATCTCTTCCAGCTTTGAAATCAGAACACCCTGCGTGTGGTTTCATCTCCAGTCACTATTCCAAACGTGGGGAACTTGTGACAGATGCAGAGAGTGGTCTGGGTGGACACCGGCGGTAGTCCTCCAAGGGACCCTGAGCTGGAGCAGGAGTGGAAGCTGGGACAAGAAGCCACGCAGCCCGTTGTGGGGAACTCAGCAGGCAAGAAGCTGGCCAGTGGGCCTAAATTAGCCTTACACTTGAAGTCCGCATCCCTGGAAGGTGGCAGTGACCTCACTGTGGCCACAAACGCCATCCGGGCAGGTGCTTCCAGAAATCTGACACACAACTTGTGCTCGTTCCTGGACTTCAGTGCAAGAAGCCCTTCTGTGGGCTCCAGATTCTAAAGCTGATGGCACATCTGGGCTGATCTGTGACCCTTTCCATAGGTGTCCAGGTGGGAAAGCAGGTGACGGACCTGTGCTTCTTGGGAGAGAAGGCCAGGCTTGAGAGAGCCTGCAGACACCGCGACCTGTGGCCTCGGCCACGGCTGACGTGTAGTGGAGGGTTCCAAAAATTCCATAAAGGATTTTGGGCTATGAAAGAAATGACTAAAGATAAGTCCATTTCATGACTGAAACCAGAAGAAATCATGAGTTGGCTCAGTGTTCCCGCCTTCCAGAATGTCAGCCCGCTCTGAGCACATGCTGACAGATTCCCTTGCTTTTAAAGCCATCTCCTTTCAACCTCGAAACCGTGTCAGTAAGAAACAGGTGGAAAGCCTTGTCACAACTAGTTGATGCTGAAAACATCTGGTTCTGCTGTCCCCAGGCCCTCGGCCTTCTGCGACAGAGGGACGCTGTGCATCACTGCCAACAGAAGACCGGGCCCCACAGAGAACAGCCAGCAGGGCCCACTGGACTCTGTGCCCCATGAATCCAGGCCATCTGCCCAGCTCCACTGACACTGCCAATAAGTGGCCCAAAGTATTTGGGGGGAGGTGTCACGGAACAGGCTGTGAAAATACCACGTTCTTTTGGATTAGAATCTTTCTCTTCCTCCAGCAAATACCTGTCAACATTTGTGGGTAAGAACTCAATCTGTGTCACTCAGCCATTTCTCTCACACACACACACACACACACACACACACACACACACACACACCCATTTTATAATTACAAACTATTTCTTTCCAGATAAAAACCTAAATCCAAGCCAGGGGAAGCTTTTGTAACTCAAGCCCACCTTCTCAAAGAAGTTTTCTGTCCATTCTTAGAAGCTGGTTTACCCATCCCTAAACGAATGTGCTCTGCTTTCAGGAGGGCCCCTGCAGAACCGGACGCTGATGTCCTAACACCGGGCACGGAGCAGGCACTCGAGGCGACAGATGGCGTTCACCGCACCCAGTGAACCCACTCTGAACGCCCCGTGTCCAGGCGCATCAGGGTGGGCGCCGAGCTCCCAGCTCGCACACCCGCTCTGTTCCCTGTCCTGCGAACCAGCAGGCCACAGTCCCTCCCGCTCACTGCGGGAAGAAGTATAATTGATTTGTAAGGTCAGGATACCGTCATGTAGCCTCACCTGTGTTTCGTGATTTATTTGTGCACCACGCCTGGCAGCGTGGTCCAAGGCCAGTGCACGGACGCGTGCGTGGGGGCATCTGTGGCTGTTCTCGCCCCTCCCTCTCGTGAGCTCCGCTAATGGAGTCAGGGGTCTGGGAGCGAAAGACAAATCAGTCAGGAGACCAGGGATGAGAGTCCAGTCCTCAAAGAATCAGGCTGCATTCAACATCTAAGCCATTTCCATAGCGAGTAGCCAATGCGGGAAGTTCCCTGCATTTTGAATTTGATGACCACGGGCTTGGACACCAGCCTCCACAGGCCTGGATGGGACTTCTGGGAAACTTCTGCAAAAAGCACAGACTGCAGTAGGTCCCCACGGTCCCCTGAGAGCCCCAAGCACCCCTCAGGTGCTACGGAAAAGGGGTCTGGAGAAGCACCTGAGCTCCTGCCCTTGGATTTGTGTTGTACCTATCTGTTCTGGAGAAACCAAAGCACTTTAGTGAGGTTTACAACCTGTAATCCCTATGGCATCTGGTCCCCAACCCACCCTGGGACCCTGAGAGGCGGGGAGGGGCTAGGGTCCCGCGTCTCACAGCTCCCCCTGGAGAAAAAGCCTGGATCCAGGAGTCAGGAGGCTGGGGCCCAGCCTAGTTCCCTCCCTTGCTATGCAACCCTGGGCTTCCCAGTAGGGAGATCGGAGCTCAGAAGAGCTGCCCTTCTGGGGTCACGTAGAGAGAAAATGGAATCCGTGATGGGATGTCCTTTGAAGAAATTACAGCTCCGTGTAGGGGTTGATGATCATCATGTCTCCATGAAGAAGCTTAAGTCAATAGTGGGTGACTGAGGCCCAAGTCCAGAGCTGCTTCCAGGCAGTCCATGACCCCGAATCTGGAATTGTGGGCTCTTCCCATGAACACGTGGCCACACGTCACGCCTACGTACTGGCGTGTACGCACATGTGCACAGGGCGTCAAAGGATGTGTGTGCACAGAAGGTGTGGAGCACGGAGAGAGCACGGGACAGAAAGCCGGAGTGTCAGAGGTCCTACGGCCTTGGGTGTGACACGGAACTTGGGCCGGACTCCCATGTTCGAATCTATAAAATGAGGACCTTGTACTTCATGAGCGTCATGGTTCCTGCGGCTCTAGAAATGTATGTATGTGTTTGTAAATATGCTTATCTGTAGAAATGGGCCAGCCTGGAAGTTGGAGACCAGGCCTGCGAAGTCATTCATTTGTGTCACGGACAGTCTATTCACAGACAGGTTCCCAGAATCTCCTTTTAAGTTTCAATGGTCGTAGCTAAGGTCCCGGTTTTAAATTCACTGCTTAACTGGATCCAAGATTGGTGCCGTTTTGAAAATCAAGCTCTTAGCTTACAAGGGTTGGCTGTTACAACTTCTTAATAACGTTCATGTGTTAAAGGCTGAAATCCCAGCCATTCTGTACTTGGGCAGGTCCCAACAAGCCTCTTGGCCAGCAGGCTGGGTTTTGCGTCTGGGCCCTCACATTGCTATGTACAAGTTGGCTGTTGGCTTGGTCATGAACAGGCTACCTGGAGAACATTCTGGAAGAGAAAGTTCTAGTTCTCCAAAACAGATGACCTGAATCCATTAAGCTTTGTGCCATTTCTAGGGTGAAGGCGTTGTTTGCTGGCTACGATCTCGGACTTTTTGTGGTATATGAGGTGTAAAATGTTGTCAAAAAAGAATCTGGTGTTTAAAAAGAAATTATGGTGGCATTAAATGTTCACTTCTATTCTATTCTGAGTTCTGGATGCCTCTCTGTCCAATGTATTCTTCTGTTCTGAGGGGGACCGGTTCAGGGCAGGGGAGGTGGGTTCTTCTCCCTAGAATAACACCCTGGCTGGGGGCTTCCTCCTGGGCCCTGAGGGACCTCCTGGGCCAAGGCCTGTGTCCAGCAAGTGTGGATGCATGGCCAGGGCTGGGTGACTGTGGGGTCCGAGTCTGGAGCCCCAGCACCATGTGGCATCCCTGGGAGTCAGCCACTGGGCTCCCAGGACCCCTGCCCACCAAGGACAAGCTCTTCCCAACCCGACCACACAGACACTCTCCCCTGAGTGGCCGTTCCGGCCCTTTTCAAGAAGTCGTACAACATCTGTGCAAACATCTGAGCACCTCTCCACACTCCCGCACACGGCCACGTGTGTGTCCCCTACGCTGCAGACCTGGCTTGGACACCTGCACCTCCCAGGCCCGCTGCTCATCTCCCCAAATCACACACCAGACATACCTGGGCTTCCTTTGGGCCCCACTAGGCATAAGTCGTACGTTCTTAGGAAGCTATAAACCACGAGGGTTTTCTAGAAATGAAGCCTTCACTATTAGAGTGAACCGAGGCCTTGCCTGACTCTGAGCACCCCTGCCCCCCGCCACTGCCCCAAGAGAAGAGAAGCCAGAAAGACAGCATCTAGAAGAGACTCCAATCCCCTCTACCCCTTAACATTGGGAAAAAATCATCCAAACCTAGGATCTTATCTGTCTCTCAAACCATTCAATTTGCATATTGTTACTTTTATTCTTTTTCCCTTTCGATGCTGCGTTATCATCTCAGGGAGAACATTAACCTCCTGTCCACCAGGGCACCCTGGACCGATATGAGAACAAAGCAAGGCAACACCATTTATGAGCAAGGCATGCTGGGACATCCTGGCACCTGCATGGAGAAAGTGTGTCCACGTCTGTCACTTTCACTCGCTCTTCCAGGTGAAGGCTTTAGTTTCCAGAAAATTCTTATGAACACACAGAGCCCTTTGAGTGTAAACACTTTGGCCTGTCAGCGGCTGGTGTGCTCCCTGCACCTGTGGGGGCCTCTTGTTCTTCATCTGCAGCCTCTAGAACAGAGTCTGGGATAGAGGGCTACTCATTAATTGGATGGATGGATGGATGGATGGATGGACAGACGGATGGATGGACAGACGGATGGGATGACCTTTGGGAAAAGAGGAGGGACCAGAAAACCCTTGGGCAGGAGTCTGTTGAAATTTCAAACAGACTTAACAAAAGTTTCTGAGGTCTGCACTTGCAAATATACAGTTGGGATTAAGTCCCTGGTTCCCAGTGGAGGAGAAGCCCCGGGTCCATACCGGGTCAAGCCCAGGCCCTGGGTTCAATAGATCCATCACCTTCACCTGCCAACTACTGCCCAGCCTTGGCTTCCAGCCTCCTGAAGCCTTTCTCTCCAAGAGACGAAAAAGAGTCATGCTCAAGCACTGGGATCCGTACTGGTCACTGAGAATGGCATCCCCGAAAAGACCTTTCCTGAGCGTTTGCTTTGATGCAGTGGGCTCCGGCGCATGAGACAGACTCGGCCACGTTGGCAAGACTGGCTGGCAGACCCATTACAAACAGGCGAACATGCTCCCCCCTCAATGAAGGAGGAAGGCTTCTCCCACCAGCCCCCAACACATGCCCTCTTTCCTCGATCGAGGGCCCTTAGCCAGGCCTCACTTCCAGAAGAATCTTCTTAGGCCCCAGGGTTGGGCGGGCAAGAAGAGGGGGAGAGTGGGAGGGGGAACAAACACAGGTCACCCTGTCCGTCACCTCGTTTCTGCTCTGGAAATTCACTCCCTGTGGAGCCCCCAGGCAGGCCCAGCCCTACGGCCCCCCTCTGCTGGGCACGAGGAGAGGCCCCAGGCCAGACCGTCCCCAGTGCCTCCCGCAGAGCCCCTCGGCCAAAGCCTTCCTGCCTTGCTGGGGAAGCCTCTTCCTGCACTTGCCGCCAGCCCAGGACGGAGCTGGGAAGCCAAGGGACTTAGAGGATAAGGCATGAGCTGTCGCCCAGAGCCACCTGCTGTCTCCAGCAGGGGAGGTGACCCAGAGGCCACCAGAAGAAACGGTTTCAGTACTCGGCGTCCCCGCATGCTGGGTAAACAGTGTGCTTTTCATGTCAGAATCATGAAGTTGCCCTCACTGGCTCATCCTCCGGGCCTCTCCCCGGGAAGGCCTCCGCCCGGCCACAGGGATCCACCGACCGCCACGGCCCCTGAGAGGAAGGCCTTTCATTCTTTCCCTGGACTTCCGAAAAGCTGGAAATGGGAACTAAAAATGGCCTTCAATCTCACTGCAGAGAGAACCACTGCCATTATTTTATAGACACACGGTGGCATATAATTTTACACATTCTCCGTCATCGGGACAGAAACGCTTTGGAACCTGCTTTCTTCCCTGCGTGCTCCTGGCCTGCCGTTCACGCCCCCGGCTCATGTGCTCCTACAGCGGACCTTAACGGCCGCAGAATATTCCATCAGACGGACCAGCGTGGAGGTACGAGTCCCTGCCCTTACACTTGTGTCTGTATTTTTTGCTCTAATAAATGACACTACAAACGTGCTGGACAGAGAGCTCTGTTCCACACTCTGACACGGGCCTTAGGATAATCTCCAGAAGCGACACAGCTGTACCAAGAGGACAAAAACAGCACAAGGTGTTTGATCCCCGGCCCGTGGGTCAATCCCTGCACCCCGAGCAGCGTCCGGAACCGGCCTTCTCGGACCGTCTCGGGACCATCATCTCGTCCTCCCTGGACGTGCATTTCACGGACTCGGCTTATTCCACAAGCACAAAGGGGGAGCGGGGCCCCTGCTGTCGGGCACCCCAAGTTCTCAGTCTACACTCCTTTGGTGCTATGGGAGGACACGCGTCCCCGTCCCCAGATGACAGGCATGCGGAGGGCTGGCTCGGCCTCCTCCTCAGTCTCTGTTGGGCCCGAGAACGTAACTGGCATCACACAGGTGAACGGGGTAAGAGCACGCACACGTACTTCGGCTACATTTTAGGCGACACAGAAGATTTCCTAAGGGACAACCCGAAGAAGGGGCAAAACGGAAATGCTTTCATCCGCAGTTGAACAGAGAGAGGCACTTGGTAGAGACATAACTCATTGCACGGAGAGGCCAGAGGAAGAGGAGTTACTCTCACGAGGTCCGTCTCGGCCTCGACCCCCCGCACTCCCCAAGATGAGAATGCTTCTGTTCTCCTGGTTCGGAAGGGCCTCATGGGAGGTCTACCTCCTGGTTCCGGGAAGAGAAGGGGGGATCACAAGGCCTTTGGCTAACCGCTCTCAGAAAGGGAGGCTTAGATACCTCACAAATACGCTCGTTGGCCGAAAGCTTCCCCGAGGATTCTGACACGCGCTCAAGTCCCCCGGGCTCGTGGATGGACAAACACGGGGCGCAGAAGGACGTCAAGACCTGCTAAGCGCTCACCCACCACGAGGAGGTGGAGAGGCAGACGCTCATCTCGCCCACAGCCACCTTGGGCGGCTCTCCTCATTCAGCACTTGTCCCTTTGTTGGCCAGGGTCAGTGGCCCCCATCTGTGAGCAGCAGATGGGGTGTGTGTCCCCCCACTCCCTAAGCCTCGTTCCCGGGGGTAACTGATGACAGGACATCTCAGGGGGACTCTGCCCCTCGTAGCTGGTTGGGAGTCAAGAAGCCCATAGCAGACCCATGACCCACGACCCTGTCCTCAGGAGCTCTGGGGACACCCTAGCAGGAAAGGCTCACCCAGGTCAGACCTGGTGGCAGGAGCAGCCGGTCCTCCTCAAGCAGAGGGGACACGTAACTGAGTGCAGCGCCAGACCCAGAGCCTCGCTCTGCAGGGGAGCCTTGACCGCCCCCCGCAAGGATGGGGGAGCTGACACTTCTCGGGACAATCACGTCTTCACTTCCTCTCATTTACCGGGAAATGGAAGGTCTGAATGTCTTAGAGGGTAATTCGCGAGCATCCCGGTTAGACTGAGGTCACGCGCCTTCCAGGGTCTCCTGAAGGGACTTCCGGAGGGTGAGGCCTGGCCGGAGCCCTTCCGAGCTAGCGGAGCTCTCCCTGCAGAGGCTCCACAGTCTCGCAGAAGCTGCCTCCGTCCCCCGGGGGGGGGGGGGACGTCAGGGTGCGCACACACACGTGCGCACACGCACACGCAAGGCTTTGGGGGAAGCACCCTTAGCTCATTCTACTCCGCACACAACCCGTGTCGCCCCTGTCCTTGGTGGCCGGCAGCAAGTCTGCCGAGGCCACTGCTCCCTCCCACTCCACCTGCAAAGGAGCAGGTGAAAGTCTTTGCCTGATACTGTTTCTTTGAGCAATAGCCCCAGGGACAGAGACCACACAGGCCGTGTGGCCACAGGCCCGGCAGGAAAGGCAGCCCCCACTCCCAGGAGGGCCCGAGGGCAGCCGGGGTAAGGTCTGCAGGGACAGGGCACAGGCTCGCGTACCTAGTGCTGAGCCTAAGCTGCGTCCCCACCCCCGCGCGCAGGGCTGTGGGGATGATGTGCCGCCCTCACCTGGTTGCTGAGGGCCAGGGACAGGAGGGCGTGATGCTTGGCTCTGGGTGGCCACCATGTCCACACCAGGCACACAGCAGTGCAGAGCTGGGCTGACGGGCCAGGGACACACCCAGCGAGGTGTTGGTCAAGTACCCAGGGTACCTCTCCAACGCCGGTGCGGGCCGCACACAAGGGGACAGCCCTCACTGGTCACCCTCCCCCAGGGCGGTGCACCCTCAGAAAGCAGGGGACCCAGGAGCACTGGATCCGCCCAGGTAAGAGTGGCCCCAGGCTGTTCCGAAGGCTGCGGGTTTTTGGGGAGTGGGAGTGTGGCCCCCAGGGCAGAGGACGTGTTAGCCCTGCCTCATGGGGATGCAGAAGAGCAGGGGTGGGGTGAGAAGTGCACCCCCACCCCGAGCTGAGCGGAGCAGGTGCGCACATCTGCAATCTTCGCCACATCTGCACCCCAGGCTTCCACACCCACGGTTTGCCCTCTGGGCATCTGAGGACCCAAAGTAACTTTTCCAACACCCAGTCCCCAGCTGGCCCCGATCCTCATACACATGTGTCAGGGGGGCAGGGGAGGGAGGCTCCTTCTCCCAACTCACCAGCACCATGTGACTTTCAGTGGGCACGTGCAGGGGTGTGCGGGCGGCCTGAAAACACAGTGTAGACAGAGGGTGCTGATCCGGCTCAGGGAAGGGAGCCAGCATGACCTTCAGGGCTCTCACAGGCTAGTGAGGTCACCCTGACCTTCTCCTGTCTCCCAGGGGGCTGTGCTCCTCTATCCTGACAAATGACGGAGAAACTTCTGACTCCGGGAAGCAAGCTCCTCCCCGCGAGGTCTGTCTTCAGTCTCTCAGGCACAGACAAGACAAGGGACCTGCTCCAGCAGGACTGTGACAGCCCCTCAAGCCCCACCTCAAACCCCCGCACCAACACACACACACACACACAGAGCTCATTATTCATGGCCGGTCAGCAGCCCCCATGTTCCTGTGAGACCTGGTGGTGTGCGGGGAGTCAGGACCCCCGTCCACATGCACGCACACCCTCCGGACTCCGGCTCTCTGCAGAACCCGGACTGACACAGGGCACCTCCCGCTGTGACCGCAGGTCTCTTCTTCCACTAATAAGAGCTCCCTTGAGGACAACTCAATAAGAAAAAAAGAAAAACCCTCATTAGGACCGTCCCCAAGAGCAGCGACTGCATGAACCCTAATTACTGCACCCGAATTATTCTTGCCTGGTTGCAAAGGAAGGAATCTCCAAGGTCCTTATTAAAACCTAAGGAACATCTAAAGAATGGTAAATTGAGAATTCCTGGGTCTGTTTTGCATTGACAGGAGCATAAATAGGTCCTCAGGGCCTCTGAACCCCAACCAGGTCAGCCCAGCACGACTTCATCCAACACATCCCTTGGAAGGGAAGAGGCGGTGGTACTGACTCGTGTTTACAGAGCACCTGGTGCTATGCTAAGTGCTTTCATATCGTGACCGCCTTTGATCTCCGGCACCAGCCCTACTGAGGTAAGGGTTAGCTCACACCTTTGGACAAGGGTGAGTCAGAAAGTGACACGGAAGGTGGGAAGGGCCTCTGCAAAAAATCAGGAAGGTCTTAGCTGTCGGCTGGCTCATGCGTTCACTGTACAAATATTTATTGCTTACCGCAAGGTGTTAGGTATGCCCGGGGCTGGGGAAACAGCCATGAACAAGGCAGATACGGCCCAAACCCTTACGGAGCTTATAGTCTCGCAAACATTTCTTCAATACTTGCCCTGGCAAAGGCCCTGGCAACATCCAAGGGCACGTCCAGCCCCGTGCAATTCTGAAAGGCACCCTCCTGTGGTCTTGCGGGTTACATCAAGCCTACCTCTCCCACAGTAGCGGTCTCCCCGCTCCACTGTGACTGCCCCTTTATCATCTCTCTCCCCGGCCAACCTGAGAACTCCCCCTCGCCCCCCACCCTAAGGAGGAACATTCTCCGCCCAGCCGACAGAGCGCCCGACCCTCTCAGGGCACAGTTGTCCAGCCCTGACCTACTGTGAGCCAAATACACAGTCAGAAGCTGAGACTCCAAAGAGAAAGAAACCCAGGTCCCATCTTCCAGGGGTTTAGTGGGGAGAAGGCGAAATAAGGAGCAATTATTTTGATGGGAGAAGTTTTCAGAGAAGGAAACACTAGGGAAGTTTAGGAAGGATAAGCAGAAAAAAAGGTCAACAACTTACTGTCAAAGTGTTCAGGGGGGAAAAAACGTTTTTCTGGCCTGTATTTGCAAGCTTTCTGGGATTTTTTTTTAGTTGTTTTTGTTGTTGGTGGTGGTGGTGTGGTGTTTTTTAAAAATATATATATATATATATATCCCAATAGAAATAACACTTAGTGTGTTGGTTTGCTTGGGTTGCGTCAACAAAATTACCACAGACCAGGTGACTGGGACAACAGAAATGTATTTTCTCTCCCTTCCAGAGGCACTGAAAGTCTCACCAGGACCCTGCAGGGCTGGTTTCCTTGGAAGCCTCTTTCCTGGGCAGACAGACAATTTATGGGTCCAAATTTCCTCTTCTTCTAAGGACACCAGTCAGCTTGTATAAGAGCCTGTCCTAATCAGCTCATTTAGCTGAGCCCCCTCTGGAAGAGCCCTGTGTCCAAATGCAGTTACTCCCTGAGGTACTAAGGTTTAGGACCTCACCACATTAACATGCAGGGAGACCGAATTCAGTCCATAATAGTTAATTTCTTCACTTTCCCCTATCCTTTCTTTTTCAACTTAAATACGCTCTATCTGCTGGGGATCACCGCTGGAAAGTCTCTAGAAGGTCCATCTTGTCTTTAGCACCCAGGGGATGGGCGCTCGGTGACGAAAAAGGTCCCATTTATCACATCTTACTGTTCTGCATGCCCAGTGTGTCTTGACTGCTAGACCATACGTCCAGATAAGACATAACAGCATCTGGTTCCCTAGGACCTAGCAGCACACCTCGCATAGGATAGATATGCAAGCTAGTTCTAGCGGGTGAATGCATTCGTTAGTCATATCACAAGGACGCTCAAGTCTTTAAAGAAAACCGAAAGAGCAAAGAACTGGGTAACACCTCGTCTTTTACATTAGTTAGAAATGCGTACTCCCCATGTAGGACATAACGAACCCACAGAACCAAGTCCCAGGGCACAAGAATCCAGGAATAGTCCAATATTTAACGTGTTAAAAAAAAAAAAAAGCCTAAACCCCAGGGTGATGTTGCTTAATACAGCATAAACAATGTTCTTATCTGACACTTATTTTTGCTTCAATGTCAGTATCTGGTTCCTATGGGAGATTTTTTTTTTTTAAGAGAGAGCACCTGTGAGCAGGCATGTGGGGAGGGACAGAAGGAGAGAGAGAGAATCTTAAGCAGACTCCGCATTCAGCGAGGAGCCCAACACGGGACTTGATCTCACGACCCTGAGATCATGACCTAAGCCGAAATCGAGAGTCAGACACTTAACACCAGAGCCACCTGGGCACCCACGACAGTAGATTCTTAAAAGGGAGGAGAACCATCTCCTTTACTAGCCTCTCGCAAACGTAGCGCATTGCTTCGAAGAAGTGCGTTCAAATCCTGAAATCACTCAGAGATTATCCTATTCTAATAAAACAAACTTATTATTTTTAGAGGCTTTGCTTAATGAAGACCCAGGTAGACTTCCTCACACTCTGTTAGGCTAGAGGCACTGGTTTCTCACTTGGAAGAAGTAAAATGCCCATAGGAGAAATTAAATGATTAGTGTAGGATCCTTTTGTTTAAAAAAAGGAAAGAAAGAAAGAAAAAGTAATTCCAATTCATTCATAGTGGGTCACGCTTCTTAAGCTAGCTACAGGGAAGTTCCAATTCATGTGAACATAATGCAGTCTTCATTATTCCACAATCCAGGGATGTCTACAGCAATCTGGCCGCTCCCTTGCTGAAAGGAGATCAGCGTATGTGTCTTAATAACACATTCTTCTTGGTCCTACTGCAATGTTGCTTTAGTAACTGTACTTGATTGCGACATAACCTGGCCTAGGCCCCCTGCTGTGCTCTTACAGACCATTATTAATGTGGACCCCTTCAGGGGCTGTAATTTGGGATTCAATTTGCCATAAAATTGTCCTAAGTGTCACCTTAGTAATCGGAGATCATGTGACCCATGAAACACATTGAACTGCAAGATGGCACCTCTTAGAAATTAATGTCACATTGTTCGCAGCAGTAAAAAGGCACCAGCCATTACATCTGAAGTAAATTTCACTGTGCTTCAGAGACAGTGAGGGGTTAAGAGGAGGGTGTCCCACCTGTACTCCTGGAGCCGGCCTACAGGGCCTCAGGGAAGAGCCTTCCTCAGTAAATAGCCCAAGGCTCAGACTGGTCAACCCAGGAACCTCTCTGGTTGACTTCGATGATATTTTTCTTTTAAATTTTATTTATTTATTTATTGGGGAGGGGAGAAGGAGGGGGAAGCAGACTCCCCTCTGAGTTTGATGCAGGGCTCAATCCCAGGACCCTGAGACCATGACCTGAGCCAAAATCAAGAGTTGGACACTCAACCAACTGAGCCACTCAGGCACCCAGGCACTTATTTCTCTTTAACCAAAAACCCTTATGTGGTCTAGCAAAGGATTTTAGATCTGCTTCCAGATATAAAAGGCAGTTTAGATGTTAAGTGTGACCAAACAAAAGGTAGTCTGGCTCATCACTAGGGAAATGCAGATCAAAACCACAATGAGATAACACTTCTCACCCATTAGGAGGGGTAGCACTAAAAAACAAAAGAAAACAAAGCAGGGAATAGAAAGCATTGGCAAGGATGGGGGCAGCCATTATGGAAAACAACATGGAAGGTCCTCAAAAAAATTAAACATACAATTAGTACGTGACGGCGGGGTAAGTGCACAATTCCACATCTGGGTAAGTGCACAATTCCACATCTGGGTAAGTGCACAAAAGAACTGAAAGCAGGAACCAGACCAGATATCTGAATACCAATGTTCACAGCAACATTATTCACGATAGCCAAAAGATGGAAACAACCCAACTCTCCATCCATGGATGAATGGATACACAAAATACACTACATGTGGCGTACACACAACATGGCAGAAACTCGAGGAAACATTATATCAAGTGAAATAAGCCACACACAAAAGAACAAATATTGTTATGATTCCACCTGTATGAGGTACATGGAGTAATCAAATTTCCAGAAACAAAATAGAAAGATGGTTTTGGGGGGTTGAGGGGAGATAGGAATGGAGGGTTATTGTTTAATGGGTATTGAGTTTTGGTTTCATAAGTAAGATGCAAAGAGTTCTTGAGATTGGTTGCACAATAACAGTGAATATACTCAATACCAGGGACGTACATATTTAAAAATTGTTAAAATGGTAAATTGTATGTTAGATACGTTTTATCATAATTTCTTCTTTGGACACAACCCAGAATGTGTGTAATCTGGGAATGTGCCAGAAAAGTCTAGGCATCCATGTGGTTATCCTGTAGCTGCTGTAGGTGAGACAGGATGCCCTCAAGGTGCCTGGGTGGCTCAATGGGTTAAAGCCTCTGCCTTCAGCTCAGGTCATGATCCCAGGGTCCTGGGATCAAGCCCTGCATCGGGCTCTCTGCTTAGCAGGGAGCCTGCTTCCACCCCTCTCTCTCTCTGCCTGCCTCTCTGCCTATTTGTGATCTCTATGTCAAATAAATAAATAAAATCTTAAAAAAAAAAAAAAAAAAGATGGGACGTCCTGAGGAGATGCAAGTAGAGCCAGAGAGCCAGAGAGGAAGAGCGTGTCTGCCTCTGTCCCTGGCAGACAGGTGGTGACATTTTCCTTGCCTTCAGCCTGATGTCTCTGCCTATGGGGGATGTTGGCACTAGCACATTCATCTGGCCATTGGTTCTTTTGGAAATTTCAGCTAAATCCACTAATTTGCAGCCTTATTTTACAGGACATGTTTTATTGTTCCTTCTTTTCATGGTGACTCTCCTGATGCTGAATTTAGGCAGGCAAAATGAGATGGGGCCCCTCTACACATGGCTTTCACTCTCACATGTGTCCTCCCTCCTCTCTCCCCCCAGTTACAAGGCACAGGCAGCAACATTCCTGTGTATGTTCTATAGCAGAGATCAGAGCCAATATTACCCTGACTGTAATGGGACTTATGACAGGGCACTGCACACAAGGTGTTCATCATGCTTCTACTATAAAAAAAAAAAAATCCTATGATTCATCTGGTCACCTGGAGAGGCCAGACACAGTATGATCATGATGCTCTTAATAAATGCAAGAGTACTTTTAATGAAGCAAGATCCTCTGGACAAAAGAGATTATGCCAATATTCTTTATCACGTTGTTGAAGGCATGATATACTTTGGACTGGCTCTCTCCACTATGCCAATTTCAAAAAAGGCTGTGGGGAATCAGAAAGCTGACTAGAATTTATGAGAGCTATGGGGCAAAAACTGTAGTTTAGGGCTCAACAAGGGCCTGATATCCCCTCTGCTTAGGCTTTAGACCACAGAGGATTATACTCTAAGAGAGAAGATGAGCTGGGATAGACTGAAACTCAACTTCATATCATCTCAGTTCTTGAAATTAGATTAAGGTGATCCAAGATTGCTAGCTTACCTAGCCAAGAGAACATTTTTCTATATATTATTTCTATAAATTTTTATATATCATGGATATATACAATATTTTATTAAATTTTTTAAAAATTGGGCATACAAAGATAAAAACAACATGAAGGAAAACTGAAATAAACAACACTTCATTTAGTTAAGGTGGCCCAGATAATGGCATGATCAGATACAGATTTTCAAGCAGATACAAGTAATATATTCAGTAAGAAGAAAGACAAAATTGAGAATTTTTTGTAGAAACTGGGCTATTAAAAAAAGAAGCCTCTATATATAAAAAATAAAGTAGCGGAAACTACGAACTAAGTGGTGAAGTCTAACACAAATTAGACTCAGCTGAAAAAAGAACCAATAAACCAGAAGGAAAAGGAAATTCAGAAAAAAATACCCCATATGAAGTGAAGGAAAACAGAAGAGAAGGAGGACAAGGGGGTACAGAAGGAAGGTCTAACACACATGGAATTGGAGTCTCTGAAGCAGCAAAAGAATGGGCCAGGAGCAGTATTCAGGTAGATTTGCTAAGAATTTTCTATGACATTGAACAACATCAAACCAGCACTCATTCAAGGAGACCTACAAACTCCAACTAGGACAAATGAAAGGAAATCTCGAATCAGACACATCACAATGAACCTGCAGAGAGGGGAAAGAGAAAGAGCTACGTGAATAAATAAAACAGATGTCATCAAAGGAGCAAGAACAGAATCACGTATGACTTCTCTATGGAAACTATGGCTGTTAAAGGCAATAGAATGAAATCCTCAAAGTGCTGAATGCTAGCATCTGCTAATCTAGAATGCCAATAAAAGTATACTTTTACTCCAGTGGTGAGGGGGAAATGAAGCCATTTTCAGACAAATGACAACTGAGAGGATTCATTATTAACAGATATGCTGTTAGAAAAGAAAATACTGTTCTTTAGGTGGAAGAAAATTGACCTCAGGCGGAAATTCAGAAATACAGGGAGAAACAAGCAACAAAAAGGTAAACATGAGGGCAAGTCTAAATGAATGTTGATTCTATGAAACAATCAATCTCATGGGATTTAAACTATATATAATACAAAGATGCAGCAAAGACAGCATGCAAATCAGGACACAGGGAATGAAGTTAAGGAATGCTAAGATTTTTGTGCTCCTGGGGAGGAGCATGAAACACTGAGAAATGTCAGACTTTGAGGAGTCATCAATGCATGCTGTAATTTTTACTCTCCACTAAAAAGCAGTATGGGAGTGTCACCTCCTATTAATGGACAGAATAAAAAAATGTAAAAAATCTAAAAGAAGAGGGCACCTGGTGACACAGTCAGTTAAGTGACTGACTCTTGGTTTAGGCTCAGGTCGTGATCTCAGGGTCATGAGATCAAGTCCTGTGTCAGGCTCCATACTCAGTGCAGAGTCTGCCTGGAATTCCCCCTCTCCCTCTGCCCCACCC
Source organism: Mustela nigripes (assembly GCF_022355385.1). Taxonomy (NCBI): domain Eukaryota; kingdom Metazoa; phylum Chordata; class Mammalia; order Carnivora; family Mustelidae; genus Mustela; species Mustela nigripes. The sequence continues at coordinate 10,461,827 of NC_081566.1, forward strand.
CCTTGCATACTCTATCTCCCTCTCTCTCAAAAAAAAAAGTCTAAAAGAAGGCAAGAAAGAAACAGATCAATTGGTATAAATAGAAAGCAATAACAAAAAAGCTAAATTTAAACCCCAATAAATCAGTAATTATATTATAATCACTAATTATAATTAAATCATTAATTTTATAAATTATTTCATTTATCTTAAATTATTACAATTAATATAATTAAGATTTCCTTTTTTAAACAATTTTTTAAAGATTTTATTTATTTATTTGCCAGAGACAGAAGGAGAGAGAGCGAGTGAGCACAGGCAGACAAAGAGGCAGGCAGAGGCAGAGGGAGAAGCAGGCTCCCTGCCGAGCAAGAAGCCCGATGTGGGACTCGATCCCAGGACCCTGGGATCATGACCTGAGCCGAAGGCAGCTGCTTAACCAACTGAGCCACCCAGGCGTCCCTAGATTTCCTCTTTTGCCTGTTCAGGTTTTCTATCCTTTAAGTTACTTCATTGATATATACAAATGAATTTTTTTTTTTAGATTTTATTTATTTATTTGACAGAGAGCACAAGTAAGCAGAGCAGCAGGCAGCGGGAGAGAGAGAAGCAGACTCTCCACTAAGCAGGGAGCCCGATGTGGGGCTTGATCCCAGGACCCTGGAATCATGACCTGAGCTGAAGGCAGCCACTTAACCAGCTGAGCCACCTAGGCGCCCCTATACAAATGAATTTATTGAACATTCTGGATATCAGTCTTTAATAATTTCATGGCTTCTGCTTATATGTTTGAAGTGTGCTTTCTCATCACTTCTTTTTTTTTTTTTAAGATTTTATTTACTTCTTTGCCATAGAGGGAGAGAGCACAAGTGGGGGGGGGGGGATGGCCGACAGAGGGAGAAGCAGACTCCCTGCTGAGCAGGGAGCCTGATGCAGAACTCAGTCCCAGGAATCTGAGATCATCACCTGAGCAGAAGGCAGACGCTTACGTGATTGAGCCACCCAGGCACTCCTCTCATCAGTTCCTCTACAGAGAATCATATACTGGTCACTGATTCAAAGTACAAAAAACAGCCATAGGGACAGAACTCAACCTCCTGCACTTGTTTCTAAGCTGCCGTTTTAATTGAAGGCATATTAGACTACAGCACTATTCTCAGCTCAGTTAATTCGGGGTGATGGGGTATCTAAGACTGTTGCATCCTATGTACTTGAGCACACCATCATATTTCTTTTCCTACCTACAACATCAAAATCCAAAGACATTTCCTAAGTCCTGTGCCATTCTCTTCGTGGTAGGTACCATAAGGTTCAACAACTCATCTTTTGCTTTGAAGAGAACACAAAATTATCTACACTATTATAAGTAAGAAACTTGGCTTTTGTGATGAGGTCCTCAGTTTTGGGGAGGGCTTGTCTCCCTCTCTCTGGCTGGTATGGACTTAGTACATCAGTGAAGGTACTTTTTCCACCGACTGTTCACTAATTTAGCATGATGCCATCAATATAGTGTACCAACGGGATGTGCCAAGGGTTGCCAGAATAATTAAGACCAGCAAAGGCTAGGTTTTGACACAGCCCAGAAGCAAAATGGCGAAGGGGCACCGCCGGCTCTACCATGTGAAAGCCAACTGCTCTGGTGGTCCATGTAGATGGATATTAAAAACAAGGGTCTGAAGTCAAAATATTCTGATCACCATATCGTCCATGCTATGCACTATACACATTGTTCCAATCTTGTCCCTGGAGGGTAAGCTCTGCCCCTCTGTTATCTCATCATTCCCAGTCAAACTGGAAAACCCATTTCAATACTACCAACTCTCCCCTTTATCGCTGGGTCTTAAGAATCCAGACACCCGAGTACTTTCAAGGATGTTGCTGATGCTTCTAACATGACAGCATCTTTCAAGATGTTAGTAAAGGGGGTATCCTCTGAAAGAGACTACGGAGACTGGGAAGTCGTGGGAATGTGGTAGCACGTGATGAGGCATTCCAACATTTTGATCTCTTTAACTCTCTGGATTCTTTCCTCTTCATCATATGCGGGAAGATCTGAGAACCCAACCGCATAAAGTGAGCCAACAGAATCTAGTTTTCGATCAAGCAAGCAAGCAAATTGTTAGAGCCCCCCTTGGGTTGAAACATTAAATCCACAACCTCTGCTTTGTGCACCTGTATTAATAACTGCAGCCTAACCCAGAATTCTATTTTATTCTGTTCTGTTCCTTGCTCTAATTCCTACACATATTCTAAGGATATATGAGCAACCTCTTCCTGAGGTCATGCCCACATGGTGCCTGAGATCTGATTCTTTGGATCTGGAGGTAATAATGGGTAGTAGGGGTTTCTCATTTGAAAAAAAAAAATCATTGTTTTGTTTTTTCCCTTTTGATTCTTAAATCTTATGTCTTACCCTTGCCTTTTTACAGACTAGGACCTTGCATATGATGCTGAGAAAAGTCTTGATATTAAAGGCAAATTTCTTAAAAATTATAACATATTTGACATGTAACAATTGTGTAAATTTAAGCTATACAACAGGTTGCTTTGATAAATTCATATCTTGTAATATAATTGCCATTGTAGCATTTAGCCCTCTCATCATATCATGTAATTATCACTTACTTCTATTTTGTGGTGGGAATAATTAAGACGTAGTCTCTAAGCAAGTTTGATGATGATAATACTGTCTTCTATACTCATTATCCTGTGCCTTACACATTCAGGACTTATCTTCTACCAGAAAAGGCAAACTTCAAGTGTCACTTATTAAGCACAAATATTTTTGTAGGTATCCTTCACCTTTTAAAAAGTTTCCTTATTCTTAGTTTGCTGGGTTTTCTTTTTAATCATGAAAAGATGTTGAATTTTATCAAATGCTTTTTCTGCACATACTTAGGTGTTCACATGGCAATCTCTCTCTAATGTGGGCTCATTCCTAGGTGTGTTTATATGTTGCTAACATTGGCTTAGCAACATACCGTGCATTCCTAACTCCCATTCGCAATTATTCCTTAGCAATCTTACACCTATATTCTTGAGTTAAAATGGTTTTGCACTTTTCCATTCTGTACTGTCAGATTTAGGTATTAAGGTAAAATGAATAAATTAGTTGGCAAGTATTCCTTATCATTCTGTTCCCTGGTGGGGGGGAATGGTAAAGAATTGATTTTTTTTTTCTTCTTTCGCTGTTTTGATAGACTGTACTAGTGAAACAAAATCAGCTTGTCATTTTCTTTGTGGAAAGAGTATTAAAGAGTATAAATTCTGCATTGTTTTCCATTAATGGTTTTATCACTTTTCAGATTTTTAAAAAAATTTTCTAGTGTCAATTTTGGTGATAAATTATGTCTTTTTAAAGGAATTTGCTCTGGCATGAAGTCATTACTATTCTCTTACCATTTCTTTAATGCTAAGACATCTGGAGTGAGGTTCCCTTTCATTCCTGACACCAGATATGTGTATCTTCTTCTTCTTTTTTTTGCATTAATTTTGCCAGAGGTTTGTCAGTTTTATTGGTCATCAGAAAACTCACTTTGGTTTTATGGTTATTGCTGTTGATACACTCATTCTGAGCTTCCTCTTTTATTTCCCCAAGTTCTGCTCTGATGTTTGTCATTTCCTTGCTCATACTTTTTTGTAGGGCACATTTGCTGAGCTGTTCCCAGCCTCTTGAGATGGGTGCTAATTTGAGATAGTGAATTTTTTATTTGTACAATGCAAGGAACTTAGAACATTTCTAGCCTATACAATTATGACTGTGTCTGATTATTACTGATCCTACAATTTTTATCAGTTAGAATATGTTCATATTTCCATTTTAATTTCTTCTCTGATTCATGATTTGGTATCTCGGTATTCATGATTGTTGATATTTCTATTTGTCTAACAATTCTGTTCATTTCTGCTTTATCTATACTTAGGTAATATTATTACAAGCCACAAATTTTAGAATTGTATCTTCTTGGTAGAATGAACTATTTACCGTGATTATATTTCTAATATCATTTGTCTTAAAGCATATGTATTACCATATATATATTTGTGTGTGTATGTAATATATAACCACATATATATGCACATATATATAATCTCACACACACACACACACACACATATATATATATATATATGATTTTATTTATTCATTTGATAGAGAGAGAGAGAGCACAAGCAGGGAGAGCAGCAGGCAGAGGGAGAGGGAGAAGGAGGTTCCCCACTGAGCAGAGAGCCTGAAGTGGGGCTTGATCCCAGGATCCTGGGATCATGACATGAACCAAAGGCAGATGCTTAGTTGACTGAGCCATCCAGGCACCCCACATATTATATTATATTATTACATTATTAGCAGCCACACCAGCTTTCTGTTGGTTAGAATCTGCATATTATGCTTTTTCTTTTACTTTAAACATTCTGTATCCTTATGTTTTAGATGTATCTTATTAACAGCATACAGTTGGGGTTTTTAAAATCCAGTCTGATACTATTTTACTGGAAGCATCTTCTCTGTTTATACTTTCCTCTTTTTTCAGGATTTATTTATTTATTTGAGAGAGAGATTGATCACAAGCATGAGGAGGCAGAGAGGTGAGGAGAGGGAGAATCAGTAGACTCCCCTCTGCGCACAGAGCTGGACCCAAGGTTCAACCTCATGACTCTGAGATCACGACCTGAGGTGAAATCAAGTCAGGCACTTAACCAACCAAGTCACCTGAGGCACCCCTATATTTACTTTTCTTAATAAAATGAATTTAGTGTAATTACTGATATATTTTTATTTAAATCCAATATTTTATTTTGTGTTTAAAAATTCCCTTTCTCATTTTTTTAAGTTTTGCTCCCTGCTCCTCCCTTTTCCCTCCTTGCCCTATTTTTTTTTTTTTTTTTGATGAGGAGACAGTGGAGGATTTTTAAAATCATTCCCCTGGCGCCTGGGTGGCTCAGTGGGTTAAGCCTCTGCCTTTGGCTTGGGTCATGATCTCAGGGTCCTGGGATCGAGTCCCCCAATGGGCTCTCTGCTTGGTGGAGAGCCTGCTTCCTCCTCTCTCTCTCTGCCTGCCTCTCTGCCTACTTGTGATGTCTCTCTGTCAAATTTTTTTAAAAAAAGTTTTAAAACAATCATTCCCCTTTTCTCTTCTAAGTTATACACTCAGACTCTCTTTTAGCAGCTATCCCAGAAATTAAAACATGCATAATTAAATGATCAAAATCTAAAAATCAAAATCTTTACCCTCAATTTGGACAATATGAGGACCTCAGAACATCTTACCTTTATTTATTCCTTCCTTACATACTGTTATCATGACCTAATTTATGTTTTATCTTTAACCTTAGTAGATGTATTATTAAGGTTTTATAAAGATAAACTTCATGTATACTTGTCCAAATATTCAACACTTTCTTTCTCATTTCTTCTTGCAGCTATAACCTTCCATTTATGATTACTTTCCTTCTGTAGGATGAATCTTCTTTAGCATTTTTTCAGTCAGGCCTCTTAATAAGAAGACCTCTTGCTTTTTGTTTTTAAATGTCTTCACTTCACCCTCATTATTCAAAGATTCCTTTTCAGGTTATAACAAATTAGCTAACAGCTACCTTCCTTCATCAACTGAAAACACCATTCCATTGTATCTGATTTCTAGTGGTGCTGAGGAAAAGTCACCTGTATTTCTAACTCACATTCTTTTGAAGGTAATTTGCCCTTTTACTATGGTTGCTTTTAAGATTTTCTCTTTTCCTGTAGTTTTGTTTAAATTCACAGTGTTCTATCTGTTGTGAATTTCTCTTTATTCAATTCTTTATTCAATTCTCTTTATTAAATCTGTGGATTAGTGCTTTTATTGGTTTTGGAAATTTTCAACCATTGTTTGCTTAGATCCAGTCTCTGCATACTCTCTCTCCTAAACTATGGGTCTTAGATGAAATGGAAAGTAGACCTTCCTACTGTTTCTTCCTTGTTGCTTAACTTATTTACTTCTGTATTTTTCTCTGTGTTGTATTACGGATAATTTCTTCTGACCCATCTTCCAATCCACTAACTCTCTCTTCTTGATGACAAGGCTGCTGTAAAAGATGTCTACAGCAGCTTTCATTTCAATTACTGTATTTTTCATCTCTAGCATCACTATGATTCCTGTCAGATATGTCACTTTTAATAATTCCTTATTTTTTATAGTTTAAAAAGTCTATTATTTGTAATTTATTAAAATAGTGAACTTAACAGTTTTAAAATATGGATATGGCATTTCCAGTACTCAGAATGTGAGTAAGTGTATTGCTATTGCTTATTGTTTTTCTAGAACTCATGTTGTTTTTGTTCTTGAGTTCCTGCTTACCATTGGCTGGTCATTCACTGACCTTCAAAAAGGACTTGTGGGCTTTCCTAGAGACCTAAGATGAATATCTCCTTCTCCAGTGAGCTTTTTTCATTTGTTTCTGCCATAGATTTATAGGAACTACCAGCTGAGAACCACCTCAAGTCAGTTTGCAACTAGATGTTCCTTAGTCAGCCTAGGCTTCAACTACCTGGATTGCAAATCCATATAAAGGCTGGTCTTACATACAAATCAGAACCACCATGTAATATCACCTCACACCTGTCAGAATGGCTAAAATTAGCTCAGAAAACAACAGTGTTGGCGAGGATGCAGAGAAAAGGGAACCGTCTTACTTTGTTGGTGGGAATGCAAGCTGGTGCAGCCACTCTGGAAAACAGTATGGAGATTCCTTAAAAAGTTGAAAATAGAGCTACCCCACGACCCAGCAATTGCACTACCTTATTTACCCCAAAGATACAAATGTGGTGATCTAAAGGGGCACGTGCACCTGAATGTTTATAGCAGCAATGTCCACAATAGCCAAACTATGGAAAGAGCCCAGATGTCCACTGACAGATGAATGGATAAAGAAGATGCGTTGCATATAGACAAGGGACTGTTACTCAGCCATCAAAAATAATTGAAATAGTGCTATTTGCATGATAGGATTGAACTAGAGGGTATTATGCTAAGTGAAATAAGTCAGAGAAAGATAAATGACATGTGATTTTACTCATATGTGGAATTTAAGAAACAAAACAGATGAATATAGGGGAAGTAAAGGAAAAATAAAATAAGATAAAAACAGAGGGTGAGGCAAGCCATAAGAGCCTCTTACCAACAGGGAACAAATGGTTGCTGGAGGGGAGGTAAGTACAGGAAGGGGGTATTTGGGTAATGGGTATGAAGGAGGGCACTTGCTGTAATGAGCACAGGTGTTATACGCAACTGACCAATCACTGAACTCTACCTCTGAAACTAAAATACACTATATGTTAACTAAATTGAATTTGAAGGAAAACAAAACTCCATGGGTGAAAAATAATGTAATAACATCATATACTGACAGATAGTGACTACTCTTACTGTGGTGAGCACAGTGTAATGTACAGTGTAGAATCACTGTGTTGTACACCCGAAAGTAATACAACATTGTCTGTTATCTATACTTCAACTAAAAAAAATTTAAAAAAAGACTTGAGGGAAACATGCCAGACTGCAAATAGGGTAGATCTCTGCACATATGAAGGAAATGTAATTTTTACTTTCTGCTTTGTGATAGTATTTTTCCAGTTTTCTCTAAGGAGTATGTTTTTGTTTTCAGGAGAAGAGGGTTTTAGTTGTTTTATCTAATTTAGTGGTGATAAACACTTCTAAGTGTTGTTTGTTTGGGAAACTCTTCATCTCTCTTTAACTCTGAACAATAAACTTGCCAGGCAATCTGGGTTGTAGGTTTTTTTACTTTCAGTACTTTGAATATATCATGCCACTCTCTTCTGGCCTGCCAAATTTCTGCTGAAAAATCAGTGTATAGCCTTATGTGGCGTCCCATGTATGTAAGTAGTTACTTCTCTCTTGCTCCTCTTAAAATTCTCTTTTTATATTTCATCTTTGACATTTTGATTATTACTTACATAATATATATATTATGATTATTATATATCTTGATGAGGACTTCCTTGAGTTCATCTTGTTTGGAACTTTTTGTTTCCTGAACTTGGATGCCTGCTTCCTTCCCCAGGTTCAGGGTATTTTCAGCTATTATTTCTTAAATTCTGTTTTACACCCCTTTCATTCTCTCTTCTTCTTCTGGAGCCCTTATAATGTGAATGTTGGTATGTTTGATATTGACCATCTCAACAGATGCAGAAAAACTGTTTGAAAAACTCTCAACCAAGTGGGTTTAGAGGGAATAACCTCAACATAAAAAGACCATATATGATTAACATGCAGCTAACATATTCAACGGTGAAAAACTGGGAGCTTTTCCTCTAAGATCAGGAACAAGACGAGGAGGTCTACTCTTACGACTTTTATTCAACATAGTATTGGAAGTCATAGCCACAGCAATCAGACAACAAAAAGACAAAAAAGCATGCAAAATGGTAAGAAAGAAGTAAAACTGTCACTATTTACAAACATGATACTATATATAGAAAACCTTAAAGATTCCAACAAAAAACTATTAGAATAAATGAGTTCAGTAAAGTTGCAGATTACAAAATTAATATACAGAAATCTGCTGTGTCTTTATACATTAATAAAAAAGTAGCAGAGACATTAAGAAAAAATCCACTTATAATTGTACTCCAAATAATATCTAGTAATAAACTTAACCAAGGAGGTAAAAGACCTGTACTCTGAAAACTAAAAACACTGATGAAAGCAGTTGAAGACAACACTAATGGAGAGATATACCATGTGCATGTATTGGAATTAATATTGTTAAAATGTCCATACTACCCAAAGCAATCTACACATTCAATGAAATCCCTATCAAAACACCAATAGTGTTGGGGCACCTGGATGGCTCAGTGGGTTAAAGCCTCTGCCTTCGGCTCAGGTCATGATCCCAAGGTCCTGGGATTAAGCCCCATGTTTCGCTCTTTGCTCAGTGACAGCCTGCTTCCCCCTCTCTCTCTGCCTGCCTCTCTGCCTCCTTGTGATCTCTGTTTGTTAAATAAATAAGTAAATTCTTAAAAAACAACACCAATAGTGTCTTCACAGAACTAGAACAAATAATCCTAAAATTCATATGGAACCACAGAATACCCTAAATAGCCAAAGCAAACTTGAGAAAGAACAACAAACCCGGAAGACTCATAATCCCAGATTTCAAGATATACTACAAATCCATAGTAATCAAAACAATATGGTACAGCCACAGACACAGATATGTAGATTAATGGAACATAATAGAGAGACCAGAAAGGATACTTCTATGGTCAGTTAATATACCACAAAGGAGGAAAAATATACAAGAGGAAAAGACAGTCTCTTCAATAAATGGTTCTGGAAAACTGGACAGTACATGTGAAGAATGAAACTGGACCGCCTTTTAATACCACACACAAAAATAAGCTCAAAATGGACTGAAGTCCATTTTATACCAAACTAAAAAGCTTTGTACAATAAAGGAAATGATTAATAAGACAAAAAAGGAATCTAATGAATAGAAGATGTTTGCAAATGACATATCTGGTAAGGGGTTAACATCCAAACTATATAAAGAATTTATACAACTCAACACCTAACACATAAATAATCTGATCAAAAATAGGCAGAGGACTTGAAACATTTTTTTCCAGAAGACATACAGATGGCCAAGAGAAACATGAAAAGACACTCAACTTCACTCATCATTGGGGAAATGCAAATCAAAGTCATAATGAGATGTTACCTCAAAACTGTCAGAATGGCTATTACCTGGGGGCGCCTGGGTGGCTCAGTGGGTTAAGCCTCTGACCTTGGCTCAGTCATGATCTCAGGGTCGGATCGAACCCCACATCGGGTTCTCTGCTCTGTGGGGAGCCTGCTTCCCCCTTTCTCTCTGCCTGCCTCTCTGCCTACTTGTGATCTCTCTCTCTGTGTCAAATAAATAAATCAAATCTTAAAAAAAAAAAAAGAACGGCTATTAACAAAAAGGCAAGAAATAATAAGATAATGATATGAAGATATGGTAAGAGGGAACCCCTGTACACTACTGACGGGAAGTAAATTGGTACTGATGGAAAACTGTATAGAATTTCCTTTAAAAACTTAAAGTAGAAATATCATAAGATCAAGCAATTTAACTGCTGGATAATTACCCAAAGAAAATGAACACAACACTTCAAAAAGATACATGCACCCCCATGTTTACTGCAACATTGTTTACAATAGCCCAGATATGGAAGCAAAGTAAGTATTCAGGGATAGATGAATGGATAGAGATGCGATATATATATATAATGAAATAGTACTCCGTCTTGAAAAAGAATAAGCTTTTGCCATTTGCTATAACATAGATGGACCTAGAGGGTATTATTATAAGTGAAATAATTCAGACAAAAGATCCCAAATACCATATAATTTCACTTATATGTGGAATCTAAAACACAAATGAATAAAAAGCAGAAATGCCCATAAATACAGGCAATAAATGGGTCGCGATCAGAGAGGAGGCAGATGAGGAGATGGGCAAAATGGTGAAGGGGGGGTGGGGATGCAGGCTTCCAGTGACGGAATGAAGGTGGCTCAGGAATGGAAGGTCTGGCATAATATAGTCAGTGGTATTGTTATTATAGCATATGGTGACAGATGGTAGCTACAGTTGTGGTGAGCAGAGCAGCTGTATAGAATTGTTGAATCACGAGGTGTACATCTGAAATTAATGTAATATTGTGTGTCAACTGTATATATATATTTAACGATTTTATTTATTCATTTGACAGACGGAGATCACAAGTAGGATGAGCAGGCAGAGAGAGAGGAGGAAGCCGGCCCTCCATGGAGCAGAGAGCCCGATGCGGGGCTCGATCCCAGGACCCTGGGATCATGACCTGAGCCAAAGGCAGAGGCTTTAACCCACTGAGCCACTCAGGCACCCTGCAACTATATTTCAATAAAAAACATAATAAACATATTTTTTAAAAGATGATTAGAGAATGAAATTCATCTACTAGGTCCTAGGAAAGTACTTGTGGGAAGCACAATTGGGATGCTTACTGTCTTTATTCTACAGTTACTTTTGATATGCTAGGTTGGCATTTATCTTTAAATGGAGCTATAAATACTTTTCTCTCACAATCACAGCTAATGATGCATTTGTGCAATTTTTGCTTCCTATTCCTGTGCCCTTGAGATCTTCTAGTTTATATGTCTTCGTTTCTAAAGGAGACAGGATTCCTCCAGGGAACACAACAATGGCTCCATCGTTGTGAAAACTGACATGACCTTACAGCCATTTGGGACTCATCATGCCTCTGAATCAACAGGCAAAGCAGCGCGCTACTGTTCTTGTTGGAAAGACTGAATCCCAGGATCCAACTGCTGTCATATAGTGGGTAAGGAGGACCACGTCTCAGCCAGGGGCTGCTTTAACATGGAAATTAGTTTAAGGGAACATTAAGGCAACCCCAAAATGCAAGACCACGAAGGACCCAGACGGCTCAGGAACAGTACACTGAATCACCCGCCAGGTAAAGAGCCTCGAGTAGGCAAGGTGCTGGCTGAAGATAGGGAGATCATAGGATGGGCAGCAGAAAAACGGTTTTTTAAAATATCCACTCAATTCAGGAGCAGCTAAGAATTAAGGGCCATCCAGTGCTCATCACATCACGTGACGTTATACATAACTAAGGAATCACGGAACATGACATCAAAAACTAATGATATGTTGGCTAATTGAATTTAAATAAATAATAGTAATTAAAAAGAGCCAAGGACCAGCTGGGAAGGTTGGTGATGCTACTGTAACTTTCCAATAGGACCCTGGTTTACCCTGGAGTAGATTTCTTACAGAGTGTTTTTGGAAAACGCTCTTCAAAGAAACTCAGGGCAAAATATTAAAGCAAAGTCAAAAAATGAGTGGCAAACTGAGAGACTAAATTTTACAGAAAATTAGGAAAATCTTCCTAATCTAGAGACAACTAAAGATAAGGAAAAAAAAAAGACCAAAGAATCGGATAGAAAGATGATAAGAGACCTGTAGGGTTCATCAAAAGAAATTAGACAAAAAGGTTTTAAATGTTTGAAGACATCGAACTTCACCAATAAGGAAATTAAAAGTACAATGAGATATGCATCAGCTTGGCAAAAAATTCAAAAGCAGAAAAACCCACCTTAGTGGCAAGACTGAGGGGAAGCAGGCATTGTTACGTAACCCCTCCCAAGGTAAACTGACAGTACCTAATAAAATGGCATATGCGCTTACCCTTGGATCAGTCATTCCACTTCTGGGAAATTACCCTAACGAGTCATCTCCACCAACACACAAAAAACCCCCCATATGCACAAGGTTATTCATTGTGGTGTTATTAGTAATTGGAAAATTTATGTTAATATATATTGTGTATTTATATTGATTTTTACATACCAACATAAAGCAGTAAGAGGGGAAAACCTTAAAGTTGGATAGAAAAAATCTAATTGGGTATCAAACTGATGACATAACCACAATGAAAAGAATAATTAAACTTTTAAACTTTCAAACATAGTGTTGTGACAATACATTTTTGCTAAGGGCATAAAATCTTAGAAAAAAAAGTAAAAGATTTTACTCCATCGGTCTGCTGTTGGTAGTGGTTGTGGTTTAATAATTTCCAGCCTATTTTGTGTTTATGAGAGAGGTACCAATACGAAGGCGGGAAATGAGGAACCACCCCAGGTGCTGGATTTTAACCGACAGGTTCAGTGTGAATTCATGATTTTTTTTTTAAGACTTTTCATTTATTTATTTATTTAACAGAAAGCTATCACAAGTAGGCAGAGAGGCAGGCAGAGAGAGGGGGAAGCAGGCTCCCCGCTGAGCAGAGAGCCCAATGCAGGGCTTGATCCCAGGACCCTGGGATCATGACCTGAGTCAAAGGCAGAGGCTTTAACCCACTGAGCCACCCACGTGCCCCAAACTCATGATTTTTTAAAAGGTCTAGAAAAGAGCGTCACTGCGTAGCAACAAGCAAACACAGTGTAGGGGATCAGGGTTCCTGGATACCATTCCTCACCAAACAAGACCAGGGCTTCGTAAAGAATGGCTAATTACCAGTCCAGAGTGGGAAAGTATAATGTGAGCCCTAAACATTTCACTGTACCTCAGAGTAGAAAAGTGTTTCCAAAATGATAGGAACACACAAGACATTTAACCTGAAGAAAATCCCAATAGCCAAAGCTGATAGGACTTGAGTGTCACATAGAAGAATTATGGTTACGGACTCAACTGTATTTCAATTAGAGAGAAAGAAAGAAACAGGAGGACGGAGGCCCAGGCTAAGTCTCTGAGGACTGATAAGATCGAGAGAGAGAGAGAGAGAGACGGAGAAGAAAAGGGATTAGGTCGGTTCGAACAAACGAGGGCCTGTCCAAGAAGAGGACACGATTCAGGAGACTGAAGCCGGGTGGGGGCCACGTACTGGTCCAGCTAGAGCGGCAGATGCATGGGGGTACCAAGAAGTCTAAGATTCAGTGATTTGGGACCACAGATGCCAGTCTGAAGACTGAACTTTGAGCCTAGTGGCAATCGGGAACCACTGCCAGCTTTAGAGCGGAGGGGCTCTAAGAGTTGAGGAAGTGGGCATTTCTGGAGGGTGCCTCTGGCAGCTCTGATGGAGAACAGAGAAAGGAGGGGTGAGACAGATAAGGAGGTCTTTGCAGGGGTGAGGGATGAGGTGCTGGGACCTGTGAGGAGCCCGGGAAGAGATCAGGAATGAAAATGGCCTTCAGAGGATGCATGGACAGACCTTTGTCAGAGGAGAGAGCCAGTGCCTCAGTTTCTGTGCTGAAGACTGGTGGGGGTGACGGTGGTGCGGGGCTGAGTGCGCGGGCAGAGAACCGGTCTCTGATGTTCAGAATCGGCGTGGACCAGGTGGACTGCGAGACCACAGCATTCTGACGCATCCAAAGCTTGAAAGGTTAAGGGACGGTCCCACACTGGGAGTGAGGGGTTGGGGGAAGGGGGGTGTTGCTGGCCCTTCTCCACCAGGCCGATCTCTTACAGACCTTACGTAAAAGGAGGGCTCCGGTGCGTTCCTGAAGCTTCTGCTGAGGACTGCTCCTGAGATGATTTTATGATGCTCCAAAGATAACGCCCAGAACCTTCTCCCTGGGGCATCCCCATGGGCTCCTTGGACTGAGTGTACTGTCATTTCCTGACGGGGCCAGAGGAGAATTCTCAAGACCCGACTCCGGAGTGGGCCCCCACGAAGGCCTTTCCCTGTTATCCCTGCGGTGAAGCTGCAAAGCCAGGGGGGCCCTCTGTGGTCCATGGCCCTATGGCGTCGTGTCGCGCTGGCCGCCCTCTGCTGCCCAGCATCCTGGCCTGGCTGGACGGAGCCGGCCTTCCTCCGTGCACACTTGGCATCCACACCGCCGGCCTATAAATCATGCCCGGTGTGCTCATTTTCAGTTTAAATGTGTTCTCATCCCAGAGGAGCAACTAATGGTGTCAAGTTACTGATGTGCAAAAAGCCCGCTGCTCTGGGGACGATGGATTAATGAAATCATGGTCATGGCGGCCGGGGCGGCCATAAATCCTCCGCCACGGTGACAGAGACTTAACACTTCGCTCCCCGTCCCCTTCCCCCAAATTATTTTGTGGTACAGATGCGGGGTACACGGTTACCACTGCTTGAATGTCTGCTTCTATTAGAAGCCGACACAAGCCGAGCCCCTCCCTCCTGAGGGAACCTTCCCTCAGATGGCGGGAAGGGGGCCCAGAGGGGTTTAAAAGCCTCTCCCACTTTCTCTAGGAGGCGGACGGCAAATCGCTTTATCGAGGACCATCACCGACTGATAAATTTCACTCTGAAACCCGGCGAACACAGGGTTCCAGCGGTGAACCCCGCTCCTCTGGCCGGTGAGGGACCACCCACGCCTTCTGTTATGGCTTTTCTTTTCCTCTGATGAATTTAAAATGACGAACCAGTGTAATTCCTGTAAGTGATTCTGAAAGGTGACAAGTCTACTTCTTGGTAGGTGAAGGACTCCGGGGAGCCCACTGATGGGCCACTGGGAGTTCAAGGGTCCCTGATCCTAAGAGCAAATTGTTTGGGTGGATATGGTTTTCCAGAAAGAAGGTCTATGAATGTCATCTGATTCACGGAATGTTCTGGAACACCAACACAGGACTGCTCTGTGGATTGCCTTGATGGTCACACTATCTTCCTCTCCACAGTCTCATGCCCTTGCAATAGGATGGCTGCGAGGAGGCTCTATCCAACCGGTTCTGGGCTGGCCTTGGGCTTGGCTTTGGCACGTGGGATATTGGCAAAGTCAAAGCCAGCAGACACAGGAAGTACTTGCCTGCTGAGGCTCGCCTGCTTCCTCTTCCTGGCACCCTGCTGCCACATGAATGAGGCTGGGCAACCCAGTGAGCTTCACGACCCCATCACCCTCTTCTCCCCGGCTGACCCACAGGCAACCGCAGGCCATGAGCCACGCCTAGGCCAGCAGAAGCGGCTGACGGAGAGCCTGCGGAATGCACCCGGGAGCCAGACACCGTGCCCGTCTCCACGATCGAAGCGATCGCCAGGCGTTCAGCATGTCGACTCTGGCTTCTGGCAGTCAGACTTAGCTGCCAAGTGAGGCTGGTCCCTTCCAGCTCGAACAGGCGTCTGTGTGTTACTCTGACAGTGGCCCGTGCCCAGCGTGGCCTCGGCGCTCCTTCTGTGAGGGCGGGGCGGATCCTGGGGACTGGGGAACAGGACGCCACACCTAGTAAGTACCTCCTTTCCTTGCTTGTAAAATAAGGCGGGGGTGGCTGGAGCCTCCCTCATTACCTAAGTATTGCCCGAACCCATCCACGTAGAAGGGACAAAACTGCTCACAGGGTCATGGAGCCATAGAAGAAATCACCCCCTTTACTCCCCCCAGAGGAAAAGTTTCCCCAAATTTGAATAGCACAGAAAGGTAGAAAAGCAGGTAGACAGGAAAAAGAAACAAAAACATCTGTTTTGAGCTGGGATCTAGGATAACGGAGCTTTGGGGCGCGCACGTCACATGGCCAAGCCGCAGATATAAGGATGACGGAACAGACTCCAAGAAAACAAAAAGCGTGACGTGTACAAAATGGTACAAAACGCGCAGAAGAGTTACACAAAGAGCCGTGAGACACTTGAGACTTTTTTTTTTCCATTAAGACGTCAGTGCTTTTCTAGTAACACCTAAAATGACTTCTTTCTAGGATGCGGAACACCACTTTTGTATCAGAGACGTATTTGGGAGTAAGTAAGGAATATGCGTGTCACTTACTCTATTAAGTAAAGAAAACATCCGAAACTCTGCTTTCTTGACAAAACAGACAATAAGCTTTTGCTTGAGAAAACACTGATTTTTAATCCAATTATCCCCACAGATATCCAAAGAGAAAGTTACAGCTTGTACTGTCATGCTTTTAATAGAACTCTCTATCCTTCCCCTGGAGAATGTTGAGCTCTTCAACACTGAAGTCACCAGTGAGGAAGCAACGGTTACCAGATGGCATTTTCAACCACATTTTTTCTATTTATTGTAATTGTGCTTCTCTACAGCTAACGCTTCTTGTGATTTGCACAATGTATGTCTTCCTTTGTTTTTCACATGAACAGAGAACTGCACTGCCAGGAGGGAGGCTCACACAGCGGCGTGGGGTGTGTGAGCTCTGTGAGGCATCCGGTACGGGCAGAAGCTGCCCTTCCCTCTGCCAGAGCCCTTAGGATGCTCTTATGTTGGCGTCACATTCTTCTAAAAGCAGGATCAAATCTTCAATCAGGCTGTGCTCTCTGCCGTGGGTCACTCTCATAATATCAAAAGCCTAAAGGGGGAAGAAAGAAGATAGATTATGTCAGAGGAGGCAGTGAGTTAGGTTTTAATAGGATGCCTGGAGGCCTGCCAAGGGGGCGTCAGGGGCGGCTATGGGGGAGGGGTGGTGGTTGAGACCCCTCTTGGCAACAGTCCAAAATGGAGCCACAAGAAGCTAGCTCAAACCAGACAGGCCCAAGACAAAGAAGGCTGGAAACCCTGACCAAGTAAGGGAGGAAAGTCAAGAAAGGCTGCTCCCAAGAAATCCTCTCCTGGAGGTAAGAAGTGTCGTAAGATAGAGACCCACACCCCAGTGCAAGCAGCTCTCCCTGGAGCTCACCTGCTCTAGTCTCAGGAGTCTACACTCGCTTTCGTAAACTTACCTACTTGCACCACTCAACCGCTGGGTCTGGTCTGTCCTTGAATTCTTTCTCGCAATGAGACCAAGAGCTTTTGGCCACATGCTGGGGATGGACTGGGTGGAGGCCTCCGGTTCGGGGCGGTGGGGGGCTCCCCGGTCCACCCGGCAACATCTTGATGGGCCTCTTGCCTGCTCATCTGGATCCCGTGATCCTAGTGGGGTGAACCGTGCAGTCCACAGCGAGAGCAGCACTGTGCTTCCCCAAGCCACACAGTAAGGGACAGGGCGAATTTTTCACGGGGTGTCTGGAGAACGTGCTTAAGACCTGAGTCCCGTGGGGGTGTGGTTTCCAACAAGGATCTTCAGGGGTTGTCGGTGAAGAGGTTCGGTGGGGAGTTAGGTTTGAGAAGAGCTACTAAAAACGATTAATATCAAAGATGAAACACCACATTGCCACCACTTCAAGATCTCGTTTTTGTGTGAAGCATTTAGCGCTCCTCTTCCTGCGCTGGGATGGCGAGCTGCGTGTTTCTGTGTCTTCTTCTCATGTCCCACGACATGAAGCAAAAGCATTCGGACAACTGCTTCCTTCACTTGCCACATTCCGTTGTCTGTCACAAAGTCCTCTCAGTCCTGCCTCCTTAACATTCCTGAAATCTGGGTGGGCCTGCGACCACTTCAATAACCAGAGGACAGTGTAAGGAGCGTGACTGACTTCCAAGACGAGGCAAGGAAGGTCTTGCTTACGATCATGTTTGCTCCCGGAGCTGTGAGTTTCCGTGCTGAGAAGCCCCAGCCGCGGAGAGGCCAGTCGCAGGGCTCTGGCCGACGGCCCCCATGGAGTGCATCTTCCCCATCATCCTGGCCTCCACACCACACATACGCATAAAGACGCGTCCAGGGGCCCCTGGCCGGCTCAGTCAGAAGAGCACGCGATCCTTGGTCTCAGGGTCATGAGTGTGAGCCCCATGCTGGGTGCAGAGATGACTTAAAACAAACACACACACACACACACACACACACACACACACACACGGCGTCCGAAATGACTCCAGCCGCTAGCAGGAAGGTAGCCAAATTCCAGTTTTTCCGGCTGAAACCCAAGACATTGCGGGAAAGAGGCAAGAGATTCCTATGGTGATGTAGGAATTCCTAGCCCAAAGGATCTGCGGGTCTCATAAAGCAGCGGTTGTTCTACTCTGGTAAGTTTGGGGATGGCTTGTTACAGGGCGATGGTACTTTTCCAGTCAGTAAATTAGAAACAAACAGTATCACCCGCACTGCCCACTAGGGGGCGAGCAGGAAGGGAGCACCGAGCCCCCGTCTCAACTTGGATGTGCAAAGACAAGGCTTGGTGGTCGTTAAGGACCCACCCAGAGAAGTTGCTGGCAGGCTGGCTCTTGGCCTTGGGTGTGCAGTACTATCAACCAGGGAGCCTCGAAAGAGACCCCAATGCCCAGACCTCACCCGTGTGATTCACAAAATGTGCTCTTGGGGCTGAGAAGGACTGACACCGTAGCTCTCAACAAACAAGAGCCACTTTCTATTATTCAATGTTAATTTACAGCCAGCATAATTACCACTTTAATGGTCATGTACAATTAATCCCATCATGTTTACAGACGCTCATTCATTCACTAAGCTACTCTCAGAAATGTAGATCACTTCCGATTTTTAACAACAACAACAAAAAATGACATACTGTAGCTCTTCCAATTTATAATATATTTTGCCTTTGCAGAATATTTGCTTAAGCTCAATTCCTAGGGACTCCTGGGTAGGAAGAGCTTTGCAGCCAGAGACGGCGGAGCTGGAAAGCCACATGGTCACATCTCAGAGCCCTGCATTCTGCAGGGAGGAAACCCAGGGCAGCTAAGTGGTCAGACCCAGGACTGCTTCCCTTGCCTTTCTCCTGCCTCTTTAAAAAAGTCCTCTGTAGGCTGGACGGAAGGCAAACAGGCAGGCAGAGGGTCTGGCTGTAGCTGCTGAGAGAGAGAGAAGAGAGAAAGGGAGAGGAAGCTGGGCCAGCTCAGGCTCTGCTCTCCGCCTAGCAGAGAGCAGCAGCGTGCATGGAGTCCAGATGTGACCTGCAGACAGGCAGGCCCAAACCCTGGGGACATCCCAGCTGGCAAACCCTGAAGGTTCGGATGAACTCGAGTGGGTCAGTCCCGTGGGTGTACGGTGTCGGCAAGGACATCCGAGGCAGGGGGGGGGGGGGGGGGCGTGGTTCGCCACCCTGCAGGCAGCCCGCTCCATGAGGTCCCTCGGGACAGGAGATCAAAAACAAACGTTGGATCCAGTCTGGGAACAAATGGGCCCTGTTTCATGGCCTCCCGCCTCCCACCTGGGGCGCGACTCTGGGTGCTCAGAGGGTCTAGACACCTGATGGTCTGAGGCGCAGAGCTGTTTGAAAGCAGATGGCCGGAGATCAGAGAGCTGCTTTGAGTCCTTCGTGGGAAATCCTCCTACTTGAAAGCTCGCTTGGATGTTCTCTTCCCTTCTACTCAGCAGAGGGCCCAACGTCTCTGGGATCCGGCGGAGGAAGATGAATGGGCTGGAAGCGCAGCCTGCAAACGTCTTTGCATAAAGGAAAATAACCCTCCACCGGGCCTCACACACAGGAAGTCTGGAAACAGGTCAGGCCTGACCTGGGAGAGCTCGCCTCCATCCTGTCCGCCTTGGGGACCCCCTTGCTGGATCGTGGGCTGGTCCTGTTGCCCAGGACCGCCGCCCCCCACACCAGCTTCCCGGGCGCTCCTGGCCATATTTCTCCAGGTTCCTTCCCTCACGGATGTTCTGTACATTTGACTCAGGCGTCAAATGACAAATGTCTTTGTCCTAGCGCTCTGTCGAGGGGAGGTTGCTTTGCACGTGTTTAAACATAGTACAGTCTCCAATCTTCCTTCCTTCCCGCCTTTTTTTCCAGTTAGAAGTTTCACTTTCTTCTACTTTAGACATCGGGTCTCCTCCTCAAGAGCTGAAGTAAACTGTTTCAGATCCAGAATTTTCCTGCTTGTCTTACAGCAAGACAGAGCCTGAGCCTCTGCAGGAGGCTTCTGGAATTACGGAGCCACAGGCAGGAAGGGGAAGTGCGCAGCGGTCTCCAGCCTCACTCCCACGCCTCCACACCTGCTCCCTTACAGAGGGGCCACAAGGGCTATGGTGTCCAAAGCCCTCACAGTGTGGTCTGAGAGGTTGGTGCGGGGTGAACGTGGACTCTTCAGGACTCAACCCAGGACTCCCCTAAACCTAGACGTGGCTTCTGAGACACCCAGAGGGATCGCAGGGTCCTCCTAGTCAAGATGCTTTGATGGTGCTCTGTGTTCTCTTTATTTGGTGGTGAATGCAGCCTTGGAAGCAACGGCTGGGGCAGGGGGTGACCCCTGAGCGTTAACGTACAAGATCCGAGACACTAAGATTAGTAGATTTTATCCACGGGGGGGCGAGAAGCAGAGAGGACCCAAAGGGTAGAGCTGGGCGAGAGGACCGACTTGAAGAAACTGAAAAAACACTGACATCATTCATCTAGAAGGTGAAACTAAATATAGATACAATTAACAAGCAGACTTGATCATTTTATAAGTGATGGATGGAGCAGAAGAGAACAGGAGAGAAACCAAAGAAAGAAGTAGGATTCGGTACTGTGCAAAGCCTGGCAGCAACCGTCTTCCACATGTGTGTGAGTGACGTGTCACTCCGGGGGGTGAAGAGACAGGAGGGGAGTGGAAACTCAGCCCTGCTGAGGGAGCACATGTGGTCCTCGTCTTGGGCGTCAAGCGGGCGGACAGGTGAGCTGGGGTACCAGTTCTCAGTGATGCAGGGCGAGAGCGCCCCGTGGCTGTAGGCATGGCTCTCCATGGGGGGCCGCAACCCTTCAGCTCAATGGGAAGAAGAAGAGGGCTTTTCCCTCCAAAATAAAGTTACAGTAAACCCCTGACCAAGCAGAGCAATGGTTTCCTGTAGCTCTGTGGCTCCCCTCGCTCAGACCCTCCTACCCCCCCTCCCCACATGTACACTCCAGAAAGGACAATCTGGGTTTCATCTCCTGCAGCAGTATGTAAAACAGATTAGAGAAACAGAAACTTGAAGCCGGCTCACACTGGGAAAAGCTTATCTCTTCCCATTATACTCTATTTTTTTCAATAGTAGCATTTAAAAAGAGCCTCCACATCATCTTCCGCCGAGGACACATCTGAAGCCTCCGAGGGGACCGCTACACGGGTACTGCCTCGAAATGTCAACCAGGAGACAGCAGCACTCCCTGTCTGCTGCGTGATCGCGTGGTTCATTCCGGGATAAAGACAGGGTCCCAGGACTGATGGCAGTCTTATCACATCTTTTTGAGTAATTTTAAAATTGTGGTCTTATATTAAATACATTAAATCAAATTATGAGTTAATGCTGCAAACAATAGCTTGCTTATTAATTTTTAATACAAATATATTAAGCTTATCAAGGATCTCATATACTCTCTACCCTGAGCCTGAGGGAATCCAATAAATGACTTCCCCAAGCATGATTTAAATATGGATATAAAATCAGAGGGAGAAGAAATGGATGCCTGATAAGAACCTCTGGAATCACACTACAAGAGGGAAAAAAGGCAAGTTTTCTTACTCTGCACGTCTCAGGTTGAAAGCTGAGCAGGGGAAGGGGAGGGGAATTGGTCTAAGGCATCCGAAGTAGGAAATGTAAGAAGCCGGACCTGCAACACATCCAGTAGTTCCAGAACAAGAGCTCTTTCCAATGGGCAGCAGAAGAGTCCAGCACCTTTGATGACACGCCTCAGCTCAGCAGCGCCCCTGCTGGCTTTTCTCTGATCTACACCTTCAATAACTAGGATCCACGGGAAGGACCCGTCTGCCCAACTCATCCCCACTCCACCAGAGGCGAGACTTACTGAAAACGTGGCTCCATTCATTCACTAAATATTGTCTAAGCAGCTCTACTGAGTAAGACTTGGCCTTCCCCGGGGAAGAGCTCTGGCACAAGAAGGAGAAAGAACTGGAGCAGGACAGTCTGTGATCAAGGGAGCTGTGAGGCACTGGGTGTCCAGGGGAGAAAAGCACCAGCACAGCCCAAGGGGACCTCCGGAGGGTTAAAGAGGTGGTGAGCTCAGGACTGAGCCTCCCACTGGTAATAAAAGGACTGCTCTGTGTTGCCAGATTTAACTAATCAATCCAATGAGTATGTATCAAGCATCTGAGAGACCCTGAAGAAGTCATGTCACCTCCCTGTGCCTCAGTTTCCTTAATTAAATAAGGAAGAGACTGCACTAGATTAATTCTAGGGGCAAACCAAGTCCCGGAAAGAAGACAGTGGAGTGGATTTGGCTTTGTTCCAATTACCGTGTTACTGATTTCTAATTTAATTCTACGTGGTCAGAGCATTTACTCTGGGCCCCCGGAATCCTTTTATCCTCCCTGAGACTTATTTATGGCCCAGCATGTGGTCGTATATGGTCTGCAGGCACTCGAATGTATTCTGCTACTATTGGGTGGAGGGTTTTATAATTTTTTTTTTTTTTGAGAGCTACCATAAATTTTTTCTTTTTTGGAGAAGCATCTTTTCATCTGTTTTTTTGGCCATCTATCTTCTTTGAAGAAATGTCTCATTGAGTCCTTGCCCACTTTTAAAATATTTACTTATTTATCTATTTATTTAGAGTGATCATGGGGAGGGGCAGGGGGAGAGGGAGAGAGAATCCCAAGCAGATCCCACACCGAGTACGGAGCCCGACATTGGGCTCAATCTCATGACCCTGAGATCACAACCTGAGCCGAAGTCAAGAGTCACTCAGGTGACTGAGCCACCCAGGCGCCCCCTTTGCCCACTTTTTAATTGGGCTGTTTCTTTGGATATCAATCCCTTATTAGATACATGATTTGGACAAATGTCTTATTCTGTGGGTTGCTGTTGATTGTGCCCTTTCATGCATAAAACTTTTAAATTCCGAAGCCCTCCAGTTTGTTCATTTTGTCTTTGGTTGCCTGTGCCTTGGGTGTCATATACAAGAAACTGCTAAATCCAATTTCATGAAATTTTTCCTCTATGTGTTCCTCTAAGAGTCTTATAGTTTCCGTTTTTATATTTAGGTATTTGCTCCATTTTGAATTACCTTTTTTTTAAAAAAAAGATTTTATTTATTTATCAGAGAGAGAGAGGGGGAGAGAGCGAGCACAGGCAGACAGAATGGCAGGCAGAGGCAGAGGGAGAAGCAGGCTCCCCGCCGAGCAAGTAGCCCGATGTGGGACTCGATCCCAGGTCGCTGGGATCATGACCTGAACCGAAGGCAGCTGCCCAACCAACTGAGCCACCCAGGCGTCCCTTGAATTACTTTTTAAAAACAGTATTAGCAGGGACCCAACTTCATTCTTCTGCACATGGATATCCAGTTTTCCCAACATCATTTGATGAAGAGATGGTCCTTTTCCCATTAAGTGGTCTTGGTACTCTGGTCAAAAATCACTTGAACATACATGTGACAATTTGCTTCTGGGCTAACTATCCTTTTCCATTGGTCTATATGGCCATCATTTTGCTGGTATCACATTCTTCTGATTACTGTAAGCTTTGTAGTAAATTTTGAAATCAGGAGGTGTGAACCTTCCACTTTTTTCTTCTTTTTCAAGACTGTTTTGTCTCTTGGCGGTCTCTGAAGTTTCACATGAATTTTAGAATAGAGTTTTCTATTCCTAGGGAAAAAAATCATTGGGATTTTGATAGAGGTTGCACTCATTCTATGAATGGCCTTGAGTAATACTGGCATCTAACAATGTTCAGTCCTCCAATCAAAAACAAAGAATGTTACTTACTTAGGTCTTCAATTTTTTCAGCAATGTTTTATAGTTTTCAGTATATAATCCTGTCACCTCCATTGTTAATTCTCAAGTATTTTATTCTATTAAATGCTATTATAAATGGAAATGTTTCCTTAATTTCCTTTCTGGATTGTCATATAAGAACACAACCGACTTTTGCATGTTGATTTTATATCCTGCTACTTTGTTGAATTTGTTAGTTTTAATGGGTTATTTTTGTGGAATGTTTAGAGGTTTCTCCATATAGTATCATGTTCTCTGTGAACAGAGATAATTTTGTTTCTTTCTTTCCAATTCGAATGCTTCCACCATTATCTCTTCATGTACTCTTTCCTCTTGCCTTCTTTTTTCTTCCTTCTGGGGCTCCCAATGTTGCATCTTTGTTACTGGTCCCATGGGTCCCTGGAATTCTGTTCCATTTTACCTTTTATTCAGTCATTTCCTCTGTTTTACAAGATTGAGGACCTACTTCTATTGTTCTATCTTCAAGTTCACTAACTCATTCCTCGGACCTCTCCATTCTGTTGTAAAGCACCAGTCTGTTTACTTTGGTAACTGTATTTACCAATTCTTAAATTTCTATTTGTATCTTCTTTATATTTTCTTTTTTTCAAAGATTTTTAAAAAAATTATTTGAGAGAGAGCGCGAGAGAGGTGAGAGAGAGAGAAGAGGGAGAAGCAGACTTGCCGCTGAGCAGAGAGCCTGACTCAGGACTCGACCCCAGGACCGGGATCATGACCCGAGCTCCTACATCCTCTTTATATTTTCTATCTTATTACGGAGACTTTCTTATTTTTTTCATTTGTTTGGAGGGTGTTCATAATTGCTCACTGAAGCATTTTTGTAATGGCTGCTTTAAAACCTCTGTCAGGATCTGTGGATTCTCTCCGCCCCCAACCCCCCCCCCCCCCGCCCCGCGCTGCCCATTAAGATTGAGATCTTCCTGGTTCTTGGTAAGACAAGTGATTTGCAGTTGAAATCTGGACATTCTGTATATTTGGTTGAGATTCTGAATTTTACTTAAACCTCCTGTTTTAGCTGGCTTTCTCTGACAGTACCCCAGTAGGAGAAGGAAGAGGCAATAATCGGGAGAAAATACCTTTTATGCCAGGTGGAGATAAAAGTCCAGATCCCCCATTTGGCTTCTTACTCGTACTGGGCTTCCACTTTCCGGCAGGTAAATTTCTGTTTGTTTCCTTTAATAGGACATAATCACTATGCTTTCATTTTACTGACCGTTCTGTTACTTAACTTCTTTTTTGGTTCAGAAACATACTTGATACTAATATTCTCTATTTGGAGATTCGTAGGGGGCATTCATATGTATCAGAGTCTGGGGCATTCAAATAACTCTTACGAGACATGCCTGATGATTATGGTGCAACACGCCCTGCTGTATTCTGTCCTTCCTCTCTCCACCCCACCTGCTCCCAGGCTGCGGTGTGATATTACACATTTAGAAGAAAGCTGTTTAATCCAGAGGCCAGGGGGACTTCCAGAGTCCAAGGAGGGGCTTTAGGGAGTCCCTGAATCCCCCATCCCTACCCAGTGTTGGGTGTATGTACATTTTTCTCCAGTGAGTCAGTGGCTCTTATCCGATTCAAAAATAAGCATGTGATCAAAGAGGTTAAGAATCATTGTAGCAGATGAAGGAATGGGAATCACAGAACCGTATGTTTTAAATCAGCCATTTGGGGGGCCTTAAATTTAGGGGGTAAGCTGGAGTAGAAAGAGACCCATATGGTTGTGCTTTGAGCTTTCCCTGGATGTGTCTGAGTAGCTAACAGCTCTGTGAGAATGAGAGAAACGTCCAGGGCTTGTGGCCTGCGCCCCCTGCTCAGGCCCAACAAAAGCTAAAAAAGATCCTCAAAATGTAAAATGCGTCATCAAAATGAAATGAAAAGGGAAAGGAACATGGCAGTGTAATGTAAACAATTTACATCTAAATAAAAAATGATTACCGAAGGGGAAGAAGTCTGGTGTTTTCCAAGCTGCTTCAGCTTGGCCAGCTTAGCCCAGGGTGAGGGAGTCAGCAGCCAGAGCTCCCAGGAAACAAACAGGTTCACTGATGAGACAGCCCAGACCAAGAGGGTTGCCCACGAGCTCCAAGAAGTCAAGTTAGTGGCTAACAAAATTCTTCCAAGAAATGAATGGAAAGGAATGAAAACAGATTAGAGAAAGGAGGAGAGAAACACTGCACAGGGACCCCAGGACTGGCCTGTGGCAGCAGTCAGAAGCATTTCAGCAGAGCCCAGTGGAGATGAGAGGCTAAACCAAGCCAGCGGTGGGCTAAGTGGATCCCTTCCCCGGAGGAGGCTGGCCTAATGGGATCTGCAACCAATTTCTGCTTCTGAAGCCTTTCTCACTCCTGCTCCAAAATCAGCCTTTGAAACCCTTTTCAAGTTTTTTCATCCTATTATTTTCAGAGTCTCTAGTAAAGAATATCTAAGAAAACATCAGTATCAAAAGGCAGAGAACAGATCTTCCCTTTTCCCTCTCGGAATACCTGAGCCCTAAGAAAACTCAGGAAGAGAGGCTTTCTGCAGGATGAAACCAGCCTGCTCTTAGGCTCCCAGGTCCTGTGGGCTTGCAAAGCAGTGGTCATGCCCTGCCTGGCCCTGTATGTGATGATGGCCATGTCCCGCCTGGCCCTCTGTTTGACATCATAATTTGTAACAAGACAGATGTATCTTTGGTCTTCATCCTAGTTTCTGACACAGAGCTTCTAGAACCCTTGGAAGTTCCTAAGTGCAGCAAGCAATAAAAGTGTCTCTTGTTATGTTAATAACTCGGAAAGCACCTGGCGGAATGGGTTTGGTTACTAGGAAAACCAACCACGTGATTGACCTCTGAGGAACAAAGAGGAGTTAGAGGCCGAATCAATCCCCAACAGCAAATGACTTAATCAATCATACCTGGGTACTAATGGAGCCTCTATGAAAACCTTAAAGGTTTGGGGTTTAAAGAGCTTCCAGGTTGGTGAACACGTGGAGATCTGGTTAGACTGGTAAGCTCTGAGAGAGGGTGGAAGCTGCGTCCCCAGACAGTGCCATTATTCCTATTATTATTATTATTATTATTAGCCCTTAACTTGTGGCATCTGATGCTATCTCTGAGTGGAAGGTATCAAAACTGAACGGAATTACAGCACACCTAGCTGGTGTCCCAGGACTGCTTGTTGGATGAGAAAACCCTCGCCACACACTGGAACGAGCGCGATCGAAGCCTCGCTCTGCTAGTCATGCTCAGCTAAGGTCTAGCCAGGATCTGTCCACCAGCCATAGACATATTACATTTACGTATTAGCCGAAAGGACAGGACCAGGGAAGAGCTTTTTAAAGATCTCCATTCATTAAAAACTCCATTCATTCAAGCACGGGCTTAGTAGATTTTGCTGTGTCTGGGGCACGTGTATCTGTTAGGTGGAGCCAGGAGAGAGAGAACAAGCCATGTGAAACGCTGGGAAGCCGTTACAGAACATAATTGTTCAACAGGGGACACGCCGTATCACCCCAAACTACAAACCCAAGTGTGGAAGGGACCAGAGGGTGGAAAAACCATCAGAACAATGATTCCTAGAACAAGAGAAATCCTTTAGAGTCTCAGAATCCTTGGGCCTTGGCAAAACCCCCTCACACGCTACCTCATTTGCTTCTCCAAACCACTCTACTGGGTAGGGATTATCTTCATTGTAAAAGAAAGAAAATTCTATTCAGAGGGATTCAGAGTCATGGGACTCTCGCGTGACCCTTGTCACTCTAAACCTGAGGGCTCTCCCCACCGGGCAACATGGACGGGCATTTCGGTTGATAATCAAAACGTGGCAAGAGCCTCAGCGACTTCCAGAGCCAAACAGGACGCGTGGGGTCAGGCCACGCTTTAACCCCAGGCCTCGGGGCAACCTGGCAGATGCTGCTCGGAGAATCTTCCATTGGCAGTAGTCAGGGTCCATGCTGGGCCCTCCCTTTGGTACCAGGAGGAGGAGGTGCTAAAAGAGTTAACAAAGGAAGCTTCTGGAGGTGAGGTAACATCGCTAGAAGAACGTGAAGAAGGCAGCATGGAATGGGCCCGGGGGGAGGCAGAGGGGCAGAAAGAGGGCCGTGAGGCAGGCGAGGATGGCTTCAGCATCCACCCAGCCCACGTGATCCTGTAAATCCTCTTCCAGGTATCTGTCTGCCTTCCTGCCTTTGCAGCTGATGCTTCTTCCAAGAGTTGTGTGCACACAGAGGCGATAATGCCTCACGCAAGGAATGAGGTGACCTAACTCTCCACTCAGCTGACATCAGGGACTCAGCAGACCTGCAGGGATTTCTGCACGCTCAGTCTCACCAGCGAGTCCATCTGCCTAACCGGGCCAGTGTGCAGGGAGAGCACAGAGCCTGGGATTCCAGCTGCGCTTTAATGTCCTGTTTGCATGTCTGCCTCCCCCACTGCACTGGAAGGACAAAGAAAGAATTTAATCCACACATTAAATTGAATTAATTTGAATTAAATGGAATAAACTAGTCCTGGCTCTGCCTCACCCAAAGGATGACTTTGGACAGACTCTAGAATGTCTCCACGCTCCAGCTCCTTCATCTTTCAAAAGGGAACAAAACCATCTGCCCCAGTCACCTCATCTGTCGTGGGAACCAGAGAAGTAAGGAGCAGTAATTTTTTAAAAGGTTTATTTATTTATTTTAGAGAAAGAGGGGAAAAGGGCAGAGAGGGAGAGAGAATCTGGAGCAGACTTTGCCCCGACCTGACGCAGGCCGCGATCTCAGGACCCTGAGATCACGACCTGAGCCGACGAAACCGAGAGTCGGGACCCTTAATGGACTGAGCCCCCGGGCACTCCTACATATGAGCAGTATTAGTGTTTTCTAGTCCTACAGAAATAGAAAGGATTAATTTGAGCTCTAATGAAACAAATTGCAGGTGACCCTGGGTTGGATACACGATGCACTTGAGACATTTCCCCCATATTACTTTTGTCAAAACGTTCTCACGGCTGACCCTCCCAGGAAGTATCTTCTGCCTCACGGATTCAACTAGAGGCCAGCTACTAGCCAGGCCAGTAAAGGGACGTTTTCCCGAAGACTGCGAGAGATGGCGAGGCGTTCCTCCCCGTCTGGGAAGAGCCGTCGGACAAGGTAAGAACAGGACGAGCCGTGTGCTTTCAGGAATCTCAGTGTTCTTCCTGGTGACCACAGGCTTATGTCAACAAAAGATCAGGAAAGGGAACATGGCTATCATTAAAAAAAAAAAAAAAAAGGCAAAAAACCAGCACTAGGGAATTTCATTTTTAAGGGTCTTTGAGGCATTTGTGATTTTTCTCCTCCACACGTGGGTAGCTGCCCCTATCATGGGACCAGCCAGCCCCGGGCCTTCCCCGAGCAACCTGAGGGCCGGCTTGGATCTCTGCACTGCAGCGCTTCTGCAGACGAGGGCCCCGTGGCCCAGGGGGTCCTGTTCAAGTATCAGGGGCTCCGTGTGAAGCCTCACACATTGGGTCTCCTGGGACCCGCCAACACCTGGACCCCGTGAGGACACCAGCTCTCCATCTGGAAGCTACGGTTTGAGTGGGAGGGAGCTCGGCAGGGGTAGGAAGGCGGGGGCAGCAGAGAGCCCAGGGGCGTGGAGGCTCACGAAGAGGGTGAAAATAAACATCTTTCTTGTATTCCAACACAGACCCAGTTCTCCCAGTTTCTCGGCGCTTAGCGCTCCCAGCGCATGTACCGCTCTGACTCCTCCCCGCCTTCCTCCCACAGGGAACACCTCCTCCTGTCAGGTCTTTGTACAGCACTGAACCAGTCACCAAGACAACTGCAAAGACCTCCCGGTCTCCTGGGCGTCAGGTGTCCCTACTATGGGATACCGCGTCTTACTGTGTTACTGTGCTTTCCAGATACCGAGCTTTTAAAAAAAAAAAAAAAAAGAAGGCTCATGGCAACCCCGTGTCAAGCAGGTCTACGGGCACCATTTTTCTAACAGCATTGGTGCACTTTGTGTCTCTGTGTCACATTTTGGTGATTCTCGTGATGGTTCAACTATTTGGTCATTATTATATTTGTTACGGTGATCTATGTTTTTTTTTTTTAAAGATTTTATTTATTTATCTATTTATTTGACAGAGAGAGAGAGAGAGAGAGATAGTGAGAGAGGGAACACAAGCGGGGGACTGGGAGAGGGAGAAGCAGGCTTCCCGCTGAGCAAGGAGCCTGATGCGGGCTCGATTCCAGGACCCTGGGGTCCTGACCTGAGCGGAAGGCAGAGGCTTAACCGACTGAGCCACCCAGGTGCCTCTATCTGTGATCTTTGATGTTACCACAGTAGTTGTTTTGGGGCACTATGGCCCAAGCCCATATAAGACACATATAATAAATATGTACATAATAGACATGGTGTGTGTTCTGACTGCTCCACCACTGGCCACTCACCACCACCCCTCCTCGGGCCTCCCTGTTCCCTGAGACATGATACTGAAATCAGGCCAATTAATACCCTTCTAACAGCCGCTGTGTGTCCAGGTGAAAGGAAGATTAGATCGAAAGCCAGAAATTATTAAGGCGAGTGAGGAAGCTGTGTCTACACTGAGGCAGAGGGGATGGCGGCGGAGGCACCGAACAGTGAGGCAAGCTGTGAACGCAAAGGGAAAGTTCTTGAAGGTTACAAGTGTTATTCCTGTGAACACACAAATGGTAAGAAAGTGAAACAGCCTGCTATGGAGGACGTTTCAGCGGTCTGGATGGAAGATCAAACAGCCACGACATTCCCTCAAGCCAAAGCCTAACCTAACTTACGGAGCTAGTTATCCATAAGATCCAGCCAAGATAATAAATGAAGATGGCTGCACTGAGCATTAGGCTTTCAATAGAGACAAAATGGCCTTATACTGGAAGAAGAGGTCATCTAGAACTTTCACAGCTACAGAATAGACGTCAATGCCTGGCTTGAAACCTTCAAGGGACAGGCTGACTCTCAGGCACTAAGGCAGCTGGTGACTTTAAGCTCTGACCTACTACTTAAGGGAAAAAAGGATTCCTTTCAAAAGATTCCGGCCTCTTGATAATGGACCTGGGCACCCAAGAGCTCTGACGGAGCTGGGCAATGAGATTAGGCCTGTTTTCATGACCACTAACACAACATCCATCTAAGCCCATGGATCATGAAATAATTTGCACTTTCAAGTCTTAATACTGAAGAACTACATTTCATTTGGCTACAGCTGCCACAGAGCGTGATTCCTCTGACGGATCTGGGCAACGTAAATCAAAAGCCTTCTGGAAAGGATTCACCTTTCTGTTTCATCTACTCTAGATGCCATTATGAACACCCGTGATTCATGGGAAGTCGTCAAAATATCAACATTCACAGGGGTTTGGAGGCAGTTGACTGCAACCCTCAGGGAGGACTCTGAGGGGTTCAAGACTTCAGGGAAGGAAGTCACTGCAGAAGGGGAGGAAAGCGCAGGAGAACGAGCATCAGGAGCGGAGCCCGAGGACGGGACGGACGGGCTGCAACCTCACGATGGAACCGAACGGATGAAGCGGCCTCTCATGGAGGCGCAAGGCAAGTGGTTTCGTCGATGGAATGTACTTCTGCTGGAGATGCCGTGAAGACCGTTGAAACGACAACCAAGGTTCGGAATATCCCATAAACTAAGTTGATAAGACAGCAGCAGGGTTTGAGAGGACTGACTCCAGCTCTGGGAGAATTTCTCCCACGGGTCCCATGCTACCAAGCAGCATCGCATGCTCCAGAGAAATCCCTCACGTAAGGAAGCGTCCATCGATGAGCCAAACTTCGTTGTGGTCTGATTTTAAGAAATTGCCACGGCCACCCCAACCTTCAGCGCCCACTACCCTGACCAGTCAGCAGCCACCAGCAACAAAAATATTATGACTCCCCGAAAGCTCAGACAACAGTTAGCATTCTTAAGCAATAAAGTATTTTTAAATTACGTATATATTTTTCTTTCAACATAATTCTGTGACACACTTCATAGACGAGACATATCATATAAACATAATTTCCATAGACGCTGGGAAGCCGAAAACTTCACTAGCCTCTCTTAACTGTGACACTAGCTTCATGGCAGCGGTTTGGAACTGAGCCTGCAGCCCCTGTGAGCCGGGCCTGTTGTGTGTGACCAGTGCTCTGCGGGCAGCGTCGGCACACTGGCAGGAGTACAGGGTGAAAACCTGCCAGGCCCCGGGGGTGGGTGGAAGAGCGTTTATGGTAGAGAAAATGTCTTGGTAAAGACCCAAGTGTGATCAAGTTCAAGGTGTCCTGGGCAGCAGGGCACGGCTCAGTGTATGCTGGCCATGGGGAGAGGGAGGGGAGGCTAGAAGGGGGTATGGGCTGCAAAGGTGGGCTCTGGGCGGGGGTGGTCAGGAGGCTGGCCTGAGACTCAGGTGGAGATTAGGGACTATGGTCTGTGGGGGTGGGTGGGGGCGGCATGGGGAAGGGTGACCTGCTCCCCTGGAGTAGGGCACAGGTGTAGTGATGTCCCGAAGGTCAGTTCGTGCCCGTTATTAAGACCTGACTGTTACATTGTCATGAATTTTAGGAGCTGGTCGATTTTCCATGGGTAGTTTGAGATCAGCCACGGTGCACGCATTTAGACCGCAGAAATCCACAAACATCCCAAATCAGATTTTCTCAGAGCTGGTCGTTATGTTGAACAATGATGGGCATGTGTTTGTGTGTACATGTACATAGAGTCACTACAAGTCACAGGGACGCAGCCTAGTGACCGGTGGACCCAGTACACCCCACAGAAGGACACACGGTCCTGACACACTCACCAGTCTGAGGTTCTTCATCGCCTGGGGGAACATGCCTTGGTGCAACTGTAGTTTGCCGACTTTCATTACCTGCACCCCTCGGACGGGATGGCTTCCAGGGAAGAAAATCCTGGAAGAAACCGAAGGGTAAACCATGTCAGCAGCTCTCATCTTTGTGGCCAGTGTCCAGTCAGGAGACCATGAAAGGGTCGGGGGCAGACCCTGGCTGGGGGTGTTCGGGAGCTACTGAGAGGGTCAGCTGGGTAGTCAGGACGGGACGGTGTCCTTTGTGTCAGGAAGGAAATCACGGGCCTGGAAAGTCTCCCTAATCAACACGAGAGAAGGGAGACAAGGGTGGATCTCTGCGTTTCTCTCGGGGAGCGGGTGGGGACACGTGGAGAGATCAGGTGCTGAGCTTATCCTCCAGCCTTGCCTATGAGGTTCCAGCACCTAGAACAGCTCTGGAACAGAAGATGGCCACTCAGTACATATTCAGTCGACAAATTAAGTGTTCACGACGCCCCATGGAGATCCCACTGAGATGCCACCATGCCCTCCTTTTAACCACCAAGCCCTTGGAGTTCATCGTGGCCCATCTTTCGTACAGGTCCTGTGTATTTATTTATCATCTCACTACATTACGGAGCTTTTATTCCGGCCCCCTATCTGTGTTCTCCATGCTGTCCTGCATGCAGGTGGCGCTCAATAAAAGCTTGACCTCTTCCCCACATAACAGAATAGAAGAGAGTGTTATAAGTAGAGCAAGGAATGAAAACCTCAGGGCTATGCTCTAGACCTGATATAACCTCCGTGTGATTCAACAAGAATATATCCTATCAGATTCAATAAAATGTTCACTCAGCCCCCACAACATCTAGCTTAGTCTACCGAACTCCTCTGTATGTTCGGGATTGTTCCTGGGGCCAGGGGATGTCTAGCTATGAACTTTCCCCTCAAGGCCCAACCAGCCCACCAGACACAAGACAAACATCCATTCCACAGTTAGAAAATGGGACAGGAGAGGGCATCGTTTTGTGCCCAAACGAGGCCTGAGTGCATGGCCACGCTCAGCTCACCAAGTGAATTACACGGAGAGAATCATGCAGGAGTTCTGATGAGAGAGAGGCGACTGGCAGTTGGCTGGACCAGGATGGTTTCCTGGAGGAAGGAAACAGGATATAAACTGGCCTCCAAGGGTTGGGACCAGCCTGGCTGGGCGGGAACAGGGAAGCCCGTTCACACTGCTTGCATGAGCAAGGGCACATGCTCCAATGCTGTGTGTCCAGAGACGACAGGTTCTGCCCTAAGAGTCGTGACTCACATGGGGCTCGCCGTGTGCCGAGCTCTGCTCTGAGGGCTTCTCACTTGTGAACTCGTGGACACACAGTGAAGCTCCACTGTGTGACGGACAGGAGGGCGAGTCACCAGGAGACACATCTCCTCTGGTAAGTGGACACAGTCTCCTCGCGGCTGCCTCTCCCCGAACCTCAACTCTTCCCCACACGAAAGGTGACACAGAAACTCCTTTCGTTCGTGCTCTTCAGAAAGTGGGAAGCAGTCCTTGAGAGGAGGTATTTCAGTCGAGGGGAGGTCGGCCATGCTGCTTTGAAAGAGCTGTGAAGCGAGGGGAGGAAAGAGACAAAGGCGACACCTGGGTCCTGGATTTTTCTTCATCTCTCAAGTGGGCCAGGAGATCAGTCACTTCACCCCTCACCCCGGACAAGATGAACATCATTATCTACTTGTGTGGAAGAGATTCTAAGAGCCGCAGACAAAAGGCTTCAGCACAGAACACCATTATCAGGAGGTAATTGCCCCGGACGCTTTCCTCAAAAAGCACACCTGGATTTGGGATTTTATTTTATTGCTATGAATATGGAATAATTAAATTTAAAGGCCAAGAAGTAATTTTATACTAAAAATCATGCCACTAAATGGATGTCTGTCATGTCGGTTAGCAGAAGGAGAGAAAAACCCTTGGTTCTGTGCCGGGAGAGAAAGTGGCGCGTAATTATGCCCTCACAGATACCTGCTCTGGCTGCCTAAAGATATTAAAGAAAAAAACAAAGTGAAGTTCAGTCGGGAGCGGATGAGGGGACGCCTCTGCCAGTGGGGGCTTCCACATAAATATTTATGGAGCAGGGTCACGGCTCCGGCGAGCGCTGACCGTGTGCCCGAATTGTTTCTGGAAGCCTCCCAGCTGCCATCTGGAATAACAATCACGATTACTTGCTGGAGTTGCCCCCAGAGCAACCCCGGGGAAGCTCCCTCCTGCTGGGAGAAGGTCCCCAGCGAGGACACATGGGTGACCGTGATGAGGACAGAGGAGGGCCTGCCAGCTGTCTTCAATCATGGCTCCGCCAAAAAGGAAGGCCAGTGAAGAGTCTGACCCAGAAATGGCTCAGACCATTGGGTCTTAGTCAATGGGTCTTAGTCAAAGACTAAGGGGGTGCCTAGGAGTGCAGGGACCAAGGCCGGAATCTGAGTAGGATGGAGCAGGGGGGCCTATGAGAGGCCGTGTTCTGAGCCCAGGGTAGTAAGGAATGAGAAGTCCCAGGAGAATCCCTGCCCTGGATGGGACCCAGTCTAGCTGCAGAAGTGAGGCAGATAAAATTATGACACGGAGAGGAGTGCGAGGGCTGCTGTGGCACAGACATGGGGCTCCAGAAGCAGGAGAGCCCTTGGTGACCAGGGGAGCCTTTCTGGAGCCACACAGCCTGAGGTGGTCCTGACCGGAAGGGGCCATGGGTTCCCAGGACAGGCACGTGGGGCATGGGAGGACACGGGCAACTCAAGTGACAGTCAGGAGACAGAACACAAGGTGGGACAGGACACCACCCTCAGGCCAGGCCACACAGAGACAGAAATGCAAAGCCGAAGTTTGGACTTCTGCTCGTCTGCAGCTGGGCACCCCTGAATGGGGCTGTGATTATTTTCATCAGAATGGGAGACAAAGAAAATCTGAGAAGAGGCACTACAGGCAGGACAGTGTGAACAGGACAGAAGAGAAATATCTGATAGAGCTGATGAGGCAGGGTCTAGAGGCTTGTCGGGCTCCGGCAGAGCTGGAGCTGACTGCAGGACCCAGGAACAGAAATGCCAGCTACAGAAATGCAAGCATAGAACACAGGAACAAAATCATTCCACGGGCCTACTTGTTGGGTGCTATATATTCCCTTTCCGTGGGTACGATGCTAGCGATCACGCACTCCAGAATGCTGAGCCCAGGACAGAAAAACTGCCTTTATTTTCTGTGGCGAGTAAGTGCCTAGGAAGGAATGTGCTTAAATAAGCAGAGCAAAATAGCACACACGCTAGCTTTGACTAAGACCCATAAACACCTGCATTTTGCTGCCCTACTCTGCGAGGAGGCTACGAGTCTCGAAAGAGGAATGCCTCAAGCTCAAGGCTCTCGGGTAGTGGCAGGACCTGCCCTGTCGGCCCCGCTGAGGTTTCCCTACATGATGTAATTACCAATCACACTGCTTCACTACAGGGAGCAGCTTTGGCATTGAAAGCAGGAAAAAAAACATTGATTGTTCGGGATGATTTTTTTAGAACTGATGTCAAAGACATGACTGAAATTAAAAGAAGAGCTCAACTTGTCTCTATAAACTGTACTTCAGAGTAACCAAACAGATCAAAGAATGATGGAGAGTTTTATAATGGATGGATTATGTTGTTACCATCAGAACCCACCAACCACTGTTAGCATCCTTACAGTGTAAGATTCAGACCTCGGGTGCTCTCTGATATCATGCAACAGGAATCACTCTGTACTATCTAAACAAACAAAACTGAATTTAATCAAGCCCACGCAGTTAAATTTCATTTCATGGGAAAAACAAGTGATAGAGGATCAAAAAGAAGCAACCAGCTGAATCTGAGATATGGGAAATTCTACAGGACTTTGATGCGCAAGTTCAACAGGTCAGTGGCATGAAAAGAGAAAGATGGCAGCAGAGGAGACCACTCTAGATTAAGAGAGACTCAAAAGATACAACCACCAGATGTCACATACAGCCCTTGTGCATCTGACCTCAAACAAAACAATCATTAAAAGACATCTCTGGGAAATCTAGGAAATCTGAACCTGAAAAGGCAGTGTCGGCATGTAAGGAAATGTCCGCATTTTTCCGAGATGCCAGCTAATGTATGAATGGATAAAATGATGTCATGTCTGAGATCTGATTTAAATTTCTTCGGCAGAATTTCTCCCTCCAGCAATGTTGGATTAGTTTATTTCACATCAAACCCCTTGGTAAAAACAAGAAAAGTCAGACAAAATTTACAAAATAATTGGAGATATTACAGGCCACTGAGGCAAAGGGATCTGGAAGAGTCAAAACTGCAGAAAGAACAGAAGCTCAAGACGGTGATTCGTACATTTGCTGCCACCTTCCCCTTTGCAGACTCGAAAGGCAGATGGGCTCAAGAGCTGAGCAGAGGTTTTGACCATCTCAGAAACGGACATACAGAAAAGAGCTCAGGGTGCAACAAGGATGGAAAGGAGCCCTGGTAAACATCCTTGGCTTTCATCTGTGGCCCCCAAAGGCTACAGTAGTAGTGGTAAACCAGAAAGAGACCAGCCCTCACAGACCCAATCCTTCACACCTTGAAGGGATTAAGGTGACGTGTTCCTACAAACTACCCAAAGCAAAAGTAAATTCTCTTTGAAGCAGAATGTCATCCTGAACCTAAAATTACCTTTCTAACGTCCTCCAACTGCAGGGCACTCGGTAAAATTATTTAACCGGGCATACGGAAAGCAAAGCACTGTCTGAAAACCAAAGGGAAAAAAAACCATGGACAATGAAATAGACCTATGGGTACTCAAAGTCAGGTCTTTAAATGTAAAAAGTATGTTTGAGAACTTAAATAATAGAAAAGAACTTTAGCAGAAAATCAGAAATAAAATAAAAAATAACCAGTGAAATGTCTGGAACTGAAAAATAGAAAACCAGAGTCAAGAACTCAATAGCTTGACATCAGATGCAACACAGCCAAAGAAAGAATTAGTAAACTGGAAGGCAGGTCAAAAGAATGTATCAGTTGCAAAACACAGAGAGGCAATGAAAAGGACCTGGGGATCTCATATATGTTAACCCAAATTTCAAATTAGATTTAGAAAGGGAATGGGGTCAAAGAAATATATGAAGCTATAATGGCTGAGAATTTCCAAAAGTAATAAAAGATAGCAATTAACAGATTCAGAAATGCTAAGAAGTACAAAATAGAATAAAATAATTCAACACAAAGTGGGGAGGGGGATAAAATAAGTGCTGCAAAATTTTAAATTACTGAATCTGGATGATGGATATAAGAAGGTTCATCATATTTTATTTTTGTGTATGCTTGAAATTTTTCATAGCAAGAAAAACAGGACACTGAGTTTTACTTTTTCACTTTGGGGAATTATGGACTCTGGCAGATAACTGCCTCATGTTTCACAAAATTTTGGATTTTTAATGATTTCTAAGCCTCATATAGAAATGACATGGAAACTCATGAGGGACTGGGCCAAGGAAGCCTGAAAGGCAGATGGAGTCATGTGATGTTCCTCGCAGCTTAAGTTAAACCAGCTGCTGTATGAAAGTTACTCATGCCTTTGTGGTAGGGTAGCTTCATTAGTAATATGATATACTTTTGTTGTTAGTTTAAAAAAAAAAAAAAAGAAAAAAGAGGGGCACCTGGGTGGCTCAGTTGTTAAGCATCTGCCTTTGGCTCGGGTCATGATCACAGGGTCCTGGGATCCAGCCCTGCATTGGGCTCTCTGCTCAGTGGAGAGCCTGCTTCTCCCTCTCCCACTCTGCCTGCTTGTGCACCCTCTCTTGCTGTGTGTCTCTCTGTCTTAAATAAATAAAACCTTAAGAAAAAAACCCACAAAGATCTTAACTTTGGGAAATGAAACCAAAGAAAGAAAAGACATACCAGTATATACTGTACTAGAAATTGCTTTAAAACAAGAACTATTTCTTACCATGACCTTAATTAATCCCACAGTTAGTCTGGAGATGTGCTCTTCCGCAACAGGCACACCGAATCCTCAGTCCTCCATCACCTCCACTGCCTGCCTTGCTGGCTACAGGAAGATCAGAGCCATGAATGCTCACCTGTTTCCAAGAAAGGATGGTCCTGTATTCTTGCCTCAATTGAATCCTCACCTCCTGTTTTATCTGTGATATGTGTTGTCGGGCCCCCATCACTGGCAAGGGGATCTGCCCCACACCCCCAGCACCTACCCCTTGAGTATGAGAAAATAAAATGCATGTGCCTGTTATAATTCCACCACATATTACCATAGCATTTTATAACCTTACAATGAGATTTTGTCTCACTGCAATTAGATTATTCTTGGGTTTCATTTACCCCACAAAATGAGTAAGCAGAATCATCGCCTTATGCAAAGATTACATTTTGACTCCTCTTAATTTCCACTAAATAGAGGTCCTGCACCCAAAAGGCAGAAGTTTAACAATTTATAGTTGTTGGTACATTACCTATTGTTACGAAGAATCTCTAAATCAGAGAAGAACACAAGAGCTTTTTTATTTTAAATATTTATGTAATTCAGGCTCAGAAACAGAGGTTTTATAGTAGATAAATTCGAATGAAGGAATTGGGATATTTAGGCTGAAGTCCTGTTTCTACCAAGTAATTACCTGACTGACCCCCTCACATCACAAGAAACCTAAGACAAGAGATGGGAGAACATTTAGAAATATTCACAGCCAAATATAAACACAAGCTAGTATCATTAAGTCCCCAGGGCTAGTGAACGTATGGTAATTAGACGTGACACACTTACATCCACACTGAAATTAACAATAGGGAAAAATCACCTGATTTTATTGCAAAGTTTAAAAAAAGTGTCCCAATAGCATAAAAGAACTTCTTTCCAATGGCCAAAGGGCCCACTTGGATCAGCTGTGTGTTTTCCTGTTTTTTTGTTTTTTTTTTTTTTTTAATGCAAGCTGAATGGGTAGCAATGCAGAGCAGCCTGGCGGGACCGGGGTAGTTGAGAGGACACTGACGAGGGGCACGGGCTGCCTTGCTAAGGAAATGCTTCTGTTGCAGATGGGGTTGGATTTTGAACCTGGAAGTTTGTGTTTTCAACTTATCTTTAGAAAAGTGTAATTTGCACATTATGTTCAGTTATTTCTGTGTAATGATGGGCTCGTGCACCATGTTCTCTCCCACTTGCCAGACCCGCTCACGAGCAGCCTGGGACCTGAGCAGTTTGGCCAGCGCCAGCGAGATGTCAATGGTGCTGCTCAGAGCTGGCGCTGCCTGTAGGACGGTGCTAAGGACTGCTCAGAATCCTCCAGCCAGGCAGGTGGTACTTTGCTGTATGCAAATAGTTTCCTATAATGCTAACCACGGGGACTGGGCTGTCCTGTATCTGGCTTTTGCCCATATTGTGCCTTGTAGTCCTCTTTTTCAGGGTGTGAAATATTTAACAATACTTTGAAGTATTTCAAAGAGGCTGGCCAGCATGACTGAACTACAAAAAGATATTTTAAAATGTAATAAAATGCTGGCAAGATAGTATAGAATTGTCAGGCCAAAATCTAAGTGAAGAGGGACCCCTGAGAAGTAAGCAGAATGGGGCAACTACGGTATGCTCGTATGCTGGTCCCTCTGGCTTCCTCTTTTTTGGGTTTTTTTTGTTTGATTGTTTGTTTTTCTAAGCTTGGGGGGCATAAGAGCAAGTCCAGTGTCTACCTAACATCACAGGGTCGAACAGAATCCTCCCTTCGTCCGATTTCCGGAGACAGACTACAAAGAGTCACAGTAAAGCCAAAAGAAGCCAGAAGCCAGTAGAATAATATCTTCAATGTGCCCAGCACAAAATATTCCTAGTCTAGTATTCTATATCCTCAAAAATATCTTTCATTAATCTGAGCATACAGCTAAAGGGTTCAGGGTTGCTTTTTGAGGTGAAGAAAAGGTTCTAAAATTGAATGTGGCAATGGCTGCACATATCTTTGAATATAATGAATTGTATGATTTGATGGGTAAATTGTATGGTTCTATGAATTATATTTCTTTTTTAAAAGATTTTATTTATTTGACAAAGAGAGAGCATGAGCGGGGGGATGGGCAGAGGGAGAAGCAAACCCCCAGCTGAGTGGAGAGCCTGATACGGGGCTCGGTCCCAGGACCCTGAGATCATGACCAGAGCGGAAGGCAGACGCTTAACTCACTGAGCCACCTAGGTGCCCCTCTATGAATTATAGTTCAATAAACCATTAAAAAAAGAATGAGACATTAGTACCCCCCAAAACCAAAATACTGAGGTACATATCTAACGAAATATGTACAAGCTCTATATAAGGATAACTACAAATCTTTGATGAACGAAATCCAAGAAATAAATAAATGGAGAAGTATTCTATGTGTTGATAAGAAGACTCAATATTGTCAAGATGTCACTTTTTCCAAACGTGGTCTATGGATTCAATGCAATTCCAATCAAAGTCCCAGAAAGTTATTTTGCAGATATCAGTAAACTGATTCTAAGTTTACATGGAGGCAAAAAGACCCAGAATACCCAACATGACACTGGAGGAGAACAAAGTTGGAGGAATCAATACACCGAACTTCAAGACTTACTCTAAAGCTGCAGTAATCAAGAGGGTGCGGTATTGACAAAAGAACAAGCAGATCAAGGGCACAGAACAGGGAGCTCTGAGCTCTGAAAGTTCCACACATGCACAGCTGACTGATCTTTGATGAGGGAGCAAGGGTAACACAATGGAGCAAAGTCAGGTGTTTTCAACAAATGGTGCTGAAGCACCTGAACATCCAGCGCAAAAAAACAAAAACAAAAACAAAATAAAAATGAATGCAGACCCAGGTGTTATGCCCTTCATAAAAAATGAACTCAAAATAGATCATAGATCTAAATGTAAAACACAAACTGTGAAACCCAACAGAAAGCCTAGATTAGTCCTAGGTATGGTGATGTTTTAAAAAAAATTATTTTTAAGATTATTTATTTATTTATTTGACACAGAGAGCAAGAGCATGCATAAGCAGGGGGAGGGGCAGAGGGAGAAGCAAGCTTCCTGCTGAGCAATGTGGTGCTCAATCCCAGGACCCCAGGATCATGACCTGAGCTGAAGACAGACACTTAACTGACTGAGCCACTATGACATCCCAATGATGCCTTTTTAGATACAACCTGAAGACATGATCCATGAGAGAAATAACAGATAAGCTGGAAAACTGAAAGCTTGGGCTCTGTAAAAAGACACTGTCAAGATAAAGGAAATGTAAGCCATAGACTGAGAAAAAATATTTACAAAAGACACATCTGATGAAGGATTGTTATCCTAAATATACAAAGAACTCTTAAAACTCAGCAATAATAATGAAAAGCTAGGAAAATGGGCCAAAGACGAGACCAGACATCTCACCAAAGGAGAGATACAGATGGCAAATAGGCACATGAAAACAGGCTTCCGTTAGATGTCATGGGGAAATACACATGAAAACAACGAGATACCAGTACACATCCCGTAGGACCCAAATCCAGAGCACACACACTACCAGATGTTGCTGAGGATGTGGAACAACGGGAACTCCCCTTCCGTGCTGCTGGGGATGCGAAATGGTGCCGCCACTTTGGAAGACAGTTTGGTGGTTTCTTATAAAACTAGACATACTAAATAAAGTAAACCATACGATCTAGGAATCATGCTCCTTGGTATTTACCCAAAGGGGTTGACATCTTATATCCACACAAACACACATATAAACTTAGAGCAGCTTTACTCATAACTGCCAAAACTTGGAAGTAACCAAGATGTCCTTCAGTACATGA